>NW_024582054.1:20065867-20524248 GCF_017639235.1 Corvus kubaryi
CGGGGCGGGGCCAGCGGCGGGGCCGGCCGGGGAGCGCGGCCCGGGCTGAAGGGTCGCTCCGGCCGCCGGACAGCGCTGCCCGGGAACCCGCGGGAGGCGTAGGGAGAGCAGGAGGGGGAGGGAGAGGGGGAGTCTTCCTAATGCGACCGCCGCGCCGCTGAAAGTGCCGCTGGTAGCGGGCCGGTACCGCCGGGCTGCCGCGAGCACCGGCAGGAGCTGCCCCTCAGAACCGGCTTACACGTGGGGTGGGGATGGCACGTTCAGCTGATTCCATTCCTCCACCGGCGAGTGATGACCACAGACCGCCCCGCCTCTGCTACACTTGCCCCTTCCACAAAAGGTAACGCAAAATTAGTTCCTGCCCGTCTCCGGTCACCTCTTCGCCCACCTTGAAACCATTCACCCACGCTCTCTCGAGAGGTTTTAGTCCATTTAATGGCCCTCTCCCCTGGCTTTTCCATCTTTGTACCTTCACCGCGGTCTCTGCCGTCCCAGTAGCCGACAGACGCTTACACACCGTGTTCCAGACCAAGCAGACCCCAGCGTGGCCACCAGCTCCGGACTCACCTCCTCCTTAGTCAAAAACCATAGGGAATGCAAGGTACAGAGATTATGCCCTGTGTTTTGAGAAAATAAATGCATTTCCAACATTTAGCTGGAACAAAAACACTTGCTGAAACAATTCCGATGGTACTTTGTATCTTTATCAAACACTACATCACACATACGAGACACACAAGTTCCACAAACTTATATACACCTTGGAAAGCTGCTGCCATGACTGATTTTCACTGAAAAAGTAGCAAAAAGACCGAATTGGGGAAAAAAAAAAAAAAACACAAATTGCTATTTACTTTTCACAAAATAAGGATACAGCCCACTGACAGAAAACAGGTTTTGCAGAGATATGATGTATCTACATACAGCATGAATTCAAATGATTCATGTATCTCGCTCCACATCCTTGGGTCATAGTGCAGACTTGTATAATTAATTCTTTTCATCCACAGAAATGAGAAGTCAGTGAAGCCAATTTGGTTGAATTTGGTTGAGTTTGAGAGGATGACTGTCACAGATGATGATGAAGATTCAAAAAACAGGCTGAATGCAATTTTTGCTTTTACATGCATTGCACTCCTCTGGATCTAGCACATGTTAGTCTTTAAAAATTACAAGTTCATGAAGTCAGAAGTCAAATACAGGCAAATGTACAACTACTGTTCTATAAATAGATCCATTAAATGTAAACATGACATTGCCTGTGGGCATTTGGGAGAGTTGTTCACATAACAGAATTTCTAAACAATTGTCTGGTTCACATATTCTAGAGACAGATGCCTTCTGAAGTTTTGCTTGGTTTTGATCATCAGCTGAAACATGAGAAACAGGATGCATCTTTTTAAAGATCAACAATTTCCATTGAATCACTAATTGACCAGGAACAAACCCAGGCTTATACAACTAAAAGCTTGTTAGTGTGTTCCCCAGCTATATCCTCAATGTAATAAATATCTACTTCCATCACGTCTTGTTTTGCTTCCATCATCCTTAGACCATCACAGCCATTGCAACTCTATGACAGGCATGAAATGTCTTGTTCAGTGTTTCAGGTAATTTACTTTTCATTCCCAGTGTTATTGAAAGCATAACAACACAAAATTCAGATACTGTAATTTGCCTTTTTGTCAAGTTGCTTTTATGGCACCTTTAGGTTACAGTCCCATTTCAAACAAAATAATTCAGATTTCAAACAAAAAAATTTCAGATTTTAGAAGTGAAAGGAAATGGTAGCAGAACATAACAGTGTTTTAAAAATACAATGGAGTATTGCAGGACTGGAAAGAGGATTTAATAATGTAACAAAAGCAAAAGGAGAAATAAGTAATCAAGGTTTTTTGCCTACATGATTTTTCAGAAGATCCAGAACATCAAACTGATTATAACATGATTTTTTTACTGGAGAGAAAAGACAAGTTAAAAATGAGGGAGGAAAAGAACAATAATTCAAAATGTTTGATATTATAACTACTAGTTCTTTTACAGATAAGACTATGAAAACTAAAGTTTCAACTTTCTAAAAGAGCTAATTTGCCTATGAAGATTATTCATATTGATTCACAACAATTCTAGCACATTTTGTTAGCACTGATCACATCATTTCACTAAAAGCTACCAGCAAAAGAATAGTATTAAAATATTTACATTACAGTTCATCAGGCTTATTATCTCAACAGCTCCTATTTATGAAGTGAGATATCTTTGCAAAAGGAATTAGCACATTTTAAAATGCTTAGAAAATCTGCTTTAACATTAATGAAGTTTCCATACACCTAAAACTGCTCTGAGAAAATTCCTTTGTAGATGACCCATAATGGAATACAATAATGGATTTGGAATGAATAGCATAAAAGTAACAGAGAAAAGAAGCATGATCCTGCATATTTGTCAGTTGTCCCTTATTTTTTCAACCTTAAACAAAGTGTTGGTTTCTAGAAATGGCCTATCTATTACACTGTTGGGGCATACTAAAGTATACCTGTACTTGGCTAGAAATAGTCTGCTTGTACAGTGAGGCAGCTGGCTAGCAAATATAGAGAGATACCTGGTTTCTGAAAAGGACAGAAATTCAAAATGCAGGAAAAGTAACTAAGATGTACTGGTCAACTATTTTGCCTTATGCCATCTCTCCCACTCCAATCCCTCCAAACACAGAGGGAAGAGAAATAATGGATTGTTCAGTGCAATTTCATGAGCTTGGTATGAAGAAAGAGGGCCTTTCACTACACAGTTACGCACTGCGGTGGTGTGACCCTGGCTGGATGCCAGGTACTCACCAAAGCCACATGATCATTCCCCTCCACGAGTGGGCAGGGGAGAGAAAATATAATGGAAGGCTCATGAGTTAAGGACAGGCAGAAATCACTCACTGATTACTGTCACAGGTAAAACAGACTCGATTTGCAAATATTAATTGAATTTATTACCAACCAATATTACCAAAATCAGAGCAGGATAATAAGAAAGAAACCCAATCATAAAAACACCTTTCCCCCACCCTTCCTATGGGCATCCACCTGCTCCAGGTGGGTCTCTGCTCCCCTGACCTCCGTGGGCTGCAGGGCCACAGCTGCCTCACCATGGTCTTCACTACAGGCTGCATGGGAATCTCAGTTCCCGTGCCTGGAGCACCTCCTGCCCCTCCTTCTGCACTGACCTTGGAGTCTGCAGAGTTGTTCCTCTCGCACATTCTCATGCCTCTCCTCCTGGCCACAATTACATCTGTGCAATAACTCTTTTTCCTTCTTAAATATATTATCACAGAGGCTTTACTACCGTCTCTGATGAACTCAGCCTTGGCCAGAAGTAGGTCCATCCTGGAGCCAGCTGGCATTGGCTTTGTCGGACATGGGGGAAAGCTTCAGCAGCTTCTCACAGAAGCCACTCCTGCAGTGTCCCCTCCGCTACCAAAACCTGGCCACACAAACCCAATACACACACTGATGTGGTACTCCCATACTTCTCATAACCTGACAATTAGCCTCCAAAAGAAACTTTCTCCACACAGATCTATAAGAAACAGGTGTGATGGGCCTTTAAACTGTTAATGTGACAATGTTAAAGTTATAGAGAATATAAATTGACTTAAATAAAGTAGCACTTTAATCTCTGCTAGGATATTAAACATTCTATAACAAGGAATCAGAAAAACCAATTCAAAAAGTACTTGCATTTATAAAAGTAACATATGAAAATAGAATGCTCAAAACTCAGAGGAGAGGAAAAAACTCCTGCAAGCAAACTTACAGGGTCAATGGGGTTTTTATTCCAGACCGAATTTTTGGCTTCTTAGACAAATACTGTTCACCACTGAAGTAGTGGGGAAGAATCCAAGCTTTACAGCCAATTTGTGTCAAAGGTTAGCGATGCTTAATGGCCAGTGTTGTTTCACTATTTAAAGAAAAAGTGTTTAATATGCAAGTTTACCTACTACTCTGGTTTTAGTTTGGCACACTGACCAGTGGTATGTTGGGTTTTTTCCAAAAGGTTTGTCTGAAACTGCTAGTCATAGTGCTGATTATTAAAATTATTTTTCTATCTGTAGCATACATAAGAGAAAGAAAACAATTTTGAGGGAAATATGATGTTACTGAAGACAGCACAGAAGTCCTTATTTTACATCCACAGTAAAATAAAATAAAGTGAATATTAAAAGGCTTCTCCACAGCCCAAATGGTAATTTTACCAGTCTTTTGTCTTTCAATTCAAATCAACATTATAATGCCTATTAAAATGTTAAATATATTCCTACTGCAAGTGATCAGAGAAGCAATTCAAATACTATTTGTATTTTAAGGCAATCACAATCAACTCCTACTACCGTCTGCTATTTTCTCAAATGTGAACTGCAAAAATTCACAAGCCAAAATTCATTAGTGTGATAATTAATTTCTCTACAGTGAAGAGCACAGCTCATAACCATTATAGAAGCAAAAATTTTACTGGACCCTAAGTTTTTTTTTTTTTTTTTCAGTTAGTACAACATCACTAGCGAAAGGAGGTAACTGTACAGCTCTCCATTCCTACTGAAGTCAGTAATCTCTATGAAATTTAGAACAGACCATATGAAAATTGTTTGAGAAAATATTTTCACAGTGACATTGGTCTCCTTTTTGAGAATAGAAAAATGCTGTTTGAAGGGAAGTAAAGTGAGACTGAACAGTATCCACTAAATCAACAGTCTGACAACACGCCCATTATAAAACCTGCCACCCCTGCCTCATAGCAAGGAAGACAGTCATATAAGAAGTGAAATAAACTTTACCAAATTATTTCAGCATTTCAAGGTTTTGCACTTAGATGATTTTATTTTCTTAGAGATAAAATAATTTCATCTGCAAATGTACATTATTTTGTAAACCAATTAGTCTTTATGGCCGTTTGAAAGTTAAAATCATACACAAAACAATTCAAGAAAACTTAGGAACCTGAAAAGCTTTCTTCACAAAGGACTTTTGATTTGGTAGTTTGTTGCCTTCCAAGTGATTCAGTTCATACTGCACTTATGAGATAATGGGCAATTGATACTTAAAATGGAATGTATGCCTGTACAATCTGGCAAACAGATTTTTTCACTTTTAAGAAACCCCTTGATGCTAACTCATAGTCTTTAAAAAAATGACAGGGGCTAGCAGTCATTGATACTGACTGTCTGAATCCAAAGTTTAATTACTAAATGTGCTGCAAAAAATAAAAAGTCAGACTTCAAAAGAGATCCTTTCCAAGCCCATTCATGTGAAATGGGAGCCAGCACTGCCAGTGAAAGGGCAACAGAGTATCACTCAGCTGGCAATATATACTAAAATCACATTCTTCCAGCTCAGTGTTTATACTACATTTTAAACCTGCCACACTGTGCCTGGAAATATCCTCTGCACCACAAATGCACGTATTTACACACACCAAAAAAAAGGTCATCTCCAGAATTAAAAAAAAAAAAAAAAAAAAAAAAAAAAAAAAAAAAAAGCACTCCACTGGTTTTTGGAGGCTGAATAAATGTATTTATATCTGAATTGCGACTTGCTCCACAACTGTATTTTTACAATGGTATGGTGCCAGTAAATTTGCTATCCTATATTAACATGTAGTAAGAAAGAGGAAGCAAAATGGGAAGAAAAATGCCATAGTTTGCTGTTTCTCATGTTTATTGTGTCAGTGTAAAACATTTCAGTCTTGCTCAAAAATTCAAGGATTTCAGATAAGTGCTTTGGCTACTTTTAAGTTCAGGGAAAAGCCAGGGTAAGCCTCCTCCCTGCTGTATTTCAAACTGGTGTTCAACACTACTTGTAGGGAAGCAGGTGAAAAGGGTCCCTGCGTAGTCTCTGTGCAATAACAAAACTGAGAGACACAGTTCAGCCAAACTGTAGATGTGATCCAGATTGTAGCTTAATCTCTAGCTTAAACTCAAAAAAAAAACCTTCCTAGACAAATTGAACCTCAGAGGCAAAGACGTTTTCCTATTCTTTTGACTTATTTATGAAAACAGTGTCCAGAATAATATTCTGGATTTTAAAAATAAATAAATAAATAAATAATATATGTTTTTAGAAAGATACAACGGTTTTGCACTTTATTAGGCCTCTGCTTTTCAACACAGAAAACCAGCCATGTACTATCTTTGCCTATTTCTTAAGGGTAAAAACAAAATCCAACGTCTTACTGCATTCAAACATGTTGCTTGTTGCTGTCACTACGAGCAGTTAAACCGTTTGCCAGCTCCATTGCCAGACCACCAGAGGGAGTCGAAAGCTACATATAACTTCGGAAAGTTTCTAAACCCGTAGGTAGCTTAAAACACTGACAGAAATATACTGCATGTTGTGAGTACTATGACAAATGGCTAAGAAAGTTGCTGAGGACAATGAAATAATTTTAGCAACATCATCAGTTCATTACTATCCAGAGGCAAGAAAATCTTTGGTGACAGAGACAAAGGAGTGCTCAGCAACTATTTTTGTGCTGAGTTTGGAAAGAATGAAAAATCATGCATTTAAATTAGATTTTTTTCAATTATGTTAATAACTGGAGAGAAGCCTTTAAAGAATAAACAGATCCAGAATTAGTACAAAATAGTCTGAAACAAAGAGTGGCTTCCTTGGGTCTCATCATGTGCCTTTGAACAGGTCATGGAACACCAGGGGCACCCTGAGGAGACTGGGCTTGTGCCTATGTACCAAAGGAAGGTGGAAGACAGTGGTAGAACACAGTCTGCCCAGCCTGAGGTGACCCTAAGAGAAAATTTGCATACAAGGCTACATTATTATGTTCCAAAAGCAAGGTCCTTAGTAGAGAGGGGAGAAGGAGACTTTCTAGGATCAGCTGGGGAAAATTCCAAGAGATCCATACTCCCTACAGGTCAGAAACACTAGGAAGTGGACCCACCAACACGAGTGTGAGCTGCTATTTCTGCATACCAAATATGAGTTCAGAGACCTGGCCAGTCACCAGTCTCTGCCATAACAACTGGAAGAATCAAAAAAATATTTGCCTTTTGTTTTGGAAATTAAATACCATGTAAAGAAAACAGCATTTAAAAACAGAGTGAGAGAGAAAAAAAAAAAGTTGAGACCTGTGCCAAACAAATTTATATAAGAAATTAGACTTTTAAAACGTTATCACTATAATTAGCTATTTGGTTAAATACCAAAGAGGCAATGGATTCTTCAAGTCTTGATATCTCCAAAACAAGACTGGGTGCTTTTCAGGTAACATGAATTGGTCAAATACAAATGTCTAGAGATGACTGATTTACATTTTATACAGGATGTCAGGAAATCACAGACAATTCCCTGAAATCCTTGCTGCATTGTGCAGTATGGAATTGTGCACTATGAAACATCAGGCATCATCAAAAAGACTACTGAGGACAAAGCAGCCAACATCATTCTGCCAGAGTGTAGCCCCCGCTGTAATCTGCACCGGAGTGCTGTGTGCAATTCTGGTCTCACTGGTTTGACTCAGCATTACATTTCTGACATTCTTACAATATTCAGTTGGCTTTACACACTACAACTTTCCTTATCTGGCCTAAGTCAACCTTTCAGAACTCTATTGCCTATCACTTGCCCTGGTTGGTCAAAAGACAAACTCTGCTTGCAGCTTCTGAGATTATCTAAAAATCAATTATTTTCTTCTTCATATACTCTGATATGGCACAGCTCCTTTCTACGAAAAGCTCAACTTGGTATTTCCAGAGAAGATTAGGACTGAAATGCAGTTAATTTAAAATACAGTAACATGATCAAAGAAGTCTGCAAAGGGTCTAGCACTTGTCTGAAACCACAGAACATAATTTCCAGTCTACTCCACTTCCCTGGAGATCATCTTATCTCTGAGCACAGACAACATAAGAACAGCATATGTGCTTTTTTAGCTGCTTGATAAAAACTCAAGTAGAAAACAGTAATGTTGCTGTGACTACAGCTGGTTGGGAATGGATGCGAACTATCCTTCTGTGGACTTTATCTATCTTCACAAAGATAGTTCACAAACAAAGCTTCTGGGGGCTAATTCCCAGTTTTCAGCCACTTACTGCTCCTGCTGGATCCAAGTACAGGTTCCTGAAAATCTGAAGTTCCACATCTGCAGGACAAAGCTGACTTCTCCTACCAGTTGCTGACCTAACTCTACTTCAAGGTGTAAAAGATAACTCAGCCAGCCAGATCTGGCACCTTGTTCAGAGTATATTTAGATGCAAGTTTGAAGATGCTACTTAAGCCTGTACCTTTTTGTTTACACTCATTCCACCGACCCAAAATTTTTAATTATTCAGTTATTTAAAAAATTGTTCTTTTTGTACTTCTAACACGATTCATTCTGTTTGTCAGTCACATCATCTGAAGAGTAAGGTACCTATTTATTGACCAGTGCAATTTAAGCTGGGTATTTCCACACTGATAAAGGAAAGTGCATATTGCATAGTCTTTCTTCATCCTTTTATTTCCCCTGTATATTGGTCATTTGACTCTACAGTTCTTTTTGGGCACAAATACCCATGTATTACCTTTCAGGACAAGCAGAAAGACTACAGAAATCAAAGAGATAAGTGGGTTAACATAAATAGAATCGCCAGGAAAGTAACAGAACTAAGTATACAATATGGGGAGTAAAAATAAATAATAGTCATTAAAAACAAACACCATACACACACACCCTAAAAAACCCAAATAAAATCTGCATAACCTACTTAATCCCAATGTATACTAGAAAAACGTAGGATTCTTTAGGTATGCTGATAGCATTATACCATAGGATTTTACCATATATAGGCATTTTCACACATTTTCCTCCAAACCCAAGCTCCTGACAGTGCTGGAGATCAGTAATAGCTCAAATACTATCAGTCTGTCTTAGAGACTCGTTCAGATACTTCTCCCTACTGCCAGAGAAGTCGTGCATAATGCAACAGCCAGTAAACTCCCTGGTTGTTACCAATAAAAGTGCCTTCACCCAAGTATCATCTGCCTAGCATTCAGACGTTCGGTTTATTTCCATTTTTCTGTGAAAAGAGTTCCCAGCACGCACAACTTCAAGAGTCAGAAGAACAATGGACATGCAGACCACCAGCTACCACAGGGAATACCCATGCTATTGCTCTGCACTGTGCACAGCTCTGGCAAGAGCTGCTCCTAGGGGAATCCAAGGCTGACTTGTTAACAACAACACAATGTACTTCTCCAGATTGCTTTGCATTAACTTGGAAGCCACCACAGTGGTTAACCACACAATTTAGTGCAACAACAACAAAAAAAATCTCTTCCTATTTTGAACATCATGGCCTGAGGAAGAAAACAGGCTGCTGAAAATCAAAACCTTCATTACAGTTATCATTCCACCACAGCTGAAGAGTCTGATTTGCCAAAAGTTGATCATACCCTGGTAGTTAGCAAGACTTGCAAATAAGGCAAAGTACCTCCAAGACAGAAGCCCAACAACAGATTTTCCTAAAACCTGTGGCTCTGGCAGGACTGGCCAACAGGCTGGGCTTATCACCCTTCAAATAAGCATGGTTAGCTTTAACAGCTCTAGAGACAGGAGCATGCACCTGACATCTGGTTCCACTAATCTTCCCCAAATCTTGAGCAGTCTTCTAGAACACAGCTTTCCTGTATTTTTTCCACCACTGCAAAATTATCCTTTCTTTTAGTATTTTTCCCATCAAATTCAGAATCATCCTCTGGACTCACTCCAAAAAATCCTCATTCATTTTCTGAATACTGGGAAAAATAAACCAGTTCAATTACTTCTCTTGCTTTTTGGTAAACTACTATCACAAGGTTTGCACTTTGTTGGCAAGACAAAGAATTTTAGAGAGGTGCGTATTTGTCAGAAAGAAAATTTCACTGCAATCTGTTGATAACTGGCATTAAGGAAATCAGGAAATCAATGTCCATGATGCTGGATTTGCCATTTGAAAATGGCACTGTTTCCAAGAAGAAAAGTTGTCAGGTTAATCTGTGTGGGGTTTTTTTATTCAAAAAGATTTTAATTAAATGTGGAGATCATTGCTCCTTCAAAAGCAATGGTGTGCAACCAGAATGTCCTGTAAATTACAGTGAGGTAAAGCACTCAGCATTCCCTTCTTCCCGTTTCTTTCCCTCTCCCCACTCCCTGCCCACACTGACACAAGAAATAGAACGCCCTGTTCCTCTCACTGCAAATTAACACAGCCTGCTCCTTTATAACCAGCTGTCAGAATCTGTCAGCAATTCATTTTTTGCCTTTACAGCTTCAAAAGTAAAGGTAGAAATTAGGGATGATTTCTAGTGGGACTCCAGCAAAAGTTTTTATCTGGCAAGAAAAAATTTTCCAGGTTTCTTTCTCTGCAGGTGAAAGAGATCAATACTGTAAAGATATCTGTAAGCATCCATATTTGCTGCAGGAGCATCTTAGGACTGTCAAGGTTGAAAGCCAATGCCAAACTTTTATTCATTTTTGTAATCCAGATATATGTTAAGATTCAAAGCCTGTTCTCACTTTGGTCCTGAAGTAGATCTCAAGTCTTCCTTTTAATTAGACAGCTTTAAAATTGAACTGACCTGCCACAGCTGCATACCAATTGGACTGACATGGTGATACATACTAAGCAGAATCGTACTAACACTTGAACTTAAAAGCAGCAGGGACACAGCACCTTGAGCTCTAACTTGTACCATCCCCCTACAGTGAACACATCACCAGAGAGTGGGATCCTGTTCCCTCAAGCAGGCATAGCTTCTACAGGAGTAACTGTTCTATACAGCAGAGTTGTCTATTTAAATGACGAGAACTCATTAAGGAGACACCTGAGAAAAGCTCTGAGGTATTTGCTGCTTTAGGGAATTTAGTTTCTCTTCTCCACTGTATATTGATTTTAAAGGAAAAAAAGCATATGTACTGTTACTTATGAGTGAGCTTCTGCAGACAACACGATGATGCCTCCGTAACCAGTCACCTCTAGTAACTCGGGGACAAATTTCAAGCATTGTCCCCTCTTTGCACCATCATCTTGAAATACAATTTCCCCCTTTCTTCTCACTTTGCTAAACTCCGAAGACTTTACACTTGAAAGCTTTTTTAACATAGCTGAATGTCACACAGAATCACACCCTTAACTTAGATAAAATGTACTTGGTTAGACATAGTTTTATCAGCAAATATTAGTAATATATATGCATATTTGAAATGGTTACCCTTCCAAACAGATTTCTTTTAGTTATTCACAAGGCCTAATCCTAAATCCTTAAATTTTTCTCCTACTTATGAAAATACACCTTTGGTCACAATCATACAAAGACAACTACATATTTAACAAAATAAAAAAACAACCAAGGAAAATTAGATGAACATAAATGAGACACCAATTTTAAGATTTGATGCTGGATTTGTTGACAAATATCTTTGTATTAAGAAAGTTGTAACAAGTTTGCAATCAGTTTGCAGTTTCATCTGTTAGGTTTTCTGGCAGTTCCTGAAGCAATTAGAGTTCTGTTTTTCTTTCCTTTATTATTGGTATTTCAAAGGAAGTTAGCAGACTTCTCCATGATTGTTGTAAATACAGTCAGATTGGCTGCCAATTTTTAAAAGCAATTTTACATGTCAATAATATGGATTCCTCTCTACCGCTGAATAAAGTATTAGTCAGACCAGCCTGTAACATCTCTACCTTAACACTTACAATTGTTTCCCAGCCAGTTGCTGTCTTCCATTTCTATCAAACAGAACACGAAGGTTGTCAAAATACATGTTTTCTTGAAATTTACATTATTGCAGGTCTCTTGCATTTCTCCATTTTGCAGTTTCTGGGTACAACAAACCAGACTGTTTCAGCTGGTCTGTGTAATTGAAAGCATCACTTTATTTTCTAGGGCAGACTACAGGAATCAGTCTGAGTTTTCTTTTCTACACAAGTGTCCTGAACCTTCAGAATTTATTTAATATGTGATATATAAAAATGTGTGATGGCAGGTGAGAGCTAGTGAACAGCTCTGCATTTCTTCTACTTTTAGAGAATCCAGTGCCTTGTGGGTCAAAGGACCAAACCAAGAAGTGTTTCTCAGCAGACAAAGATCAAAGCAGTTTTACCTCTTTGCAGCTGAAACAGCCATGTTATATTCTGTGCTCTCAATCCAGAATATTCAGTCAACTATCTCAACTGAAGGAAAGCAATGTCATGTTTAGCCATGTAAAAACTGGATTTTGAAAAATCTGTCACTTATGGGGGAAAGAATGAAGACCATTGACTTAGTAAAAACACCTGGAATGATACTTGAGACATAACAAATATTTCAGTATGATGAACTAAATGTTATAAAGCTACATAAACACATACTCAGAGACCTGCAGAAGTAGGAAATATGTTTATGTTGGACAACTGGCAAGAAAGCTTGCAATTCAGTCAGTGAATAATACATGCACATGGAGATAGACAGGGGAGAAATTACCCCTGAAAATATCTTCCCAGAAGCCTCTCACCTCTGACTTCCCATAACCTTCTTCCTCTTCTGTGGCAGCCCCCTTATCTGGTCCTCTGAACCTGTGTGAGTCCAGAACCCATTTTTAAAATACAAGTTCTCTTAATCAAGGCATATTACTTTAAATTGAGATCCAGACATGCAATACAGCATGTATCTACATGCATGCAGAGAACACATGCACAGATGAAAAATGTAAGATGCTTGTGCAATATTTCATTACAACCAATGAACGCATTTTCTGCTGAGGATTATTCTGTTGTCAGATGACTGAGAAGGGATACAGCTGTGTAGGAATCGTTACCTTGTTCAGAAAAGTAGCCATGGAAAAGGGCTGAAAAAATACGTCCATCAGCAAAGCCAATTTGAAGCCCCAATCCATTCTGAGATGCCATACGTTACCCCCCGCCCCCAACTGTTTAATGAGTATTTAACAGGGGTTTTAAAAGTATTTAATAAGGATTTTTTCATAGCAGTAAACAATACATATGCCAAATGCACTGATTCTTTTCCTTAAAGTACAGAAATTTCCCTAAGCCAGAGGAACAGGAAGTCGTTACTTTCTTTGTACTTCGTACTGCTAAATCCTTTAGCAGAATTACCCACTATACTAGTATTTGTGTTTCTAAAAGTATTACAAAGAAATGGCTTCACCAGATATTGAGTACTTTGAAGATCAGATTAAAACCCACACTAATTTAAATCTTTACTGATAAGAAATTTGATTTTTCACACAAATCTGCCTACAGCACTGCTGACAGCACTGTATTTCTGACAGCAGACAGATACCATTACTAGACATTAAAGCTGATTGAGGTATAGCAGCAATGTGAAGAAAATCTGAGTATACACATAATTTGCAGTGTAACATCTCTTCACCAAGGCAATATAAAGTATTTATAGTACTAATGAAGATTAACTTGCACACTTCAAATTTGAAACAGTGGTCTGAGTATGAAAAACTTGGCCCATGGTCTTTATATGACCTTGAGTGCCAAGCTGTGCAACAGATTAAAACTGTTCTGCCAGGAGTAACTATTCCCCTGCAGGGACATCAGAACAAGAAGTAAACTTACTCTTGAGCTGCCTAGTTTGCAACTCAAGTTGCACTGTATCAGTGTATACATACATCAGCAGTTGTTTATGTAAAGATGCTAATCTAAAAATTCAGACAGCTTAGTGTCAAATACACTTCCTCAAGAGCTCTGTTACCTGGAGGCAGAAGACAGAGGTCATAAACATTTCAGCTACCCTGGGCAACTGGTTCAGAGCAAATACAAGGTGACACCTAAATTACTTAGCCCTGCCCGAAAGAAATACCCTGGGTTTAAATTTTTATTAAACAACTACTGTGAGAGCACAAAGAGGACACAGAAATATTCAGCTATAAAAGTTGTCTTTGATACAAGTGATGTATTCTAATAATTTTAGTCTCACAACAGTCTCTCAAAACCTGTGTAGAAAAAAATATTGACAATACAACCATTATCTCTAGCATTTAGCATCTTGTGCAAACATTCTTGTTGTTTCATCAGTTTGTCAAGAAACAGTTTAAATTTCCCAACAGGGAAACAACTGTTCTGTGTTCCTAATATTTAAGTTCTTTCAGCTGGGTCACAATATTCCAAATCCACCCGGTATCCAAAAGTTTCTTACACTTGAATGAAATCAGACCAAAATTGCTTTTTGTTGTCCTCATCCTGAAGACAACAAATTCCAAGAACTGCTCAAAGTGCAAACTTCACAAGCAACCTGTTCTTCAATCTCCCAATTCACTGCATAACAAGTATTAATGGTGGATTGTTTGTTGTATTTACAGCAAGTTTATTCGGGAGAGAAAAAGTAATTCTTTCACAAATGAGCCATGTTCACTATTGAGATTACTTCCAAAGAGAGCATTCAGAAAGCAAATCTGAATATATTACATTGACAATTATTTTTCAATACTTTAACATCGGCCACTTAAAATTGGTTGTGTTATTAGCACATAGACTGATCTTTAAATATACTACTTCTACATAAACAGTGCAAATCTCAATATTCACATCAACCTGAAATTAATGCTGCAATTACTGTTGACATTCACATCAAGAAAGTAGTAAACTATTTCACATGAGCAATTCCAAAACCTCAGAATGCCATTATTTATATTAAAGAAACACAGAACAAACATGTTGGGCTTCGAAGCCTTGTTTTGATACACACAATCCCTGTAAACATGGATGTATTGTATTTGTCAATACTGATATCTGATATAATTCTATAAATAAAACCACTGATATAAACAATTTCTATAACCTTTTTTTTTTTTTTGCATAGGGTTTGGATTAAGGTTACTTTAGGATAGAGACAGCTGTTAACAAAATCCTCTAGTCAATTAGTCTTCCATCACACAAATTTAGGAATATGACAAGGAACCTCTCTGACTTCAGTGGAAACTTACACATGTAAGCATTTGCAAAACTGGAGTCATCTTTAGCACTTAAGTTACCCCTAGTCATTGAGAATACAAGCTATAAAAGAGCTCTCCATAAATTTATAAAATATACTGATTTAAAAGTTTATGCTGATGTTTCTGTAAGTCACATTTATGATTCCAAACAGTTATGTACATACTATACTATCACAGTAGGAAATACTTCACTGTAGAACACCACAGTGAACAAGTTGTGAAGCACAGTGTTCAATATAATTTCCCTTTAGTATTCCCAGTGCATAAGTTGTTGACATCTACACTACACAAGGTGCCCAGGTCTAGTATTTGTTATATACAATGTAAAAGCAAGATAGAAAGAGCTTTGCATTTTAAAGTAAGGAATGAAAACAGTGGGTAATATACAGGGATTCACTCCTGCAAACTACAGAATTCTCCTTCACAATGACCACAACCACCAAATATGGTGGATTTCAGGTCATTCAGCCCAGTAAAACAGTGCTCAGCACCTTGTAGGAAGAGAGATCTGAGTGCACTTTATTCTAAAACATCTCCCTTGGATGTTATAAAGTGCAAAAAATAAAACATATATTCTAATATTTTACAGTCACTATTAAACTGCCATATTTGCACAATGCAAAATTCAAATAACTTGGTATGCATTTTTATGGACCCTATAATAACAAATGTTGAAACTGGAGTTTTCTCATCTTTAAAAAAATCTTAGTATTTTAAAATTATTGTGTAAATATAAAAAGAAAATATAAATTATAATTAAATCTTGAAATAGGTATTTTAACATGTGACCATTTTCTAAAGCATCAAATACGAAATTTAATATTCTCTTATAGCATTACATTTTAGAATCTGTAAAATCTTTTAGAAGTTAATAACTTCAAAAAAAAAGTTATTGTATCACAGTACTAGACATCTCACCTTATTAGATATCTTTTACCCTAGATGCGTTTAAAAAAATAAATAAATAAAAAAAAAAATATCTAAGACTTCTATTCTCAGTTGTTTAAAACAAGATATGTGGAGTTACTTTTTAAAACAAAATAAGAGTTCCATAGTGCTTCATTTTGATCTGAAAATTCAAATAAATGGGACAGAATGTAACCATAAATTTAAAAGGCTTTAAAGTACTATACTGCTTTGGTGCATTGTACCAATGATTCTTTACATGCACGAAGAATCAAATTCTATAACATTCTTCACAGAGCTTGGGTAAAAGCAGAAGATCCCAAAGTTCTATATATGTTACAGAGCTTTCCTTTCTTTGAGTAGTGGGGAAGAAACTGGGAGGAAGGTTGTGACACCGAGAAACAGTCTTCTTCCAAGCGGTACCATGAGCAGCACAGCTCCTCACCTTGAGCTTGACTGCACACCAGTAATTTACCCCTCAGAGAATACAATGTTTGTTGTATAACAGTATTATACTATATCCAGTGATACCAAACAATACTAAAAAGAAATGTATGGAACTACAAAGCTAAAAAGGTATGACTAAAATAAATTTCTAAAGCAAAAGACGTCTTCCTGTAGCAGCCTGTAAGCCACAGGGAGGAAGGGTGGGAGAAGACAATACAGGTACTGCCAAGTCTATAACCACTTAACTCCTCGAGACAGGATATTCTCTGCTTCTCAGTCGGAGAACTGGAAGATGGTTTCTGGGTTATTGCTGTCTGTAGGGTTTGTGGGCTGCAATGTCTTTGTAGGTGTAGTTTTACCATGAGAATGAGAGGAAGAAGAATGTGAACTTTCACTGGAGCTGCTACGTGTCTCTGTGCTTGTACTTGTTTTTTTCATTTTCCTTCTTTTTGCAAGAGGTGCCTTGTCCACATTCTGGAGACAAAATCCTTCCCTTTTGTACTTGTTAAAGGCCTGTTTAAAAATAGAAGGTAATTCTAAGTTTTTCAAGAGATTTAACACATTTTATGCCTTATCACTTATTGTGAGTGGTCTATGATACATCAGAAGATAAAACGTAATTTCTTGACTAATTCCTATTGTAGCTGTAAGAATGATTCTACCAGCCTTTTTACAGGTACATAAGAGCCAATATATAACATTATTAAGTGATGTCTTCCTCTCCTTGTTCTTTTTACTTTAGAAGTATTTTTATTAAGCCTTCACCTATTTAACACTACATTTTCAGAGAGGACACTGTTAAATTACAGTTTTTCTTTCAGCCCAAATTATGCTGCATAATCAGGACCTCTCCAAGAAACAATTACTTTCTTCTTCTCTCCTTCCTAAAAAGAGCCCACAAGCATTTCAGCATAAATCTGCTCAATTTTGGTTTATTCTCTGTGGAAGGTATCATGAGAATCAACACTGTGATTGTGAATTACAGTTGCAGTTCAAATGATTTTTTGAGTAGACAAGTAAGTCCACTTAAAAAAGCATCCATGATATAAAAAACATGATATAAAACATAAAACATACATATATTCCAGAAATTTTACTTCATTTTAGTAACCAGCGGGACAAAAACATTTCCTTGAGTTAAATATAAAGTTTTGTCTTTTTTTATAAAAGTTTGAAGACCTTTTAATAGATTTCTCAAAGAAATAAAGTGTTTTTAATAGCCATTTCAAGAACAGCACTCAATGCCCAAATCCTCATGAATATAAATATCTTCAAGAAATTTCTTCAAGCTTCATCATCCATATTTTCATGTACTCCATCAGAGATGCTATGAGGAAATGTTATTGAGGAAAATAAATCCAGCTATAAGTACCTACTTAATTATAGGACAGATATGTATTGTTGTTAAGACAAAATATACACAAATCTAGATGACACATTACAAAACATAGCACATGACATAACATTTCTCAGAACTTACATGGAAAGTGGCTTTGACATATGTGTGCACTGCAGCTCCTGAAGAGCCTAAGTTATCAGGCGTCATTAGAGGGTTAGATGAGAGCTGGCTGCCATCCTGAAGCCACTCGTTGTATCTCAGGCTGGACATTTTAATTCTTTTGTTTGGATCCACTGTAAGAAGTCCTAATAGAAACACATTACATTCTTTAAAACTGTGAGCTATTTATCTTTGTTCAATAGAAAATGCAAATATTTCTTAATAAAATCTCATGCATTGCTTTGATAAGTAACTAATGTCAATATTTATCCCAGGTATGCCAGTATTTATCCTAGATAAGGCTCACACAATGTTATACAGTCATCCTCTCCAGAAGGATCTTAAAAGCAAAAAATTGATATTTAACTGTTTGGTAACTCACATCTCTTTTTACACAAACTCAGAACTACCGAATGATTTCTTCACTTAAAACCTGTCTAGGATGAAATTCAAAAGAGTAAGCCTCAGATTCCCTGCACAATCCACTCAAGTCTGAATCTGGAAATCCCTACATTTTTGGCAGAAAAATTCCTTACAAGTCTGCTTCTACAAAAATTAAGAACTCCATGTAAGTAGAATTAAGGTAGGTGTCTAGCTCATGATGAAAATATAATTAGATGCTCAAAAGCTTAAGGGGACCCAAAGTACAGCAAACGTCAGTGAAGTAGCTCAGAAATAACACTAAGTAGGCTTGGTACAGGAATTAAAAGAGCCAATGGAAAAGAAATAGTAATAAATTCATTTTCTGCAAAAGCTCAGTTTTTAAGACATTTATCTCATAAGCTGTTTCGGTTTTTTTAGAAAAGCAAAAATAACATAATAGAAAAACTCTGCTTTTAAATAAGTTGTAAGAGTGAGTTCACTTTTTCTGAAGCTCTTCATTTCCTTCCAATCCCACTAACCTTATCAGCATCTTACCACATTAGAAAACTCTGCTAGGTGTACAAGCAATTTGTCATGCATTCTGATGTGTCCACCTCTACTCGTTGTTTGTATTAGAGGTCAGTATATAGCTCAAGCTGTGGATATTGCTCTGTCAGGTTAGATGCTTTGGTGCTGATTACAGCATCCAGATATTGTATGGTTCTCTGAATTTTATCTTTTGAAATAAAAATATAATGTACATGAAATACTTATAAATACATACCTCGAATTAGCTCTTTAGCCTCTTCAGAAACATTTTTCCAAGCTTCTCCTTCAAAGGAAAATTCTCCCTTTTTTATTTTCTTCATAATTTCCAATGCACTGGTACATGTTAAACTTCTGTCTTGAGACTGAAAAGGTACCTGTCCTGATAGCATTGTGTACTGCCACAAGAACAAAAGCAACATTAGGAAACACAGTATATTATGGACAACTCTATTGTTAAATATGAAGGGCTGTTGTTTGCCTCACCAATGCTATGCAATAAAACTTGGACTAGCATAACTTTAAGGCTGTAGAAAATGTAAAACATGCAAGACTTTCTCTGGAGTCCTTGTTAGAAAAAAAACATTCATCCATTCCAGGAAGCTATGAACAAAATATATTTCTACCCTATTTATACCTAATGAAACTAATTTTCTGTAGATCAAAATACAGGTGGATTCCTTCTCTGAATTGAAACTGTAGAAAGATTATATGGATGCCTGTAAAATCCCCTAGCATGCTTATCTCTTTGCAAGAAGCTAACTGTATCAGGTAATTTTTTCATTCCCAAGAACGTTAAATTTTATTTCCTACTTGGTAAAAAAAAATTTCTGTCCCTGCAAAAGATCTGTCTTCAGAACATATTATTTGTGCAGCAGTGTTTTCACCTCCCTTGAATTCAGCATATACCCAATTCACATCTGAAATAATTTCAAGTCCTTTGCATTTTAACAAAAAGTAAATACATGCAATAAAGTTACAGTTAAAAACCTCAAGCACTCACCAAAATGACCCCCAAACTCCACAGATCACAAGACTCATCATAACCATTGTGATTCAAGAGCTCCGGGGCAGCATAATGAAGAGTAAAACATGGAGTCTTAAGAGGCTGATTATCAGGTGGTTTTAAACGAGCAAAGCCAAAATCAATTATTTTTATTTCTGAATTATCAGTCTCATCTGTAAATAGTAAATTCTGAAAAGCAAAGACAAAAATCAATACCCGCACTGGGTAGAAAATTAGTTATAATTATTTTGCTACATTTATTACTGCAGAAAATTTTCCATTATTTAGAGGAAAGGTGAACTGCGAGACACTGGGGGAAAGAAAAGTGAAAATAACAATACTCTGGGTTGTAAGAAATGTGATGTGTTTACCTGCCCTCTGCATACCTGCAAGTCAGGGCAGTTCTGAGATTACTAATGAAAATGGACACGTAGCAGAGAACAGTGGAGAAAAGAATTCAGGGAACACGGACAAGAAAAAGCTAAGACCTCAACATGTCTGGAGATGGAAGAATTGCCTTCTTCCTCAAACAAAAGCAAATTTTCTTAAGCTTACACTTCCTTCTGGCATGTTGTGAACAACAGCTTTCTTGTGTGGGGGACTCCCACTGCTTGTCCTGTCTTGTGACTGCATAGTCTTTGGTACTCAAGTGGTAACACATTATTGTCCTGAGGACAATAATGCACAAGAGTCGTTTGAAAGTGAAGGACTGTGGTAAAAAGATGTACCTTGGTATGAAGTGGTGTTAGGAAGTGCACCAATAGCTCAGAGGTTGCACTCAGAGCTGTCTTTGCTGGCATAGGTGGCAAAGCTAGTACGGACATGTGTTCTGGAAGAGACCTGGTACCAATGGGATTCAAGCACTGAAGGCCACGTAACAGTCCAACCACAAACCTAGTCCTTACACCAAGGTAGAGACATTGGTACAGTAATCCTGAGAATTCCAGCTTTACACACTAGAATGTGGCACTTTGGACTTGAAAACAGACAAGCTATTATCAGTTTAGAAAATATACGGCAATCTGCTTCTTTTTTTTCCTCCCAAGTATTTACATCTGCCAAGGAAGATACAAGAGGGGAGCTAAGTCATAGGAAAACTGTCTGAGGCCAAGATGAATTATAAGCTTATTCTACTCTTCCCTTCAGCTTTTGAGAGAAGAGCATAATTTTGCTATTGCCTTTACTGTTTAATCTATGAATGCTAGGAAACGTCTCAATATTAGAAATCCTATAGCCCTTTTGTAATACAAAAGGTGAATGACTCACACAAAGTAATTAATTTCAAACTCATAAACAAGGGTAAAAAATGATTGCTAGGCTGCCAGCAGATCAATAAGGAGAACCTGAGATCATTCATTATGGATAAAAGAAAGTAGCTGCTACAAAACAGTATTTTAGTATTTTTACTTTCTGTACTGCTGTAATAGATTAATGCACATTCAGAGAAGTCAGTTTTTAATTGTTGTGCAAAATGGATCTGAAGGAAGCCTAACATCAGCAAAAATACTCATACAAGGCTAAGTGATTAATATAATTGTCCTTTTTCTATGGTGATGTTATATAGTCTACAAGAATGAGTAACATTGGTTTAAAAAGACCTTTCTTAAGACAAAAATTAAATTGGTTATGCATGGAAAGAAAGGTACAGTCCAAGTATCCTACATAGGGTTCAGGCTTCCCTGTTGATTAGGCAAATAAAGTGTGTTTCAGAACCCTCCCATCCCCCAAATATTTACAGCTATATTCCACATATATTTTATGGATATATAAAAACCAGTCTCTCTTATTTGTTACGTTTTGTTGTAATACCTTTAGAACCCAGTTTACAGATTAATGATCACAGAAACAGTCCTCCTCAAATCCTCTACTGAGAGGCTCCAAATATGGTCACGTATGCTACACAGACTCTTTATTCCTATGAATTCTCTATTTTCTACCCAGTACTTTTCCTCTGTTTTGTAGACCAACACATGTGATCTAATTACTACTGCTAAATAGAAGTCTTTCAGTTCATGAAATTCAGAAAGTCTCGTCCTTAGCTACATTTAAGCAGCCAGACTTCTAAAAAAAGAATTATTAGTAGCACATTAGATGTCAAAGTTGAACATCAAAAAAATCTGAATGGAATTCTTAGAAAAGCAACAGAATTTCTTATACATCTTTTTACAGAGAAGTACACTAACCATATCTATATTGGGAAACCTGCATATCCCATACTAAGTTCATGTCAGAACCTAAAACAGTAACTTTCAAAACAACAAGCAGGAAGGAGATGAGCAGGTTAAGTCCAACTTTGTGGAGGCAATAGATTCTGCAAGCTGTTTGCTAACCCTTCATTACTTGGACTTCCCAGACTTCTGTTCTTGAACATAATGTAAAATCGAAGACTGCCTAATTTACCATGCAGCTGAAGCTCTGCTTTACTGTGCCTTTATATTCAAAGTGGTAGTAAGACTAAGATGGTAAGAATAGAAGAGAGAAAGGGGGGTTGGGTTTTGTCCTTTTAATAATTACTTGTTTCTAAAGATGTTTCCTTACCCTGATGATGTGACTCTTGGAGAAAGTTTCTCTGATGACTTTTTCAACTCACACATTAGAATTTCAAAATAGCCCCTCTTTAACTGTTTACTTACAACAGGAGCCCAGGACAGAGATTCTTTCAAACTCGTATATTTTGGATTGGTTTTCAAAAACAACTAGCAACACCTACAAGACCTCTTTACCAGCTGAATTGGAATTACTATAAAATACCAAGTTTTTCATATCACAGAAGGTATATTACAAAAAGATAGTAGGAATGATGGATTATTTTTTAACTCCAGATACAAAAGGAATAGCTATTTCCTGGGGTATGATGGCTGTAATCACCCTACAATATAACATCCTTACTGGATGAATCAACATTAATCTACACTATTTTCAGGCTCAAGAAAACACATCCCAACCCACTGTTGGCAAAAGCACCCAAGAAACACTGGCTCCAGGAAGCAGAACAAAGCCAGTGGTCAACTTTATAAGAGTAAATGGAATGGTCTAGAAGACAAGATGTTGCTGAACAACAAAGCATCAGAAAAGCAGTCACTAAAAAATACATACTGATAAATTGTTTCTTTTGGAAAACTACTGAACTCACTGAACTCAAATCTCACATCTCTATTAGTCCTCATTTTGTGCTTAACTGGAAAAGAAGCCCTTCTGAGGAAACTAAGATCAAACAAAAGGTGGAAATGTACAGGCAAAGTACCCAAGCAACCTAGCTCTGCTTACGAACTGTTTCATACAATAAATACATGACAGTGAAAAATGTCCCCAAATAGGCAAAGAACGTTTTTAAACAAGAGTAGAGATTGCCTACAGAACTAAAAATGTTTCCTAACAGTTACTTTTACCTATGAACAGAAAAATATCTACTGAATTTGCAAAGTAAAAGTGGTAACATTTTATTTAAAATACAGAAATAGAAAACTCTGTAACAAAGGCTAGAGAAACAGAGATACATCACATTCCAGACATTTAATAACTTATTGTCTAAACATATATCTACAATCACTATACCTCAGGTTTCAGATCTCTGTGGACTACTCCTACATCATGCATATGGCTCACTGCTGAAACAAGTCTGCGCATAATGTGACTGGCTTCAGTCTCACTGAAATGTTTCTTTTTCTGAATACGCTCAAGCAATTCTCCTCCCTTCAGTAATTCCATTACTAGGAATGTGTGAAGCTGAAACAATAAAGAAAAATACAGCATGTTAGAAATGTAACATTACGAACCAACACTCACTCAGGAGCTAGGTGCTATTCTGACAGGTTCTCAACATTTGAAAAAATAGCACTGCTGCTTGTAGCAATTTGGAAGGCCAAACACAAGCACCAAATCTCAGATGGCATGTTTTCCATCAATCTTGTTGAGACTGAAGAATGAAGTCTTCCCCACGTGCACCCATATTTATTAACAAAAACACAATGCCACCAGCTAAATGGATAAATTTTTAGAGAGATGAAATGGCTTTACTTAGGCTAACAAGTAAAGCTGGAAAAAGCTAAACTTCTGCTGCTTAAGCCTCTTCTGATATAAATATATATATCTATTAATATGCATAAGGAGTTAACCTCTTAAATGTTATGAAATCCTTTAAAAACACCCTGAAACTTTACCTCTGATTCAAGGATTATCTAGAACTTGTGATTTTATCCCCTACAGAGTAGTAGCCAAAACTACTCCATCATTAGAATTACATGGGACACCTTCCTAAAAATTAAAGAGCATTTTTTTAAATTAAAGAAGCAATGGGTTTTTAGAAGGTTGTTCTTTTCAAGGCCATCAATAAGCAGGGTCAAAGACATTGGCACACAGTCAATTGCAATTCAAATGTCTTGCCATTAGACAAACAGCAGACTTCACAGAATGGGGAAGTGAAGTCAGCATTCTCAAAAGGCAATGGATGTAGGCTTGCCACAGCTTCCAGCCCTTCCCTCCCCTGAATAACAGTAACAAAAAGTTGCAAGCAGAGCAAAAAAGTTCTGGGAAGAGGCCAAAAAATGGAATTCAAAGCAATAGTCAGAAGGCGTACAATTTAGATACCAAAGAACACAAGCAGAGCTATGTGGACAGAAAGCAGTAACTTCTTAGAATAAGCAAGGTGTCTAGTAGTGCTTGAATGACATCCTCTGCTGCAAGCTTTCTTTATGCCTTAGGAGTAGCTGACAGGGAAATTGGAAAGGATAACGAGACTTTTTTCACTACAAAACTTCTGGCTCATCAAGAGACTGCAACCCAATATTACATGATTGGAATACTAATGTAGAATTTGAACAAACCGATATCAGAGCAAGTTAAATACTGGAAATTATTAAGACAAACTGCAGAAAGGTCAAAACTAGAAAATTTTCAACAGTTTTGGTCTTCAGAATATTGTCAGCAGGTAATCTGAAATGTAACCTGGGAGCTACCAGAAGCAGCTAAAAAAAAAGTGGGGGTTGATTGGTTTAGAGCAGCCTATTCAGTTGCAGAGCAGTCTGGAGAACATTTTTCTTAATTTAGTACATTCAATTTAATCAAAGGAAAGAAGTGTCCTGTTCTACACGTGTACTCATACTGTACCTATATGCAAAAAAAAGGGTTTTCTTGTTGTTAAAAATTACAGTACAGATAGCGTATCCTCTCAGCTCATTTCACAAGTGCTCTACATGAGCTCTCTGCTGGCCCCAGTATAAACAGCTTGAGGGGGACAGACTGGGATATGTGGAGAGGCCAGAGATCCCTTGTTCCATTACAAAATCATAGACCAGAACCACAGAACAGTCTAGGCTGGAAGGGAGCTCTACAGGACATCTGGTCCAAACCCTAGCTCAAACCAGAGCCAACTTTCAATTCAGATCAAATTATGGTTTATTACATGCTGTGGAGTTTACATTACATTAAAAGAAAAAGACAATTAAGGTATCTAAATAAACTGATCTTAATGCACTTTCAAATAAAGGCTCTATTTTCACATTTGGTAACTTGGCAAGATATTTGGTTATCTCCATTAAGTTACTAATGTGTAGGAAAAGACGCTAGATACATAATCTTCATTTCCAACATTTCTAAATTAATTCACAAATACTATTTTAAGATTTATGATGACCCTGGGGGAAAGGTGATAACACATTTCAGTATCATAGATACAGAAATTGGGCCACAAACACATTGTAGGATGGTTAACAAAGACACTGAAGAACAGAACAACAAACAGAATCCAAGCCTCTACTTTTTTCACATACTGTTTTGATTTGCTAGAGTAACTGCAAGATCATTTGAATGCAGAATTTTTGCTTCATCTTCTATCGTGATTAGACAAAAGCCCTAGGAAAAAAGTTGCCTCCACAGTTACAGTATGCTTAAGTCCAAAAAGTTCTTGGAAAAACACATGGCGATGTGTTTGCTAGGTGCTGATTATAGTTTCTTCAAAATACCTGGTCATGAAAAACTTCATGTAACTTCACTACATTCGGGTGTCCTTCGCAGAGTCTCAGAGCTGTTATTTCCCTCTGGGTGTTGGCTTCCATTCTGGAAAAATTGAGCAGTCATTTTGTACCAATTTTACTGAGCAAATTGCACATTCCAAGTGTTATTTTTTAACTGCTTGCAATCCAGATTTTTTTACTATTACAACCACTTGAACACAATTAAATGCATATTAAAAAAAAGTGGAGAACAACTCTCCCCATAACCCTGCAATTTAGTACATTAAAAAACCCACACCCAATTCAAATAATGTTTTCAATGCAATTGCAACTTCCTACAGCAAAAGCTGATGTGATATTATAGAATAGTTTCTATCTAAAACAAACCATGCCCTTAGTCCAGAGCAATTTGACTTCACCTCTGTTACTACCAGTATTTGTTAGTTCACCTTTATCTTGGCCCAATCCTATTCCATTCTTAATGGGGACAAGTACTTCCAAAATGGTATGTAAAATATGAGCTCTACTAGAAAAAGAGAAACATTGTCTATATATGAATTGTGTTATGCAAATGACCCCCAAACCAGACCATTGTAAAAATCTGAAATGGAAGAGATAAGAGACTACCTCTGGAGAAAAATCACTGCATAAGTTCTCTTTCAAGTACTGAAATCTACAGCCATAAAAAGTGAAAATGGTGATCATTATAAAAGCTGCAAGAATGGTGACAGAGAAGAACATTTTTTTCCACTACTTAGATATATTAATTTATTTTTGGCAATTAATGCCTGAAAATTTTTGCCAAAACTCTCTCCAAGAAAGGCTAACCCTGTACTGACTCAGAGAATGGCTTTACGGGTAACAGATACAGATAGAATCTCTCACCACATGTGTTCTTAATTTTTGTTTGCTTTTTTTTTCCTTAATTAGGATGAGAATTACAATAAGAATTCTGTGCAAGAGAATTCTGTCTTTCTTGTAGGCTTCATATAATCAACAAGTAAACCAAGCTGTTCCATCTGCATCTCTGCTGGTGAAGTTTCTTAACTGAAAGTGACTTCAGGTCCTTAAGGAATTAAAAAACCTGACTCTCAGAGTCTTTCCCCCTAAACTACTAACAGAAGGAAGTGGACCTTGGAAATAGATGAAAAAGGTTCAGCATCATGAGCATTAACCTTTGAAATTTGTATGTGGGCGTTTCTAAATACTTCCTCTCGGTAAATAGTTACCATCTCAGATTTTAAACAACCTTGTGAGAAACAAATGGGATGTTCCAGAACAGTAACTCAAGCAAGTTTACAGAGATCCACTGTTTCAGTGGTCATCAGACACACAGATAAACCTAAAATTGTTGGCTGGGGGCACATCCAGCACTATTAAAAAGCAACACCACAGAGGAACTGTTCATCCCAGCTTTCACCTCAAGCATCATGAAAAGGTTTCCCTAGGTCTAAGATTCTGGTTTTGGACACATTTGCCCAGTAGGAGTGAAAGGCTTTGAGGCAGAGAAGGTGCTAGAAACTTCTTATACTTTTCCTTTTAGCCAGATTTACTGGTGTGCTCCCCAGAGCAATAGTATTTAGAGATTCTTATTCAAGTTGGGTTTTGGCCAACTGTTCAGCACGTGGGTTTACTGCTAACTCTAAATACTGTACAAACATGCTGAGTCTGCTCACACCCTGCAATCCTAAAAAAAACCTTAAATCTCTGTATACAGATCACTTCTTACCTTCATTTAGCCTGAGCTGCCAAGATGAAGGAGAAAGAGCAAAAGAACCCATGAGTAATAAAATTTAGGGACATAATTTCTAAAACTTAAGTTCTAGGGGAAAAGTCAGTACTAGTCTGCTCACTGTTATCCAGAAACAAAACACACTATCTTAAGATGAAATGGGAGCACTAACCTACAGCTCAGCCACAAAGGTAGTAGTCACAAGACTGATGGGAACTGGAGGACAGAGAAGACACCAACAGATGCTAAAAAATGGCACTACGTAGATGTCTATGTTTAAGTTACTGAATCCCATCTCTAGTGTAAGATAGTTTTAGGCAGGCCTCCATTAATTTAGCAGACCTCAGAAAACTAACTCAGACACCTACACTTTGGCTTCTTGTTCTTGAACTTACCCTATTCAAAAAGCATATGATGAAACACTTAAGTCTGGTGGACAGCTTCTTCCAGAGTTTGGGAAAACAGAGGTACAGCCAAATGTCTTGGACAAGAGATCACTGTGAACTATCATTCTGATAGCAGAACAGTCCTACTTTCCTGCCAGCATTCTACAACATACTAGGGACGTACTTACTAATGAACTCTGCAAAATGAAGGCAAAAATCCATCTGCTCCTCAAAGAATCCCTTATCTTTATTTTTCTCTGGGCAGAAACTCCCAGAGATATCCATTCTGGAAGAGAACCAGACAGTACCCGTGTACAAAACAAGTCAGCTGCTTCCACTGTAGTGTTCTCTTCGGAACACCCA
The DNA here is from genome assembly GCF_017639235.1 of Corvus kubaryi. Taxonomy (NCBI): domain Eukaryota; kingdom Metazoa; phylum Chordata; class Aves; order Passeriformes; family Corvidae; genus Corvus; species Corvus kubaryi. Next base: position 20,094,027 of record NW_024582054.1, read on the forward strand.
GGAAACAAGATGCAACTTACAATTCCATAGTCTAATTCCATTTTATACACACACACACACACACACAATTAGATCTGAGGCAACCCACATTGCAGACCATTCTTAAAAGCAGTATCCTAGGCAATCAAGTGGGCTGCCTAGGAGAAGGAGCTAGCATAAGCCTACATTCAGTTCACTTCAGTCTCAAGATAGAAGAGCCTTAAATCTTACTTTGTTAGGAGCAATATCAGGGGAAATAACGGTAGAATACAACTAGGAACCAGAAAAGTACTCTCTAGGTTTCTTCTTGTGTCCCAAGAAGAATAACATTTTATTTCAAAAGACTCTCAGAATCTTTTAAAGGTCCTAAGGCTGCAATAAGTGTCTGTAGATTCACAGAACAGGAAATAATTTTAAAGTTATTTTTCTACTTCCAAAAATGTAGTGAACATTATTCTACTCCATGGGTGACAGTAAGCAAAGAAAATATTTTTATTGTCTTATAGAATATTTATACCTTTTGCTAATTATTTTTACTGCATACTCTTGGCTAGTTTTCTTGTGTAAGCACTTTCGACAAATGGAAAAACTTCCTTCTCCCAATGGTTTCTCTTTCAGATCCAGTTCATAATGATGATAAAATGGAGAGTCCTGTTAGGAAACTGTCTGTATTTAGTTTTGCAGAATACTTTCAGTATACACAGTCAAAGACAAAGAGTAAAGTTCCACGAGAATTTTTTATCTACATTTAAAATTGTAAAAGAGCTCTCTTTTTAACAAAATTAATCTTACATTTTATTTAATAAAATGCATAAAAATTATTCTAACAATCAAAGAGTAAAGCTTACATTACATTAAACAAACAACCACTAAATAAATCATTACTATTACAACAGTTGAAGATACAAAATATTCAGACAAACAGGATCAAAAATGGTCATACATACATTTATCCACAAAACTATGTGCTCATTTGAGGACATCACAATAGCATGTGTTCTTATAAGGCTTCACACGAGTATACACTCTTTTGGGTAAATATAACACAGAAGGAATTATGATATAATTAAAGTAGCTTCAAAAATATCTACAACGGTTGGCTGAACAAGAACTAACAGGAGTATTATTATTATTATTACTACTACTATACTTCAGTCTTCTGGAAAACTAGACAATCATCTCACTTTTCAGATCAAACTTCAACTGCTTCTTAATAGTATCACATGCAAGATTTGATGGATCATCAGATGCTTGGATCATCTGAGGAGCCATTACAGAGAACTGAAAAATGAATGATGCCTATTTTGTAATCTGTAGCCTAGCTGCTTGGGAAGTTATACACAGTTTTAATTTAACCAAATTAATTTAGGTCTTGATATTATTATTACCTTCATCATAGCACTTCTAGCAATAGTTGTAGCTCCAGGTCGCTCATCCCCCACATAGAACTGAAAAGGATCTACTGTAGCTGCATTGCGTTTAAACAAAATAGAAGGTGCAACGAAAGAATATCCCTATGAAATTAAAACATCAGAAAAGGTTATAGCTTGATACTGTCGTACATAAACTATCATAATACATATGAAACATCAGGTTTCAGAAGAATTTTTCAAAGAAATCAGAATTTTTGTATCATAGTAGAGAAATTGTAACTTTCTCTGTTCAACATGAACAGGTATCTTCCTGGAATTGGTTATATGATCCTCCACAGTTAAAGACATAACAATAATACAACAAGAATTCTAATTAATGCTAATCTGGCTCAGTTACAATTGCTTTACAATAGTGATAAAGGCTTGTACTTCAAACTAGCCAGTTTCCCATGACACCTTAAAGTTAAGACATGAAATAGTTTGTATGTTGCAAGGTAAGCATCAAACAATTTTAAATGGATAAACAATATAAACATTATATTAATTATGGGCCAAGTTTGAGTATCATAACAACAGCTGTGACTACCCTGGCAGGGTGAATCAGATGGTATTATGACATGCATAACCTGCTTGCTACAGTCACTGCAAATCTAACAAGTTCCAAAATATGATGCCACATTCCTGTACCCTAAGGATTAAGCTGCTCAAAAACAGACAATAAAAAACAACCAAGCACAAGGAAGGGGAGAAGAACAAGCAATCCAAACTGCTGTTCACCTCTGCAGCTTTGGTACCGAGCTGACTGCACGTGAGCTGTTTCTGCCCACTTGACATCCAGACCATGCAGTCTAAGAAGAGATTGCTCTTTAGTAGCATGGAGGGAACAGTAAGGAAAGCTTTGTTACTCTTCTGTATACATCGGTCTAATAACTAGAGCACTCCTACAAAACGTGGAGGACCTACTTTCAGCTCTGCAGGTAGCTCCCACTTTCCGAAGGATTACTTCAACTAGCGCATAATGGGGAAATGGGTGAACTACATTGCTCTTGCTGAAGGTGGCAGCCCACGCTGATGGAGTCAAGATGACAAGACTCATAAGGTATGAAGAATCAATAAAGAACAGACTGACTTTAGTCCAGCAAGCAGGACATTCAGCTGGGAATGGAGAGACAAGGAATTTCATACTTGCAATAGGACTGTTTCCACCTTTCTCATTTTACAACTGTTGAACAAAAAGCCCGGGGAACTGGGACTAGAAATTACACAATTAATTCCAAGAACTTCGAGGCAGGAAGTAAAAAAAAAAAAAAAAAAAAAAAGCTAGCTATACATGGGGAATTTTTTTAAAAAATTAATTTGATTTCTTAAAATACCTGAAATATTCTTTCTGAAGTCTGAGGGGTTGCTGCAGGAGAGTATGTTGGATCCATTTCTGTAAACTCCTCTGCAAAATTGCTGACATCTAATTCATCTCTGATTACTGGTTTAAATGGAGCTGATATTTTTTTGGCAGCTAAGTCCTCCCAATTCATATTCTAAACAAAAAACAGGAAAGTAAGTTGGAATGAAATGAAAATTTAACAGAAAGAGATATTGGAAAGAGAGACTTGTCCAGACACACAGTCCTAACTCTATCTGCTATTTTTCACAGGCAGATGAAAAATATTCAAATTATGCTCCACTGATTTGCTTAGGTAAAGCCAAGCAGTATCATACTTATTTGTACATAGACAAAATCCAATCAAAAAGAAAATCAATGTAATTAAATTTAACAGTGGAGATGAGCCAAACAACTAGCATGATGGTCCTTGAATTTCTTCCTGTTTTTCAGAATAAGCAATATTTATATTTTTGTAAACCATAGCGCATGCATGTAGTATCTTCAACTTTTCATTGCCAATTTCTATGCTTAATTATTGATGTCAGTTTTCAGAGCCCTGAGAGCATAAACTTCCAAATTCTTACTTAAAGGCATGACTAGAAAGAGGAAGCATAGAAATAGCAGTTATGAGAAAACTGCCCTGTTACTGTAAAGGAGTGGAACTGAAATTAAGTAAAGAATAGAAAGTGTTATATGATGACAAAATTTATCTCCCAAAACAAACAGTGAATTAAGGAAGTTTAACTCCATTTAACTCTACTTAACTTCAGAAGCACCATAAATACATAATTTTTTTTTTCAAAGAAAGCACACAATTTTAGCTACAGTGGATGGAACACTACAGATATTGTACACAAATTCAGTCTTCATCACAGTTTGAAAGCAAATGTTAATACACTGAAATCTGAATAGAATTAAAATTAACTAAACAAGACTAAAGATTTAATTAGGCCAAGGAAAATAGAGTGAATTTTATCAACATTCAAATTTTACTAGTAATGCTAGTGGCAATCTTTAAAAAAATCCTCTCAAAAAAAACCCAGCAGACAACACAACACAATTTCAGTGTTTTGCATTAAACCTTCTGATTTAAGCAGTGTGTCTTCTGGCTTCTTCAAGTAACTGTTAGATACAGACAATATATTAAAAACCTAGCACGCCCTTCTAATACACACAAAATCCATACACACAAGCACATGGATATTCTTACTAACTTCAGTGCCATTATTCATGCAATTAACATGTCTCTAAGCAGTTCTGTTAACAAAATAACAGAATTTCCTTCGACTTAGATTTCACAGGCACTCATGCAGAGTAAGTGGGATCTGGTGAGTTTTGTTGTTTGCTTTACCTGGAAAAAGGGATGCTGTTTGATTTCATCAGCATCAGTGGGACCACAACCTAGCCTCTTCTTGGGGTCTTTCATTAAAAGCCGCTGAATTATATCCTTAGACAGAGCACTCATTTCTTGGGGATAAGGTGGCTCACTTTTTAATATTCTCCTTTAAAACAAACAAAATAACAATGTGGTAATTACTTAAAATGTTGAGAGTTAGAGATTTACCATACTAATGGAAGCATTAACATTTCACTTAAACTTCTATTGTACCCAAAAGCAGGAGTATGACAAATATGAAACCAACCTTTTTTTAAATAAAGGAAGGTTTAAGGAATTGTGGGCATGAAACACAACCTCTGGAGAGATACATTATGTAACTCAATCCACAAAAGGAGAACAATCCTCATTTCATGTACTGAGCTTACTATTTAAAAGAAATCTCATAGCTGCAACAGATAGCTCCACAAAGAAATCAACCTGATGCCTAACAGCAGTCAAACCAAAAATAATTCCAATATTAAAAAGTATTAGAAAATAAAGAAAAAAAAAATCCTGTATTTGAGCCATTGGAGGTTTGCCTGCACCCTCCATGTTGTGTGCAGCGCTCATGCCCTAGTCTCAAAAGAAGGCACTATAACTGGAAAAGTTTTAGAGAACAGTAATAGGACTAATCAGAAACACAGAATGTGTTTTATAGGACGTTTTATAAAAAGGCTAGGACTATCCAGCTTACTGTAATGATGATTCAAGGGAGCCGCGCAGTGTTCCCCTCAAAACAAAGTAAAGAAAGTAAACAGAGACCACACCATCTTTTTCAATACAAGAACTAGAAACCATCAAGTTGTGCCAGTGGAAGTCAAAACTTTGGAAGCCTAAGCAGAATCACATTTCAATACCTATCTTTTACATCTGTAGTTCCCACAGTTCTGTATAAAGAGGTAGGCAAGTTTTCCTTCAGCTACTCCAAATCTAAATGCTGAAGCTAAGGACTCTAAAGGAAAGTAACATAGCCAAAGACATGTGAACAGGTTTAAAACAGAGACACAAAAAACTTTTTAGCATACAGAATCACGAAGAGTTGTGGTTGGAATGGATCCCTGGAGGTCAGCTGGTCCAACTCCCTCAGCTTAAACAGTTACCTAGAGCCAGTTGTTCACCACCATGTCTAGAAACCTTTTGAATATCTCCACGGAGAGAGACTTCACCACCTCCTTTGGGCAGCCTGTGTCAGTACTCAGTCACACTCACAGTAAAAAAGTGTTTCCTGATGCTCAGAGGGAACCTCCTGTGTTTCAATTTGTGCTCCCTAGCTCTGGTCCTGTTACTATACATCACTGAAAAGAGCCTGGTTCCCTCTTATTTGTACACTTTCTTCAGGCATTTATGAACATTGATGAGGTCTCCCTGAGCCTTCCCTTCTCCAGGCAGAAGAGCACCACCCTTCTCAGCCTTTCCTCACATTCTTGGCAGCCCTTTGCTGGACTCTCTCCAATATATCACTCTCATGCACTGGAGAGACCAGAAGTGGAATTGAGTACTCCAGGTGTGGCCTCACCAGTGCTGAGTAGAGTGGAAGGATCATATCCCTCAACCTGACCATACTTTGTGTAAAGCAGCCCAGGATACCATTTGCTGCCTTTGCCACAAGGGCATATTGCTGCCTCATGTACAGCTTGGTGTCTATACAGCCTGACGCATACTCTCACTGTGGTGACTTCATAGAAGGACTTACAATGCCTCCACTAAACACAGACTGAAAGATTCTGAAGCCATGAGAGGCTGAGGCTCAAATGACAAGAGTTCATGGCAATACTAAAATCTCAACTATTACATGTTTCTGCCAGAGCTTAAGTTGATCACTGCAGGACATTCCTAAATTTTGTTGAAAGTTACGCATGACATATCCTTTAGAGTCAGTTATCCCATGAGAAAATTTTTATCTTGAAATCTCTAGCTTCTTGGATTAGTCCAAAAATAGATGCAAACAGATTGCTCCCTAAATAATCCTGTTCTGGCAATGTGGAAGGACAGAACCAAGTTCAAAATGCACATATCTCAGGGGTATCTTCTACTGACGCAGTATCCAATTTCAAGCAAACAAAAAGACAAAGCAAGCTAACCTCTTGGTTTAAGTAACACTGAAAGGAGTTAGAAAAATACACTCTGAGTTTTAAGATGGTGTAGAGGTCCAGGATTGTTTTTTTAAATGACATATGGATGATCTGCCAGTAAGGGTCTAAATCACAGCCATTCTGCTAGCAGAAGTAACAGCAACCATAAGACCTCTCTTCAACTTCTGGACACATTTCACTTTATAGAAAAGGAGAAGAAAGCACAATCTTATCAAATGATTTTTCAATTAGGGATGTTAATACCAAATTTAAACATCACTAAACAGGAGTATTCTTACACTGTAGGAGGGATGGAGAAGTAAAGATTCAGTCTCTTCAGAAATCACCCAGTCTCAGAAAGGGGAAGCAGGTAAGGAAGTAAGAAAACCTTCCTGTTCTAGAGACAGAAGACAGGACACCTTGATAGAAAAACTACTTTATTTACAGGAGGACCAATGAAATCTACAGTGTTTTCATAGCTTGAAAATCACTGTGGTTAGAGAACTCTGAAAAAGCTTCTTTATCAACCTTTCTGATGAAAGAATCCGAAAGGTAAGTAGCAAAGATCCTGGAAAGCAGCAGGTTGTCTTTGGGCTCTCAGAAGGGGGAAAAGCCCCTCCAGTCAGTATTTTTTTGAAATTGATTTCTAAAGCAATGAGATTGAAACTCTGGGATGTCCTTAGAAATCAAAAGGGAAATTCTAGAGCAAGTTCTCTTCCACACACTCTAGGAACCTCCTAAACTGTTTTCCTCTTTGCTGTACTGTATTTCCAGAAGACATCCAGTAAGTTTTGTACTGAGAAGTATCTTCCATCTGTTGACCCTCCATGACCCAACCCACTGCAGGAAAGGCAGCATTTTGCCATGCTCCATTACAAGGAGACTCCTGTAAGTTGTATTTATAAATGCCAGTGGCTTTAATTCAGAAATACTTTTGAGGTTGACTGATACTAGAAAACACTGATGATGCTCTGGATTGGTTCACAGAACCATATTACAGAGGCAGTGAAGAATGAAGCTACCTTCTTTAGAAGTTCCAGGAACTACATAAAATTATCATGAAGTATGTGAAGCTGCATACACATTAATTAGGATTGAAATCAAGCTGCCAGAAAAGAAAGACCAGATTGGATCAACATGTGAGAGAGCAGATATTTGTGGAGCAGCTTGATCAAGTAAAGAGAGCCCAGTTTCACTAGTTCAACATTACTGAAGGGCTGTACCGACAGTTAAGTCACTCAAGGCTCTAACAGTAGCCCATACAGTGTTCAGAGGAAGGAAGCTCGCATGTATCAACATCGTTTTTGGGATGCGTGTGCTTCTGTAAAGAAGCTATGGCCTTTAGCATTAATGACCCTTTTCTCAATCACCACCATTCTTTTGTACGTTTCATGTTTTTATGGGGTTGTCCACATTGTTCATGGAAGTGATCCAGTAACAGTGACAGAAGCAAGCAGGAAGAATTAAGTATCCCAAGTGGCAATTGGGAAAGCTGAAGGAATACTCTGCTGTATTTATTGCCTTTCCTGGCCTGGTATAAGCCCTCTGAGCTGCAGCAAGCTGAGATTACCCTGCTGATGAGAGAACTCTGGCTGTACTGAACACTCAAAGAAACCACCCCTTGCATAGGTCAAAAAGTTTAACACTTTGAAGTCATGAATCATTTCCATCTTACCCTTCTCTATGGCAGACTACGCAGAACTAGGAGTAACCCCACTGGTATTGTTTTTCAGGAACTTGAGCTCTGATGAGTTTTCCCCATAAATACTGCAGACCAAGAACATACATGATAATGCAAAGGACACACTAATGGATGATAAGGAAGAAAAGGAGGTGCTTAATCTAATTCTACAGTACCCTGAGAATTGTGTGCCTTGTGGTGATGTATGAGGATAGTCTATTCCCTGATCCTCTGCTTTATGCCTAAAAATGGGTGCTGTATCTTTAAGGTGGGTGCAGAGGAGGAGGGAGCCTTGGGCTCTTCAGGGTTTTTTTTCAAAGCCTCACTCCCCCAGGTGTCCAGGGTGCCTCGGGGTCTGTTTATTTTGCTCGGCTACCTTGATTTTTCTGTTAGCCCAGGCAAGAAGTTTTTTCCCTTTCCCTGGCCTTGGACAAGCTGCAGCAGCAATCCTTTGGCACCTTTTCCAAGGTAAACTGGACAGTTAGTTTAATTCTGAGACCAGAGATAACAGGACCTGCAGGACAGGAGTCAGTCAGGACCAGCAGGAGTAGAGGGGCCACTCTGTCTCAGCCCCAGACCTCAGAAAACCTGAGCCAGTGAGAGAAAGCACACCAACCCCACCCTTTTCATCTGCTGTGAAGAGGGGACCAATGTCAGAGAGTCAGGTTCCCACCTGTTTGCCCAAACTGTTGTTTGAATCTCCTGGTTTTTAGGTGGTTTTTTTTTCCCTGAGAGAGGAGCTGCTATCTTCTACCAGTAGGTAGGTAGGTGGCGAGCCGGTGGTTTGTTTTTTTTTTTCCCTGGCATTTTGGGCGTTTTGTTCTAGTGTGTGTGGGGGGGTGAGGTCTGACAGTTTAATATCTAGCATTTATTTACCTTTTTCCCATTGGGCATTCCGTTTTGTCAATAAACGGTTGAGGTGGTTTTTTCTCACTTTCATCCACTAGTATTCATTTCCTATTGGCTGAAAGGGATCGTTGGAACCGTTTTTAAAGGAGGTGACTCATTCCAGAGTGTTTTCTCCTGAACTGGTCTCTAAACTGAGGCATTGTGTTACAAGCATCATCAAAAAGATACGTCTCTGCATGTACAGGGAATAAGAGAAAGCAACCCCAGGCTGTAACCTTGTTAAAGGGCAAATGGACAAGACTTCCAAAGCAGAGTTTTCACCTTCATATTTGAGAATGATCCTGTCACCTCAGAACAAGTCATGCTAAACTCCTTGTTCTTTTATTCCAATTTGGAGCAGTCAGATACGTATGTGTATCCCTGGTCCTAGGCAAGTCAGAAATTTTGCTACAATACTTAAAGCTTTCTTAAAACCATCTGTTTTACTGAACAGTTGAATGGATCTATAGGCAGAGTGACTGGTGCACTCTGATGTGCATGTAAACCTACAAATGCTGTACATTATAGATAGGCAGCTATAAGCTCTAGGAAAAAATACCAGAAGACACCATGCAAATTAGAAGTCGGATTTAATGACTGTTCCATCTTTTAAAAGCTCTTTTAATCACTAGAGTTCTCACAGGCACAGATTAAAGAAGGAAATCAATAAAGAAGGGCATCCCAGTATACAGCTGCTATGCATCTTGCCAACAGCTCTATGAAGAAAAGGTTTCTTGCAGGATCATAGATGAATCTAACAGATTGTCAAATTTCAGCTGTCCTCCATGAAGTTTAAATAAAGTCTAACCAACTACATCGAACAAAGACCCCAGGCTGCTACTGGCGTTAGTATGCCAATACGGCATCATATACTTCTAGAGATTATTTTATAGATCTATAGATGTATACAAATGAAAAAAAAAATATAGGTTTCTATCTATTCATAATCCCAAAACTGGTAAGATTTTCTAGGCTGCTGCGCAGCTGCAAACTAATACTCCAAAACGTTCCTGCTCATTTTAAGTCCTATACATGACAGGACCCTCAAAAGTCAGCCCCCTAAAATGGATTTGTCTGTCTTTCAATTCAGCACTACAAATTACTCCTAGTCAAACTGAAAATACTGGGTGTGTAATCAATCCCAGCCCTTGCCTATGCTTTTGCAGGATGAGTCTTATCCCTGGCTCTGCAGCAATATAAGCTCAGAATTCTCAAAAATCAAAGGAAGATTTCGGAACAAGGGAAAAGAAAGGGGAGAGGGTGCACTAGAAAAGGAGAGATATTGGAGTAGCTATGTGAATTTTTTTTTAAATTTAATAGTTTAATAACCCGTAATACCAAGCATGTGAACAAAGAGTCTTCAGAGACAGAGATGTAAGGTAAAGTATACACTTACATCAGTTGCATTTTCCATGAAAGAGAAGTCCACAGTGTTGCCAAAAAGATTATGATAAAAGAACAACCCAATTTCTCATCAGAAAGAGAAAAAAAAAATAGAAACTACACATTATTTCTGACACAAAAACTGAACTCTCCATTAGAGAGATATTTTAGAATAAAGTTTCATGCTTAGATTTAACACCAGACAGCCATTGTGCCACACAAAGGAGTAATATTATCTAAAAATATCAAAGGTTACTTCCTACCTAGGTGAAATAAAAAAAGGACCTGAATCCATTTAGAAGACTTTTTTTCCCTAAACTCAGAAAAATAAAAGGCCATGGAAACCATGCTTTCAAGAGCTTGTGAGCAAGTAAAAAACTGAATTCTCTAAGTCTGCTGCAATTGGCAAGTTAAAGCATATTTAGGTTAACCAATATAATTTCTGGTTAGAACAACTTTGCTATCAAGACAGAAATTTGTACCGACTCATATCTCTGTACCAGTGCCAGTAACTTCATGATCAGTGGCAGCTCTCAATAGCTGGTTTCTGTTCTGCCTGCTTTACGCTATCCTCAGGGAAAGCTCCAAACACACTCCTGTTGCTCTCAAAGGCATGCAGCAGTCACCATTCCCCAAAAGGTCCCACACAACTCAGTGCAGCAGCCAGGGCAGCAGCACTGTTCTCATATGCTCTTCAAAGGAGCATAACATTCATGACAAACTGCAAGCACACAAAACTGAAGTCATCCAACACAGAAATTGCTATCAATGGAAAGGGTTCAGAAACCAGTGGGTCTTAGGAGTATAGAAGTAACACAAGACAGATGAAATCAAGTCAGAAATGCAGTAATATAGCTGGAAATAAAAAGATCTCAACTGTAAACCAGAGGGTTATCAGTTGAAAGTGACAAAAGAGGAGAAGGAATTAGATCTATCGGACCAGCACTGGCATCAACAAGAGGAACCCAAGAAAAAGGAAGAAGTATTTTTTTGTTCAGATGGTAAATTCTTCCTTCCTCTAAACAAGAGCCTCTTGAAACATCAACAAGAATAAATTGTCTGTATGTAAGATAGAACAACACAAGCTGAATTAAGAAAAGGCTTTTTCAGGAAACAGGAAGACTGGGCAACATCTTTAATATAGGAAACTGTAAGAATTTAACTTCTAAATTTATCAAAATAAAAGCTGAAATACTACAGGACTGCTGTCTATAAATGTGTAGCATAAACACCCACCAGAACAAAAACAGACTGAGCAGCAACACAGTAAACTTGCCACAACTAAAGATCAGAAAATAAGTTATTAGGTGTCAGAGGACAGATGTTAACAACCTTGCAGTTACTCAAATTATCAGAAATGTTATTATCTGAAAGAGCACATAAGGGCCTACCAAGTCAAGTCCTGTAGAATACATAACTAAAAAGTTTCCCAGTTTTTGGGAAACTATACCTGTAAAATTCAGTTCAAAGTTCTCTCTAAAAAAAAACCTGTTACTCCTTCAGAGTCCCATCTAGTAAATCTTGGAAATCAAAATTACCAAATTCAGCCATGGCATAAGCAACTAGTCAACCAAACTCCTAACCTTAAATAGGTGAGAAAGAGATAACTGAAGTTTTAACTGCAATATAATGACCAAGATGGTGAAGTCCCGAATTTTGTTTTGTTAATGGACTCGCCTCTCCCCTGTATTTTTTCTAGTGACCCTCCAAGTTTCCTGCTCTGGTAGAGAAGTAAAAACCAATACACAGGCCTCCATTTGCCAAGAAACTGCCTGAATTTATAGCGTAAGTGAAATAAATTATCTAAATAACTGAGGTATGTTCTATCATCCATTACAACCTTAAATATCAAGTGATTTTAGGTGAGGGTTAGAAGCATGACAATACCTTCCAATAGAAGCAAGACTATTCTTACTTTGGGGACTGGACTTACAAGCTCATTTTGACAGCAGTTAGTAATTTGAGCAATTGAAGACCTCAACTTCTGTTCCAAAAGAAATCCAGTAAAAGGAAATGTTTTTTTTGGGAGAGATTTCAGTTATGTGTTTTGGGGAAGCTTATTGGTTTGTCTTTTTAAAATGTTCCAGTGCTTTTACACAGGTACTGAAAACAAACCTTTAAAGTGTAGAGGTTACTGAACATAACAAAAAGTTTACGTGTAAAAGGTAAGAATGGTATAGGTTATTTCATTTCTGTAAGTATCATACTCATTTCTTCTCAGTTATGCAAGTGGGCCTCGCAAAGATCACTTTCTTTGTTTCATATTATACACTAATAAAATAAACATTATTTGTAACAAAAAGGTAGGAATAGGGTACACTCTGACACTTTAAATCTGCAGTCTGCCAGAGTGACCTAGCAAGAGCTGATTTAAAAAATACCTCTAGCTAAAGATATCTCTAATGTATTAAGATTTTGAATGTGATAATTCTATTTACATACAATTTGATATTTCATTTGAATTCTTCTTCAACGGTAACCATGCAACAGGTAAGTATCTACAAAGCTATGGTTCCACTGTAGTTTAAACAAAACAGGTTTTTTGTAAAAGTTGGTTCTATTAGCTAATAAAACCTATCTACTTTCAGATGTCATTCTATTAAACAGAACTGGAGCACATAAAATGTTACCATGGCAGCACTTTCTTCCTAAATTTTAAATTAACAAACTCTCATAAAACATATATTACACTATAAGGATCATCTGTTAGCAAGCACATATACTTCACTGCTTTGAATCTTACCTAGAAATCTCTGCTTGGGAATTCTTCTCTCCGTCAACTGTAAATGGTGATGCTCCAGTTAATAATTCATACATAAGAACACCAACACTCCACCAATCAACAGCCTAGAGAACAACAATAATTATGTATGTTATGATACACTGAAGTAAAATTGTTAACAAAGGAAGGAACAAAACAATTCTCTTAGAAAGCAACTAGCATAAGAAGAACCTACCTATCAATACAAAGGCAAAATGGGATACAATGAAGAATAAACAACTGTTGTACTGATTGAAGGTATTTCCTGTGATAAATTAATTTTATATTGAAATCTTTCCACTTAGCTTCTTCAACTTATTTCTCAATCTGAACTCTTTACACTGACTACTCAAGCTCCTTTTGTTTTCCTGCCAGATTTTTATTTTTACCATTGTCATGTGATATGAATTCTAATACGCACTCAAAATAAGAGGAACTTAAGGCTTGCTAAGAAGTAGTGGAACTTGAACTTTCACGAGATTGAGAATGAAATTAAAGAATGTTCAAAAAGCACAGTTTAAGATCACAGGCCACAGTTAATCCAGGCACCTAAAAATGCTACGGAATCATAGAATAGTTTGGATTGGAAGGGACCTTAAATACCATCTTGTTCCAACTTCCTGCAATGGACAAGGACACCTTCCATTAAATCTGGTTGCTCAGAGCCCCGTTCAATCCAGCCTTGAACATTTTCAGGTACGGAGCATTCACAACTTCTCTGAGCAACCTGTTCCAGTACCTCATCAGCCTCACAGTAAAGAATTTCATCCTAATATCTAATCTAAATATCTCCTCTTTCAGTTTAAAGCCATTCCCCCTTGTCCTGTCACTACATGCCCTTGTAAAAAGTCTCTCTCCATCTTGTAGGCTCCTTTCAGGTACTGGAACGTTGCAATTAGGCCTTCTCCAGGCTGAACAATTCCAATTGTCTCAGCCTTTCCTTATAGGAGAGGATCCCTCTCATCACTTTAGTGCCCCTTCTCTGGACTTGCTTCAACAGGTCCATGTCCTTCCTGTGCAGAGAACTCCAGAGCTGGATGCAGCACTCCAGCTGGGGTCTCAACAGAACAGAGCAGAGGGGCAGAATCCCCTCCCTCACCCTGCTGACCACGCTGCTTTGGATGCAGCCCAGGACACGTTTGCCTCTCTGGGCTGTGAGTGCACATGGCTGGGTCATGTCCAGCCTCTCATTCACCAGCACCCCCAGGTCCTTCTCAGCAGGGCTGCTCTGATCTGTTCATCCCCAGCCTGCGTTGATATCAGGGATTGCCCTCACCCAGGTGCAGCACCTTGCACTAGGTCTTGTTAAAACTCCTAAGATTTGCATGGCCTCTTCTTGAGCTTATCCAGGTCCCTCTAGATGGCATTCAATTTTTGGTTGTTGTCAACAACAACAACTTTTTAATGTTTAATTATCTGGACCACTATTTGTCTATTTAGGATCCTGAAATTTTTCACTTAGGTAGTATCTGCTTCTGTCAGGTATTCCGAACCAGAGAGATTTTTAAGGAACCTGCTTAAAAGCACAGTTCTTTCCTGTTATTAAACCTGTGACATTTCCAACCTTGAACACAGTTTCAGCCAGTTCATGTTTCACCTCTTTGCTGGTTCACTCAGGCAGAGCTTTCAGAAAAAACCATGTCTCCAACATGCTACTGTTGCAATGGATCATGGGTAAAACAGTGGTTTTGTTTGCTAAAGAACTTTACTAAGGATCTAGCATGAGCCTTGTTACTCCCACTTTGACAGTTTACTGCATTTTGGTTCCTGCTACTTCCCCTGCTATCCATTTTGCATGTGCAGCTCCAGACGGCACAGGCACTGTTCAATCATGGTCATCCAGTGCCACCACTGCACCTCATGGGCCTTAGAGAGATGGACTGTGGTAACACATGGGATATTTGGCTTCTCATATACTCATCATATTATTCATATCTCTCATAACTTAAAAAATATTTCTCTCTTTCAAAAGGAAGGATGCTACTATGAATAATAAAGGAAGCAGTTTAGTCCTTTCAATGAAATTAATTACAGGTGTTTGACCTTCTCAGGTTCACAGCCATGAAATCTGAAAATCAATGAAACTTCTGCTTTACTTGTGTTGGCAATATTAACACAATACAGGAAGACAGCTAGTGAAATCATGACAATCACCACATATTTTATTTGGTTTTGCTTCAAAATATACAGAATCTGATTTCTGATATATTCAGCCAAGAGTGTCTAGAACTCGCTGAAGAGGTCTCTGCACTGTTACTAATTATCTTTACAAATACATAATTCTCAGAGAAAATCCCAAAGAATTTCTTCTTGGCATGTGTTTTTCCAAAAGAAAAGGAGGATTTGCAGAATCAGAAATCAAACTTTAAAAAAATAAATACTGAAATACTAGAGCAAGTCCTTAAGACAAACACTGCAATCATCTAGAAGAGATTACAGATGATAAATACTGACTAATGAGAGCACAGCATACTAAAGCAATCTTGTTTTCTCTTTTTGTAAGGTCTTTGAGTTGCTAGATATGCAGTAAGTATAAAATACACTAAAAACCTTCTAAAATGACGATACATGACACTGCCAATGCTAAGGTAGTGAGCGTGTGGTGTAAACAACTAACATCACACACATAACTGCAAAATCACCCCTATCGATCAGCTAACATTCACCATCAAACTGTGAAGCTATTCGTTATAAAACACCGTATGACTCTGCACAACATCTGATGGAAGTATCAGAGAGAACCAAAGGTAACAGAAGAGAGATTCCTCTTCAAGTCAGCAACAAGACTGAATTTGTAAGCTTTGAGAAGCCAGAATCATAATTCAACATGACTGAGAAATCTGAGAGATGCTCTGGAGGTGGAATGACTAAATTAAGAGAGTGCAGGAAGAAGCTTCAATACGCAAGTTTAAATTCCATTTTTAATAGCAACTGGGCAATCAGTATAGTAGAAAAAGACAAAGAGGTTATAGTGGAATTCAAGGTAGATGTGAAAAGACAAAGCACACTTTATTTTATGTGTAGTAGAAGAATCAGGGAGGTCATTCTGCTATACTTCAAACTGCCAAATCCCAGCTGTGCCCACTACAATGCTCCCTAACTGAAGGTAAACTCAGACCAAAAGAGACACAGAATGCATAGAGAAGAAAAAGAAAGAACTTTCTCGGGCAAAAGTCAGACTTTTCCAGTTCTTAGACCAGAACCACAATCAACTACATTCCATGATCCACAACAGAAAGACAAGTCAACTCAGTCTACAGCAAAAAACCACATAGATTCAATATTCTCCAAAACTACCAAGTATAGTGAGCAATCAGAATAAATTATCTAGGAATATTGTAGAATTATTTTGGAGAATAGGGTTTTTTGTTTGTTTTAAAAATAATCTGTTAATTGTTGTTGTCTTGATCTTGTCTATCAATTACTGACACTTTACTGTGTAATAAAACTTGAGTCGCAAGCCAAACAATTAATTTTTACAATATGAGAACACTTTTAACATTAATAACTCATCCCATACCTCAGTAAGTATAACAGATTTCTCTGATGTCCAATTTAACATGTATATCAGAATTAGCCACAAACCAGTCACTTTCCACTCTGAACTAGTTTTTCATGCAAAGGCAAATAAGTGTCAACTAAGTTTATTGTCCCACAGCATGTTTAGAACAAATTTTGAACAGAACAAAAATAAGCCTCAATACCTTTATAAACATGCCCTTTACCTCAGATCAGAAAAGGAAAATACATCAACAGACAACTGAATACACAGGAAATAATCTATTTTAGGACAACCTAAAACAACACATACTCAAATAAGACAACATCATATTTTACAAAAACCACCCAAACTGAGCAACATGTTGACTGAAGAATTAGTTTATTTTCAGTAATAAACTCAGAACATACCTTATCATGTCCTGTGTCTCCCCCTCTTACAATATCTGGAGCCATATATTCTATTGTTCCACAGAAGGAATATGCTCTCTCGTTCTAGAAAAAAAAGTAAAATTTACATCAAACAACTATATTATACAAATGATATGGGACAGATATGGCTAACAGTTCCGAAATGCTGGCAGCAATTCTTCTCCAAATAGCTCAGAACTGCTAGCTAAATAATATTCCATCATATGTAGAGATGTATCACATAATGCTACAGAATATTTAGTCTTCTATGAAAAAATAAAATGTCATAAGTCTGTGTTGCAATCTAAGATAAACACACAAAAATTAATCTACTAGTATTTAAAAAAAACTCTCCCGTAAGTCTAAAATGATTTATACATTTCAGAATTACACAAGATTCCCCAAATAACATAGATATACATTCTGAAGGCTGCAATACCAGTGCTCTAGATAACAAATGAAACTTTTCATTAAAAAGGGAATTTCTTTGTAAGATGTACAATTTGACTAAATTGGATACAAGATCCTTTGGGTTCCCCATATTTAGGAATTTGTTATGACCTCTAGAAAAGTTGTTTTCTTTCATAACAAACACATATATAAAAAACAACATTATCTCAAGAAGACACTTGGAGAGAGACAAGACAGAAAGGGAAAGGCAGACAGTGTTGTAAATTCAATTTTATTCTATGCACTGAATTATTCTCTTGACTATGTTCAAAACTAAGCTGCTTTCACAGGCATGTATAATTGTTCCCTGGTAGCGATTTACCTTTGAGGTCAACATGAGGTCATGCTGTACCTTGCTAATGACGAAAGCACATGTGTTTGGGCCATGCAACATTGTTCCTCCCTTATCCTTCATGCTTCTAGCATTTTGGGGAGAGATCCTGATAGGTCCTTTAAAGAAGAGTGTTCAAAAAAGCAAATATTTCAAAAGTCAGGTTTTACATTTGTAGATTCAGATTTGGAGTTTAAAACAGGTGCTATATAAGAGACTACACTAACGAGAAGAAGCTTCTAAAAGTAGAAATAGTGCTCTGTGCTACCCTAAGGCATAAAAGTTAAACAGTCCAGCAGCATATTATTAAACTGTATTTCTTAAAATACATATACTGTGACTGGTTTTTTGGGATGAAATTCTGAGTTCAAAATAGTTATAAGGCCTCATTTTGTTCAAATATTAACTTGAAATATTAACTTCTGAGACAAAACCATATAATAATGAACTTTTCATGATTCCACTTTCTTTTGACACAACTATTGTTTCTCTCTGATAATCTTTTCCAGAACCTGTTATCCTAAGGAATATAATGTGATAAAAAGCATAAACAAAGAAAAATTATCAGAAATCCCTAGCCCTCCATCAGCCAGTCTAAACCTACTCAATATCTCTGTTCTTTTTTCCTTCAGCTGGGAGGGAGGGAGGAAGAATGGGGAAAAGGAAGGGGAGTGGAAAACGCAGAAAGAAACTGTTCTTCACTCGCTACCTCTCCAAAGAGTAAAGATAATGCAGCCAAAGTGAGATATCAAGATGACTGTCTGAAAGCAAAGCACTCTGACTCCACCACAGATTAACACAGACTTGCCTTCATAAGATACTGTAGAAAGTCCTGACTTCAAAACAGTTGAAGTCATAAAATCCAGATACTTCTTTGTTAGAAACCTCTGTTTATGTTGTGGTTTATTAAGTTACAGGCTTCATCAATTACATCTAGCTGTTACTTAAAAAACACAGGTTTTGCAGTGTGAAATTTCACTAGGAACACTTCGGTAAATTTGCCACTGTTAAATATGCCTCTTACAGGAAGTCATTAATAGTTTCCTCTGTTATGCACTACACGTGGGTTTAAAACCATTTTCAAAGAATGTTATCTCCAATAACAGTTTTATTTTCTGTCATTTTCTGGTCTCTTGGGTACATGAGAGACAAGGATATAGTGGACAGAGTCCAGCAAAAAGAACCATAAATATGATTTAGGGAACCTTTGAGGAAAGGCTGAGAAAGCTGGGACTGTTTCACCTGAAGAGGTGAACCTGAAAGCTCAGGGAGATCTCATCAAAGTACAAAAACGCCTGAAGGAAGTATGCAAAGAAGAGGGAGCAAGGCTCTTTTCAATGGTGCCTAGAGACAAGACCAGAGGAGGAAACACTTTTTTACTGTGAGGGGGACTGAGTGCTGGCACAGGCTGGCCATGAAGGTTGTGGAGTATCCCTCCTTGTAGATATTCAAAAGGCTTCCTGTGGGCAACCAGCTCCAGGTGACTGTATTTGTGCGGGGGGTTGGGCAAGATGACTTCCAGCAACCCCTTCCACTCTGTGATTCTGTCACAAAATGTCACTGAAAGCTGTATTTCAACATTCATTTGTGAAACCACAACCAAATCCTATTTTGTACCCCCTCCACATTTACATTTCAGCATAATTTCTGAATGTTTATGCAATAACATATCTTTTAGTAAAGGTAAACAAAGTGGCTACTCAAACCAGTTAGCTGCTTAAGAGAGCAACAACTTGTCTTGAAGCCACAGAGAATTTTGTTACGAGTTCTTGAATAGTGATAGATACATTCACATGGACAGCCAAGCACTTCATTTTGTTAAGCCATCTTGCTATTAAATTAGAAAATCACGTTATATTTCCCTATTATTTTACCTTCGAGATGAACAACACACTGACACAGGGGCTGTCCCAGTATATATTACCAGACTGTTTCTAATAAATACTGTAGTACTACACACAGGGTAGATATATAAATTTCCCCACACCAGCTACAGCAATATTAAAGAAGATGGTGTACTGCATTGCTTCCTAGTTCCCTGCTATCATTCTGACTGATCTAAGCAGCCTAGTGAATTGCAACTGCTTTAACTTGCCAGGGCAGTTTCAGTACATCTCCAGATAACTTATTTTAACATCCCATTTTCATTTTCCTTCATCAAAAAAAAGAAAGGGCACCGGGCAGCTTTCATGCAGAGCGTTAGAACTCTGTGACATCCAAGAGATGTGTGATGCAGATTACCATTTGTCCTGGAAGACAGCACTTCACCAGAAAAACCCTACCTCAGAACAGCGTCTTCTTTGCTAAGACTACGTACCCCAACCTGGGCATCTTGACCACAATTACACCAATTGCAGAGATCAAAATACCTAACTCCAAAAATCAATCAAAAGTGCTGACAGAGGGTTGGCAATCTTGCACCACCATGTTCTTGATGATCTTGTGATATCATCGCTTGGCTCTGCTTTATAACCAAGGAATGGTAGGCAGGCATTTGAAACTACCTGAAAATGTAGAAAGCATGTGTGTAAAGTTTTCTCCTCAGTGACAGAGAGGTCTTATGCCTTCAAAGTTGTCTAATGACCTCCTTCAACAAATACAAAAAAAGCACTTTAACAGCAACCAAAAAAAGCAAAAAGATCAAACTCTACTCTGCTGCAGACACTAATCACACTCACCACATTTACTGGAAAGGCTTGACTGAGAGAGAAACAGTCACTACTGTCATAGAAGGATGTGTCCTTTAGAGCATCCATCCTAGCCTACAATAATACAGATTCAGTTTACTAACATGTGCAAAGGCAGCTCAGACAGTTGTTAAGTCTTGCAACTGCTCAACAGGTTGTAACAGTATGTGGGACAAGAAGTGCGATTCCAAAGCGAATCACAGGAATCAGATGAGACATCAAGACAGCAAAGGTATCACTCATGCTCAACATGCTCTTAAAAGGCTCACCTCTACTGGTCCAAACTGCCTTTTTGCAGCCAGCTCTTCAGAAAAAGGACTACTCCTCTATGTCTGATTTAAGAGGATACTGTGCTGGCAGGACGGTGTTAGTTTCCAGTGCCACAAAACTCACACAGCCCAGAAGCATTGTAAATGTCTGATTCAATGTCCTAATGCATCCAAAAAGGGCATGCAATCTGGGCAAAGAAATAGTGACAACAGATTCTGGATGGGTGTTTCCCAACACCTTGGAGGTGAAGGCCTTGCAATTCTTCTCAGAGAAGAGGACCTGATCCCAAGGAACTGTTATATAGTATAATAACTCCTTCAATAGGCAGAACATCATTAGTTCAGGGCCCCAACAAAATCAAATTAATTTCCCCATGGAAATAGAGACCTGTATAACTGAAAAGTGCATTTAGAGTATCTGGCTTAGAACACTCAGGCATATTCCAAGTACACTGTTCTGCACATGTGCACAAGACTGAGGAGAAGATCTATTTGCCATACATATACTGCTTTGGGGAAACGCTTCAGAGCTTGAGCAATTGTGATTTTAATTCCAAAGTGTAAATGCAGGTGTGGAAAGCACTCAAGTGTCTTAAGACAGTTACTATGCCATTTGAAGATGTATTATTTAACATTTAAATACACAGCCTTTGAAGTACTCCTTTAACTTGATGAGATTCATCTAAATAACAACTGCCACCACTACTCCAACAGACACTTGAGTCATAAAACCTTATGGCTTATTTAATTTAGAAGTCTTTGTGCAAACATTATTTAGACAGAGGATTAGCCAGGTATTCACTGAACCCATTCTTTTCAGCATTCAAAATTAGGACCCACTTCTCCAACTACATGAAAGGTCATCTTTGAAACACGACAGACTGCTTTCTGTTTTCTGACTACTTACTGCACAAATACTTTGTTCTTAACTGAGCTAGACTGCTACCTGGAACATCAGATATGACAAATTCTGAAACTATAATACTATCATATTCTTTCAAACTGTGAAATTTGACTCCTTAAATATATTTTGTAACTTGTAAAAAGTAAATATATAAAACCAACGCTACTCTTCCCTAAAAGTTCTTTAATAGTGTAAGTATTCTCTAATGGGAATTCCTTGCTATTCGAAGAGATGGTAGGATAGGGTCAAAAGGCTTGGTTAAAACCTAGAGCAAGTTAAGTTCTAGTACAAGAATTTCAAGAAATTGAAACTATGTTATATAAGGGAAAGAACACTTATCAGCTATTAAATTGGCTTGAACTAACTTCCTTGCATTCCATATTCATATAAAATATTCTTGGAACATTATCACATAGCTTAAAAATTGTTCCTTCAATGAAGTCAATATTTAAAAAAAGACAACAAAACCAAAACCTAGAAAACTCAGTGCTGTTGGGCTAAGAACACAAAGGCCACCCGTAGAGCTGGAGAGTCAGAGGTACAGTCTCTGGTGGCACATATTTCATCTGTCAGGAATAACTATGGCTGGCTAGCACCTAGTGCCACGGAGCAAGAGTGTGCAATGGCACAGAAGGGAACCAGGTAGCCAGACAGAAGCTCTCTGAAGGCATTCAGGGCTGCTCTGATGATTGACTCCACAAGTCCAATGAAAAATTCTCCAATCCAGACAAGAATTATTTACTGGTTCTCATCATGTTTGTTATGGAGAAATAATATAATTACTATGCATGTTTTGACTGGGTTCTTCTATGGTTTTCAGCAACATTCTTACAACATTCCTATGCTTGTCCGTAGTTCTTAGTTGGCAAATTAAATTGCCTCATTCCCTTAATCTGACTTCATCATTATGAAGGTTTCAAAATGTTATGACCTAGCAAGAAAAGAGGAATACTTCTCTCTTGGAGGTATTCTGAAATGGCATAACACATTTAAATAATGTGTTAAATCTAATACAGCTATGGACTTTCCACTTAGTCAAGGACAATTCCCCCCTTATTGCATGGGTAGTAAAATTCTCTATACCAACTTTCAGATCAGGTTTAGAGATGACAAATCAAACTCACAAAAAATCATAGTTTAGCTAAAATTCTCTGTATATTGGGGCTTCTCTTTTATCAATCACCTAGCATATACTTCACATACTGGAAAAATGCAGAACTGCTTGCAAAGTTCCTCAAATTTCTATTTTGTGGTATGATTATTAATATACTAACTGTACCTAAGAAAAATTCTATTTCTTAAGTAGTGCTTCATGCAAATTCTAGCCTAGCAGGAAAGTCAGTCCTGTTAAAAAGACACAGAAGGTATTGTTCTCATGAAGGTTCAGTGATGGCAATGGACATCTCTAATACCCTTTCATGGAAGGCTTTATTAAAAAAAAATATGCTGAGGAGAGTAATTCTGTCCCAAAAGATACCAAGTATCTAACTTTGTATCAGATTATTTAACAGCTCCCAGCCACTAATTCAAATACATACAGAAGTCCCAACACTCAGCATAAATACTTGCCACCTGGCTAGGACTGCAACACTTCAGCCAGTGAGGAAGAAGCCATCCCAAAAGACACCTGCGTGTTGCTCTTCCACAGAAGGTCTCACTCAAAGAGGGTAAGGCAGAAACACAGACTCCCAATTCAGAACTCGAAATAGCAGCAAGAGGCAACAGTACTGGAAACACTAAATAGGTAGTGAATCCTCTTGAAGAATAATGCTAGTGTGTTTTTGTGAGATTTCTGAAATGTCTTTGTGTGCATATTTATCAGTATCAATATAATACAAATAGCTTCAGCCACAATGGTATGGCCATTGACTCTTCTATTTTACAGTTTTACCAATTTCTTAGTTAACAAAGAACATTTTAAACAATATACACTAAACTGTCCCCTCTAATAATTTTCTTTTATTCAATGCATATTTAGAAATTGACAGGAGAATCATTCATTCTACTATTTTTGCAAGGCTGCTGAAGAAAAAGTAAGTAGTTAAGAAATAAGCAAATTCAGACAGCAAAGGTTAGAAAGGATATATAATGTGACTGTATTCAGAAGTAAGACTTAATTGGGTGTACGGGCTCATCTAAAGAGTTTCACAGGGTATCAGATTAAACAATTTTCTTGTCCTTTCAACATAAAATCCATTTCTTAGTCTCCTCAAATGCCTAAAGTGGTAGATAATTTCTAGGCATGAACAGACACCAGTGCTCGTACTGCACCAGAGAACTCTCGCTGTTGCTCTTCATTTGATTAATTCAGGGAAACACACTGGAGTATAACTATCTTCCTTAATTGCTTATACCTCTGAACAAATGCTTCAAATCCCAAGTTGTCTTTCTTCCTTTGTTAAAGGTACATCAAAGTTCCAGACTGCATTAATTAGACCCTCTCTGGGCTCTATCAGTAGCGTTTCAAATAGCACCCATCAGAAATGAAGAGATGTACCAAAATTTCTAGAATACAAGAATCATTGTTCCAATCAAGTACCATCATTGTTCCTATTTTGTACAGCTGTGAGTGTATGTAAACAGAGTCCTGAAAGTCGTAACTTACAGCTTCGCTACAAGCATAAATAGCGAAAGCTTTCCCAGCATTACCAATGGCAGGACCCTGAGCTTATCAACAGGCTCCACAATCTCTTTCACCAATCATAGGGGTTAAGGCATCTCTGCTTAAGACCAATTCTGACAAAATGCAGCTGAGTGACCTGTGTGGAACCTTCTCAGGGGCCTCTTCCACTTTCAGCTGGGAGCAGAAGTTCAGGCTCCCATTCTTGAACCTTGCATCAGCTGTGCTGTAGGTATGTCTGTACTTGGCTGGGTACCTCGCTGATACTGATCCACCAAATTCAAATCCTGACTTGTCCTCAAGCCTCTTCCCTCACAACAAACTTTTTTGATAACCACTGGACTGTTAACCAAGCCTGTTTTTCTGGCACTAGACTCGTTCTGATCTTGCACTCCTGGTCAGTGAGCACATTGATCCATACCTGCCTCACTATCACACTTAGCTCACACTAATGCAGGGAGCAGTCTCCCCACCCTGCTGCTTCCTGGAAAACTAGTCAAGAACCACAGTTCCTCCAGGAACAGCTTACAGGACTGAAGAATTCATGCAGTTGAAGAGTTCAGCAATATCACAGAGCATTTCATATATTAGCTATCAGCAAACTGGCTGCAAGCTACTGATCAAGCAAGACATTAGATTTCCCTCGGTAAGCTTAGTAAGAAAACCAGGACCATAGGATAAATCAAAAGAATAATATCATAACTGAACATTTACTTAAGGCCACATAGCAGAGGTGCTACTAACAAGCTCCCCTGCTGAATGGATTTTACATTTCAGAAAATTCGCAAGTAAAGACTGAGAAGCTTGATTTCTTGGCAGAAACAGGACCTGTACCTTCAGTGAGTCTTAGAAGTCAACCTACCATAGATATTTACCTCAAAAATAGAACTGCACCAAGGAAAAAACCGATCTCCATAGAAATTATACCTCTAACATTCTTCGCCATTATTTTAATGGCCCAGAATAATAATAATTACAATCTTAATTTAGGAAGGCAAAATTATATAAAAATTGGCAAAAAGATCTCTCACAGTTCAAAGATGCGATATAGGTTTAAAATGAGGAAAAAAATCTTGTTTCAACAAAGTCCTTGCGTACTGACTGGTTTCTTGTTTTTACTCACTTCGGTTTTTTAAAATTTCAATTATTTTGGGAAACTTATTGGTGGCAATATCTAAAAATAACACTGAGTAATTAAGCTGTCCATACCAGAAATTATAAAAAAAAGTCTCTCAGCTGAAGACTGTTGCTTCTGCAGCTGTAAACTTCTATTCATGACCAAAACTAACCTTTGCAGGAGACAAACAAGAAAGAACAAAGACAGGCAAAAAGCTTAGTGGTACGCTAGTTAGACTGCTCTGCTGCATATAACAAAATCATAATGAAGACTGTAATATGAAAACAAAAGCTTAGACTAGAGCAAAAATCGTTGCAACAGGGCAGATCAAAGGTCCACTAGTTTGAAATGTCATCGTATGAAGAATTTTTAAAAAAGTATAGGGTCATGTGAAATTAATTGAACATCCTATCCTGGTGGCTGTTCCAGCTTGAAGAAGCCATTTAAGTCAGAATATATTGGTTAGTATGCCTCTTGCCACAGCTAGACTGATGACTTCTGCTTCCAAAACACACATGGAATAATGCTACTGAATTTTTCAAGCAAGAATGAGATTTGCCTGCCAGCAGATGCCATCAGAACAGGCAGATAAAGGGGACAGCAAGGGTAGCTAAACCTTGCACTGTGTTAACCAAGAAAGCTACGACCTCTACCTCTGTGACCCCAGAAAAAAAGTCAATGGAAGGCCACACCCTCATCTAATGTCAAGTGGAGATTCAAGAAACCTTTTCACAGACTTTTACAACAGCAATGTTCGGTTTCACAGCGCAATGCAACTGCAATTCTACATGAAATTATTTAAACCAGTTCCTGATAATGGATTTTAAAGTAAATAACTAAGAGTAAAGAAAACAAAAGTCTCAATTCTGCAGAAAAAAAAATTCAGAAACAATGTATTATTGTGTGGGAGGAATGCAAGTCTGTACCACTGTCAACTTGGATGAACATTTTGTACTAGGTTCTTCTCAAAATTCCAATTTTTGGAAGGCTTGTTTTCTAAAGCATCGCCTTTTTGAGATGAGAGAGGTAATAGTACCAAGAAAGAACAGTATACAAAGCAAAACCTGAAAAAATCATATTTCTTCAAAGAGAAGCAAAATTATAAGGTATGGAAGAGTACTAATTCTAGGAAGAGTTCTGCTAGCTGTTACTACAAGCCTTCAAAAGTTAATTTTTATTTTTTTTTTAATAAAGAAAATCATACAGAACATGTCAAATAAACAGTTTCAGAGAGCTCCACATGTAAAAGGTAAAGGAGTAAGAGTGGACCATTTTGCTCAAATGCAATCCATCTGGTTCTAAATTCATTTACATTTGTCTGTGAATCTCTGGTCGTGAGTTTTTCGCACGTGGCTGCCCAAGTTTCATGGAAGTAGGGTATTTGCAGTAATTCAAAAGAAAAAAAAAAATCTATGGGAAAAATGGATTCATGACAATGGGAGCATTTGCTCTCAGAAAGTTACTTGTTTTCCTTCGGAAAACAGAATCAGAATTTTTCTTAGTGACTAGCAACCTAATATCCAATAGAAGATACCAGACTACTTAACACAGAGGTTGGCCTTTCTCCCCAAAATGGGACTTTATTTTAAAGTGGTATATTACAATAGGAAAACAGTATCCTTAAAGCAGTCGTTGTAAGGCATCATGATCTGTCTTGCAAAAATTCTTAACAGAACTTTAATATTTTGGCATCAAAATCTGGACAGAAACTATTTTATGCTCTGGTCTTCTGCATTAGTGGTCCACGCTGGAAAAGCACAATCTTCCTTGTGATAAGCACTGAAAAAGGAAACCTCCTGGGCAAAGGCTCAAACAGTCAGTCATCTGATCACTGATGACCTGGTTTTGCAGTTAAAGTAGTCCAGCTCAGTGATGTGCCTGTAGAGTGTTTGGTAGTTCTTAATATTCAATTTCAAGACAGTTAAAACTGAGCCAACTGAAGTACACCAAACAAAACAAGAAGTTTTTGCCATTGTTTCATGTCTTTTTCCAAAACTAATTATCCAGACATATTTATAACCCATGTTAACTTCTGTGGACTAATTTCACTATTCAATTTACTCTTACTTTTTTCTCTTTGGAGAAATGTAAATCTACTCCTTATACCTGTTTATGTCTACATCACTGAACAATCCTTTAACTAAAACACAAGTTATCTGAAGTATGGATAATCTTACTCTTTTTTGCAAGAGAATGCTCAGTGTTGGACAATGTACTGTCTAATTGCAATGATAAGACATTTTCACTTAAATTGGACAAGTATAAGGGTCTTTTAAAGCCTTTTAAAGTTAAATGCATAGCTAATCTACTAGTTCACTCACATGAGATGACAGTTCCTAAAGCACTAAATGAGTCAAGTTGTAGTCACACCTCTCTGTTCTGCACTACCTTTAAACTCCACTAAGAACGTATACAAATCTCTTCCTAGATCATCTACCAAAACCCATAGTGGACCAATCTCCATTTAATCACTTTTCCTCCAACAAATATCATTTAAAATTTTTTAAAATTAACTAATTTTCTTTCCAGAACAAAATGTTCACTCTATCATCAAATAAATGAAATCGAACAATTCAACAGTGAAAAGCATTTGAGAGTTATAACTAAATTTCCAACTCTGATCAAGAGATTTTCAGATGAAGAAACAACAATGTATATTAAATATTCATTCTACACATCAGATAGAAGTACACAGACATCCACCCAAAGTCTTAGGTTTCAATTCAATCATCCCTCATACAGAATATCCACTTTTATATTATTTATTGCCAAGGCATTTGTATGCTCACAGACACACTGTTTGAAGACTGACAACATCCAGTATTTACTATCTAATTTATTTGAACTTCATTAAGCAAACACAAAAATTTCAGAAAAAACTTAAGATAATGCAGAAGACATGTACCAATGCAGAAGAATTGAGCACTTCACTATACTCTGGAAGAAAGTGTACTTCACTGGATTTAATTAAGAAGAAAAACTTTAATTATTATGCATGGTCAAATATATCATTTTTACAGTAATTCAATGCATGTGTTCATATTATTTTTCTGAGACATAGATATCTCCATGTATACTAAAATATGATTTTTAGTTTGGTTACAGAACTAAAGGAAATGTGAGCAGAAAGATTGTAAAAAATGAAGTTGCATTTTAGCAATACACATCAAAATTAAGACCAGACCTGATGACTAGGTTAAACTGACACTGACCAAATCAAAACAATTCCAGCATAGAAGTAGAGCTATTAATGAGATAAAAAGATAAAAATATGCCTAAGCCACAAGTCCACAAGACAAACCACAAAAAATACAATGGAAAAAAACCCCAGAACAACTACTTAGGAGTTTTAGGGTTTTTAAAGATAAATGCATTACACGACTTTGAAGTGATTTCACCTGTGCGATGAACAAAACAGTGCTGTAGAAGTTTCAGGTCATACCAATTCTCCATATGCCCAATAATAACTTATATTAATGTCATGTGCAGATATACTTTGAACCCCAGTTAGACAAACACTCAGCTGAGATGCATGAAAACATAAGGATAAAATTGTCTTTTTTACCCCGATATTTTTTACAAATTAGTTGAGATTTAAAAATCATAAACACTAGCCTTAAATTCATCACAGGGTTAAGAATACAAATGCCATAAAAGGTAATACTAAATCTCTTTCAATCTCTTAATCTCTTATTAATTCCATTCTATGGTTAGGCTAGTAAAACTGTAGGTCTTCATGAGCTTTTAAATAAAGTTTGCATCAAAAGTAATTTCATACCTAAATACTTTGTGAGACTGACCTACCCAACGTGAAAATTCTTTTTTATTTAACTTTTTTATTCTAGTCAGGTTATTTCTTCTTTTTGCATGTAAATAAAATCATATCGCTTCATTTTAAAGATAAAACAAAGGAAACACCACTGTTGATTCAGTTGTAAAAGACAAATTTCAGGTTTTAGCAAAACAGTAGCATAAAATATTTTAAAGCTCTTAAAGCTGCACTGCTTTAACTTGGGTATTTTATTCTTGCATGCTATTTTCACATAATAACAGAGAGAATACTTGACAGTGCATTCTTCACACTCATGCTTTAGTAGCTCCATGGCAGAGATCAATAGGTTTCTGCTTTCCTACAAGTCACAGGCATTTGCTTCCTTTCACTCAAGCGCTTAGGAAAAGCAGCTTCCCACCTCTCCACTGTTGAATAGTCAATCTGCTGTAATTATTGTAGTTCTGTTAGATTTATTACGTGCCCAGCTACATGGAAATCATCAACAGCCATCAGATTACAGCAGAGACAATGAAAACATTGAATCATGATGTTTTCTAGCAAGCATCCCTAACTACAAAACTATCCAAAATTCATAAATACATGGTGAAGGGTTTCTCTCTAATAAGAACTCTAAATATATAGTACATACCTCTACTATGATAATTTTTATACATTTTAAATAACCTAAATATATCTTGTTTCAGAAAATTAGTCCGAAGAGGGAGTTACTAGAACAAATTCCACTTGCTTAAGTACACATTTCTAACGGTGAAGTTCTTGCAAGAAGCAGGTGGACCAGGAAAGACATGTGAAGAAAGGGAGAGATAGGAAAGTACACTGCTCTGATTAAATTGCAATTGCTACACCTTTATCCGACTTACACAGTTGTGTAATTTTATTTAAAAAGTGCTACCCTAGTGAGCATGAAAACAGCTATACAGGCAAATTCTACCTGTTGTAAGTACATTGGTTCAGAAGTGTAAGTATCTATTCTAATGAATTTTAAGTGTTCTAGTAGTAGTTCAATTGTCTACAGAGAATAAAATATGAAATGTCAATTTCTATGTGTAAATGGGTTATTTTAATCATGGTTAAGTTCAGTAGCTAAATTACAAAAGTACACATGAAAAGTGGAGACAATTCCTTAGATTTTGAAAGCAAACAATGCAATTGCAATTACTTTTTTCATTAGATGAAACATGAGAAATGAGGTTTTTTTACAGGGAAGACAAATACAAAATGTGAAAGAGAATAAAAGAAAAAATATAATTAAGTGAACACATTTCTAAGGTATATACTGAAAATAGAATGGATTAGAGTCAGAAGAACTGACATTAAATGACCAAGGAGCAAGGTGGCTTTATTTAATGACTGGAGAAAGAGGAATCCGATTCATAGTGTGGATAAAGCAAACAGGTACCTCCGATGCCTATCCAAGTCCTCACCTTTCCTTGCACTGCTTGTAAATTATGTGCCAAAGGTGAGCACAGATGAGGTGTACTTCTTAAAAACAACTGTTTTGAGACTTTAAGGTTATGATTCTCTATTCAACACAGTGAAGATTTAGGCTCCATTCAACTTTGGCTGCGAGGCTGGGGAACTGCTCCTTTTCTCTCCCATCAGTGCAACAATACCAGTACTTTGCTTTGTCTCTTGCGCCCAGCACAGTTTTTCTCACAGCTCTAAGCAGGTCCCACTCTCCCTAGCCACACCTTTCACTATCATTCTTTCCTGATGAAAACTGCATCTCTCTGTACTTACTCTCTGGCACTGGTGTGGCAATCTGTTGCTAATCCCTTCTCATACCAGTTGAACCTCCTCTTGGTTTTGTGCTGTAACTTTAAAAGGAATATACTGACATTATCTCTACTACTTCCCTGGTTCAGAAAATAAAATTTAGTATCTTTTAAAATGGTCCCTCTTAAATCCCACCAGACTCCATCTGAAATGCAAATATTCTAGAGAAACTACCAGCTATCTATTTTTAGAAAACCCTTCTGCCGCTTCTAACAAAGACTTTTAGATCTGCAGTCCCAGTTTTCAATACCTCTGATTTGGCTAATGTGAAAGCCAAAAAATATCCATTTTTAAATTTTCTCAGAAGAAAAATCCTGCACAATTTTGACTCTCTGAAATCTAAAAAGCCTATTTGGAGACAGAACTGTACCTTACAAATAATTAATAGTGAACATCAACAGTCAGAGATCACTATGTTAGGTACTATGTACGTCTCTAGAATGAGATAAGCTTTTATCCTAAAAGCTTGCAATTAAGCTTATTAAAAGTGACACGAAGATGTGAGAAAAAGACAAGATAATAATACATTAATTATTATTAGCATAAAGAAGAGTCATAGCATACCATTTGCCTAGTCATTGCAAAGAATTAGCACAGTCAAGCATTTTTTTTAAAAAGCATCTGAAAATGAAAATGTAACTGACTTTTCAGACATACGCGGGTCTTTCCCTTTTCATGTCAAGGTCAGCAGAAGAAAGCATGAAAGTTTTTCAGGGAAAACTAGAACAAAGATGTATGGCAACACTGGCAGGCCTAAGACCAATAAACTGGAAGCTCAGAACCTAGTAACACAGACAACTAGATTTTGTCCTATGATGTAGGAGTCTGGAATGCAGGTTTTCCACCCTTCTCAAATGTGCTTAGGATTCCAATGAAACACTGTCATCTTGCTCAATTCTGTCCACACTTACTGGAGAGCCAAGTACTCACCTCATCAGTAAGAAACTCCTTACTTAGACCAAAGTCTGTCAGCACCACATGGCCATCAGAATCGAGGAGAATATTCTCAAGTTTTATATCCCGATATATAATCCCCAACTGCAAACAGAATACAAAAAAACGTATTTCCAAATAGTGTAACCACATCAAGAAGATGTTGCTGAATGCATTTAAATATGAAGCCACCAAAATTCTCCTTATTAAGGTAATCTGACACATGAAAGTTGCTCCTCAAAAAAGACAACTTGTAAAAGCCTTTGAAGAAATAACTTTAAAATTACATTAAAATTCTCAGAAACTACACTGTGCATTAATGTCTTAAAATTTAAAGGACATATTGTATATCACTCGAATTTAAAAGTGACTGAACACTTGCTGTTGAGTGCAAAACTCAGTTCAGCTTTTACTGAGAATGAAAACAGATGCTTCTGTTATACGGTCTAGACATAGACCAGACAGGTATGCACACTTTGCAATAGTCTACAAATCTATTTACTACTTCTGAGAACTGTAACACTTTTCATGCCTACAGCTGTGCTAGAACTCTACTACTCAGTTGTGTAGAAACAAGGATAACTGAATAATACAACCCAAAACTTGTTCATGTTCATTACAAATTAGTTTTACTGATATACACTGTTTCACAAGGATTACTAAAAATGACCAAATCATTTGTCAGTAACACTACTCTTCACCCTGCAGACAAAAATTTGTAGCCTTAAACTGGTGCACAAGGAGGGACATTTCATTGGGGATTATTTCTAATTATACAACTAATGTCCCAATGTTAGATAAAGTTACTTTCAATTTAAAACAATCTAAAACAACAGTTCTCCTTACTAACTTTATATGATACAAAAAGAATGCAGCTCTAAGTCCTCAAAATCAGCACCAGAATGAAGTTACTTTACCTTGTGGAGATGTTCAAGTGCCAAAACGATTTCTCCAATGTAAATTTGCACCTCATTTTCTGAGAACCTCTCTCTGTGTGAAAGATGAGTAAACAATTCTCCTCCATTTATATAGTCTAAAAAATAGAACAAAGAACCTTATAATTCCACTTTCCGACAATTTAATTTTCTTATTGGAACATTATTAGGTACTTTGTAAGTTATTTAGTAACACATTCTTATCAGATGCTTTTACTTTATTGTCATTCACCAGTATTTCATCATGCTGTACAATACTCAATTTCTTTCTTAGAGGACTGAGGGAAGAACAAGACTCACTTTTGAATAAGCAGTAAAACCATAAAATAACCCTCAACTATTCCTAAATTATAAAGATGGGGTTTTTCACAAAATCAGTCTTTTAGTTACTTAGGAATATGAAAAGAAAGAAGTACAAATGATAGCTACAAACAGAACCGTTGTAGACTCTCATGAAGTAACTCTGATGAGCAGCAAGGCAGACTGACATAAAGAAAGGCAATTCAGAAAACAGGTATTAGGGGAAATAATCAACTACTGACAATTACACAGTTTTCCCTTCACAAGGGAAACCTTGATGGCAAAACTTACTGGAGGAGATTATTTCCACATACACTCCCTCATGGAAACCACACTTTCATTCTTTGCAGGCTATGACACAAGGATTTTCCCACAGTATGGGAAAGGGGAAAAAAAAATTATTACAACAGAGCTCCACTGTAACACAAACATATTTTAGATGTAGAGCTGTTTATGCTAGCAGTGTACATTACAGCCATTAATTTGCAACCTCAGAGCCCCCATTTTTGTATTTGAGGTCTACATATACAGAGCAGGGAACATGCCCCACAACATTTTACTCAGTATTTTCTTGAATATTGTTTCTACAGATCCATGGGTATAACACATAAATCCATGAAAGTGGTCCAATCCTATTTTAAGTTAATAGTTTGAGGGAGAAAGCATATATACAAATTACACACATTCTGATCTCTCTCCACTTTTCAGTTCTCTCTTTGAAAAGAAGTATTAGTGGAATCAAACAACGTGAGAAGGATTATTTATCTGGACCAGTAAGAAAACGAAAAGATTTAATGAAGTATAAATAACCCACATTTTACAATTGCTTCCTTCTTCTAGAAGAGCTCCAGCATGTAGAAAAAGGTAACAGAAACAAATTTTTTTAATTATTTCTACCCGGAACTGTTAACTTAGCACAAAGTAAGCACTGAATTGCCAGGTGCTGTTCTAAGGACTGTGACAGATCCAAACCAAAGCTGCCACAGGATTGGCACAACAAGCTTAATTTTATCCAGATTGTAACACTAACCACAGCCCAGTGAAACAACCAGCCGTCAAATTCTTGGTGCAAGATCAAATGAATCACTGACACAATGGAAAAAAAAAAAATTCCTGGTTAGTTCAGTATAAACTCCCACCTGACAGTTCAGATTATTTAGCTATTTTTTAAAGTATTAGAAGGTTAACCTTGCGTGACAAGCTTTGTATAGAAATAATCGTACTCACATGGGTATAACACATTGTTCGTTCAGTATAGCTTAAAGCCAACATAAAACCTGGAATCAACTCCTAACCCTGTTTTCTGGAAATCTGGCAGAAATGCAGTTGCATGTCTGTACTTGATTCAGTCTAAATTCATATAGCTATGTAATCTGACAGCATGAAGAACTGTACTAAATATTGCACTGAGGCTCCAATTCTAAAACCTCTTAAAACTAAAATGGTAGGTTGCTCACATACCAAATTCAGCCAAGTACAAAAACAAGACAGATAGTGGTTTCCCTCAAAATCCAGAAGCCTCTGAAACATTTAACTTCCAAAACTACATTGAAGTGATTTACACAGACTTACATAATAAGACATGAAAAATTTGTAACCACCTATTTGGGTTTTTTTCCCTCAGGGAGGGTGTGAAGCCCAGTTGATTTATAAAGTAGCTTTACATCATGTTAAGTAAGAGAAATTTTCACTGTTACAGAAAGTCATTAAAAGTAATTTTGAAACTAATTATTCCTATTTTCTGCTGAAAATGAAGGAAAAAAGGATCTTTCTGGCCCCAACAGATATGCTGAAAATGGATGTAGAACTTATGAGAAAGAATTACAGCCTTTTGTTTTGTTTTTCTCTCTCTTAGCTATGAACTTCTTGCTTCAAACATCACCTCAACATTGTGTTATGGTGGACACGTGCCCAGGCTGCACTATCTGCTACACAACTTTCTTCGGAACTACTGGGCTTGCTCCTTTTTGACTCTTATGAGAATATAATATCAAGCTTTTTAATTTGCTTTCATACAAGAGGCTTTTATTGCCTTCTAATTAACCTTATCGCCTAAATTTTCCCCCTGCTATGTATTTATCTTTAGGCAACTACATTATCTCAGGTTTGAGGGGGTTTTTTGTTTGGGTTTCCCCTCTTTTTTTAAAAATATTTCTAATGGGATCTAAGCTGCATTTTAGCAAAAACTATCTGGACTTAAAGAATGGTTCTATAATATTTATAATAAATGTTCGCATTTTATCTCATTGGATATTTCAATTTTTTCCAAGTTATTAATCAATAACTTTAAATCCAATAAAAATTTCAAAACCTTAATTATTAACAGTTACTATCAAGGAATCAGAAAGCTATCAATATATTTCTAACTATTTATTTGTGACAAACTTTTATGTATTTCTCTAATGTCCTAGTCAGAGGAATTTGCAAGAAACTATATTACAATTTTCAACTCTCATTTTCAAAAGGAATTTAGTGAATACTCAATTTCAGTTCCACATATTTATTATTTCACTGCAGTATATGAAACTAAGGTATGTACATAAAATATCTTTCTAAGAATTGACACCTAGAGGTGTAGATTCATTTAACATTAATAAAATTTTGCTAATTTAATGTAAATCAGCCTGTTAATAAAGGTTAAAAAATCAAAGTTGTGGACAAAAAGGAATGCAAAACCTGCACTTCAATTAAAGGACAATTTACTTCCTCAAACATTTCACTAGAGAAACATATTATTAATCCAAGCCTTACATTAATCATTCATTTTACAATTCTTTTAAAATTCTCTAAGTAAGAAGGTTTTAAAAATTGCTGGCAATTTTCTTACAAATACACTTCATACACCAAAATTTGCTACACTAAATTGCATACACTAAATTTGCTGCTAATCTGAAAGGTAAATTTCTAAAATTAGAGTAATACCAAACCTTATGAACAAGTCTACTTTCAGCACAGAAATGTGTGATTTTGGATTGTCTCTTTACACCCAAAAATTGAAACATGGAAGCATCTCAATACTCAAATACTCAATATCTCATAACAAAACACTTAACAAAGCAAATGCTTCCAGGTCATTGATGAACATACATTTTTTGCTGCATATAAGATAACCACTACACCCCCCAAGTCAGAGTAGCAGAAGCTCAAACAGGAAAACCACAAACACAGACACTGTCGAAGATGAACAGTATTTTACTTCCTATGCTCTCTCATGCAATCTCCAAACACACTGTACTTTAGACCACATGAAAAAAACCTTACAAAACATTGAGATAGAAGGGCTTCTTTGGGGGGAGTTTTGTTGTTGGTTTTTTTGTTTTTTTTTTTTAATAAAAACTTTAATCCTGAAGACTACTCACCTAAAATGAGATGAAGCTTTGTATCTGTCTGGAAGGCATAATGTAACGTGACCAAAAACGGTGATTGCCTAATGTGCTCCAAGACTTGTCGTTCTGTCCTTGTGTGCTCAGTTGTTTTGGCTTTTTGAACTATAGTTGCTTTCTTCAGTACTTTCATGGCATACAGTTTTCCAGCATCATGGCCGCTTACTTTCCTCACCAGGAACACTTTTCCATAGGCTTAAAAATTGGGGAGGGGAAAAAAAAAAAACCAAAACCAAAAGCAAAGAGAAGAAACACAAAGAAGAGAAAAAAAAAAAAAGACAAAAAGAAAAGACAATACAAGTTACCTACCTGTACTATAGATCTGTCTAATACCATTATTACTTTCAATTAGTCATTGTTACGGCAGACAGTAATCACCCAGGCTAAAAATCTACCAAAACACTTTCCGTCTTTCAGATTGACCTTTACTGAGCAAAATTTCAACCCAATGAGCTTCATAACTGAATGCTGCAAGAGTGGGAAAAGCAATCCAACCACTTCAGTATTTAAAAATTATTTTAAAAGCTGATGATTTCTTCCTTTGTAATATACTAAAACGTCCATATCTAGAATTAAGCAAGAGTTCCGAGTAAGAGAGATGCTATTTTTTTGTTCTTAAAATAGTCTGCCCATATTTGCACAACTCCTATACTTTCATTACTGGTTTTAAAGCACAGAAGTTACAAAAACCTGTAGAAAAGCCAATGAATTCTTCCCATCAGTATTTCATACATAGGAGCTTTCTGAGGCTCTCATAATGAGCTTAAAAGGACTCCTAGGAATCCTACATAAATAAATGTGATACCACTACTAGGCAAACCTGTAGAAACAGTAAAGGTTAGAATTAGTGTCCAGTTGCTGGGCCATGATTTCATTGCAATTACAGAGATACAGCAGGATAGCTTGCATAACTGGAATACTGTCATGGATGGTTGCATACTTTTTAGGAAAGAGGCCAGAAAGGCAAGGTGGTGGAGTTCTCTTTATGTAAGACAAAACTTAAAATGTATCAAGCTCTGCCTAGGGGTAGATGAAGGAGGAGCCAAGAGTTTATGGGTAAGAATTAAGGGATAGGCTAAAATGGGTGACGCTGTTTACTATTGACCACCTGATTAGTAAGAGGAAGTAGATGAGGCCTTTCACAGACAGCAGAAGTAGCTGTCACGATCACAGGCTCACAGTTTTCATAACCACTCCCACAGCTGCTGGAAAGACATCACAGCTTGGTACATGGGAGCCCAGGAGGTTTCTGCAGAGCACTGATAACTCTGACAAAGGTGGTGGGGGAGCCCACAGGGAGAGGTGTGTTGCTGGACCTTGTACTAACAAACCAAAAAGGACGGGTTGGTGATGTGATGGCTGGTGGCAGCCTTGACTGCAGTGTCCATGAGAAGCTGGTGTTCAGGATCCTGCATGGAAGAAGCATGGCAGTAAGTAGGATTATAGCCCTGGACTTCAGGGCTATAATAACTCTGGCATCTTCAAGGGCCTACTTGGAGGAATCTCATAGGTTAGGTCTCCAGAAGGTAGAGTGGGTCCAAAAGAGATGGTTAATATTCAAGTAGCACTTCCTCTATGCTTAAGACCAGGACATCCCTGTGAATAAGAAATTAAGCAAAGGGAGCTGGAGACCTGCATGGATGGGCAAGGCACTTCTGGCAAAATTCAGGCAGAAGAAGGAAGTTTACAGAATGTGGAAAAAAGGTCAGGCCACTTGGGAAGAATATAGGAATATTGTCCAAGTATTGCAGGTATGTGTCAAGGAAATCAAAGGTCCACTTGGAATTAAATATGGCAAGGGATATCAAGGACAACAAGAGGGGCTTCTTCAAGGATATCAGCAGCAAAAGGGAGACTCAGGAAAATGTGGGCCCACTGCCAAATGAAGTAGGTGCCCTGGTGACGAAAGGTACAGAGAAAGAGTTACTGAACACCTTTGCTTCTTACTCGCTGCTAAGGCTGGTCCTCAGGAATCCCAGAGCCTGGGGACTTTCCCTTGGTTGAAGATAGGGTCAGACAAACCTGATACCCACAAATTCATGAGCCCTGGATGGATTCACCCATGAGTGCTAAGGGATTTAGCAGATGTTATTGCTAGACCATCATGTTTGAAAGGTCATGGAAAACAAGAAAGATTCCTGAGAACTGAAGAAAAGCCAATACCACAACAGGCTTCAAAAAGGGCAAGTGGTAATCTAAAAAAATAAATAGAATGTTAGAAACTTCAAAGAAAGTATTGAAGTGAAGAAATAACACAAATGTACCACCCCCCATACCTTCAACACAAACCCAGAAATCCCTTATGCTGTGTTAGAAATCCTTGTGTGCTCCTGTCTTGAATGAAGCACGCTATTTTGGTACCTTCTGTCTTCTGTCCCCAACTACCCTGCTCCCATCAGAAAAAAGTATAAAACATTCAAAAGGGATAAAAGAATTCCTCTAAATATGAAGGGAACTAAACATACTTCCATGTTTTATTTAGCCTGAAAAAGTAGAGTACTTAAGAAGATTACAGAGAGTTAAAAAAGAAAAAATCAAAAACTATAAGAACTAAAGTAAAGAACAATTTTCATTATTTTTAGAAACAAAATAACTAAGGCAACAAATTAAATCATTAGGTATCAGCATTAAGAACTAGGCAAAGCACACAAACAAATATGCAGTTAAGCTGTGGAACTAGTGTTATATGATACTGCAGCTGTCAAAAATGCAGATGAATTTAAAAAGATTACATAAATCCCTGAGGGAGAGGAAAGCACATCAAGTATTGCCAAACACTGAAGAGAATCTCTGGCTCAGGCAGACCCCAAACTGCAGGTTGCTACAAGCTCACTAAGGAAACCATCATTGTAAGCCTCTCCTTAAGCCATCACAAGACAGAAAAACAAACCAGCTGGTTGTTTTGTCCGACCCTTGTAATTACCTTCACACTATTTTCTCAAAGAGAATGTTCAATATCTCAAACCTGACGTACACTAGACAAGTGTATACTGTCCTGATGTGAAACACTAAAATTTAGTTGCCCTTTAAAAATGCTACAGCATACAAAGCTCCCAATAAGCATCACGTGCAACTCCAGATTTCTTGCTGGATTTTTCCCAGACAGGTAATAGAGAGTTTTAAACTACCAAATGACATGTGAGCTTTTTTCCTAAATCCAGGTTCTCCTCCAGTCAGTATATAAAACTGATACTGCTCATATAGTGAACAATTATTTTTAAGAAGTTTTTTACGTGACTCATCACACCCTAAAGAAACGTGCTTCCCTTCTTTACAGAACTCATTACTGGCAAAAAGAGCTTTCATAAAGTAAGTTTTCATAACATATCTCTCAAGAATGGCAAATAGAATAGGTGATTGTAAACATCTTTCTATTTTGTGAGATATGTAGGACAGTCTCTTTCAAGACTTTGCATTTTATGTTTCATTTCCCAACCTTCTAGTTACAAGATCTCAAGCATACCTAAGCCAGACTGAATGGTCACCAGGTACTCATCAAGAAATGGATAAACAGATGTAAAAGGATTACTCTAGTAAAATAGGCATGAGCCATAAATCCTGTCACGATATACCTGAATCAAGGTTATACAGACCATAATATTGTGACCACAGTAATACTGTTATGCATATGCACCATTTTAATCTTATTTCCTATTTTCCAATACTAGACGTTAAATTATTTTTAGCATCTGAAAAACAGATTCCTACTACTGAGATAATTGTTTTAAAGAAACTGCTTCCAAAAGTAGTATTTACATTTTTATAAGGAGTTAGTTCTCAAAAAAAAAGTGTAGGTAACACTTTTGCATTTTCTAACAGGCAACAAAAACAGTGCAGAGAATGGCCTTAACCTGCATTTCCCAAATGCTTAAAGAAGAAGCCCTAGTTTACACCAGGTTTTAAATGGAGTTTGAAAATTAACTTCCCTGTGGCTTTCTGAAAAGCAGTCTAGAGCATTAAACGTAAGTTTCCTTAGGTTCCCAGGAAACAGTAATTTTATCAGAAATGTTGGAGAACATTAAGCTAAATTAAAATAAAGAAAAGCCTCAGGATTTTAACACTTGGCTACCTGTATCTTTAATCACATTTCATAAAAACATATAATAATGCATCTTAAGTGAGAGAATGCGGTACCTACTACAGCTTTACACGTAGTATCAGAGAAAATTATCTGGTACAGTGTAATGGCTGTAAGACTCTCTAGAAACAACACTCTTGTTACCATAAAAGACTTTGCAACATAGAGCTTTGCCATGGTACAAATTGTTTCTTCAGGAATCTGAAAAGGACTGACAGAAAGATGACGATTCTCAGCATTTTTTATGAGAATAAATCTCAAGTAGCACTATTTTAATCAAATGACTCATAATATATTCAACACCAGAATCTCTGATATCACCACAAGATATCTACTTAAAAGACAACACTGCAAAAGCAATTTATTTGAGTGGCAGCAAGGAGAGAGCACATAAGCTAATTGCAATACTCTTACCTGACAATTGTACTTCAGTAAAGCTTTTTTAATTTCTCAAAGAGCAACATTTTAGTGTTCATTCTCATAAAATCTCATGCACATCTAATCTATGCCAAGGCAGAAATATTTAGCCAGCAATATATACCCCACAATGAAACACACACAATCACCAAATATCCAGCCCCCAAATTCATTGAAAATACATTAAATGATAGAAAAACTAAAATACTATATATAATACATACACAAACTATGTTAGACTGACCTCGCAGCTGAAGAGAAATAAAATAAAAATTTTAACAGTAATTATTAGTTGCTGAGTTATATGGACATCAGCCTTTATGATGATTAAGATATTTCACACCAGCAGTTTATAGGAAATTTCCACTCAATTCGTGAGATAGAAAAATATAATTGGGTGCTAAAAACTCTTTCATTACTGCCCCTTCCATGAATACAAATTCATAGTAATACATAGTAAGTATATATAAGCATACCTACAAGTACACTTAGACAGAAGTACATATATAAGTATTCATACTAATACGTATCACCATTCTAAGTAACAATTCAGCAGGCCATTAGAATATTCTAAAATACATAGTTGCTGAAAGACAATGAGTTAAAAATATGAAGTATTCTTTGTTTCCTTGTTCTTTCTGTACAAATGCAAGCACATTAAGGCATTGCATCACACCAGCTAATTCTAACAGAGAAAAAGGAGTGCAATTCTTATTGTTTATAGCACAATGGATGGTTTCTGTGGACTCCTAAATTCATCAAAACTTTATACTTGTACCCAGACAGTTTTTTAAAATTAATCTTTTCAAGTGTTAACGTAAGCTACACCTTTTTCTTAAATTACTTTTTTACTGTTAGCGTAAGAATAATCATGAGACTACAAAGGAGAAGGCTCAGAGGCACAAAATATTTAAGGTTTTGAATAAATTTCATTGTATTCTTGCATGGTGTATGTTATGAATGTATTGTGATGTTGGATTTTTGCATGTTCCTTAATGTTAGAAAAACTTTACCTAGGTTCTGTAATGTAATACATGATATAGAATGTCTATTGTTTATGTAGTCAATTTAGAAAAGATAGGCAGAGAAAGTCTTCATATTCCTGGAGTATCTTATCAGAGAAGAAGAAAACCCAGAAAACCAGAGAGAGAAGAATTTATGGAGGGAGCAGAGACGGAATGGAGCCAAGGAGGAAGATAAGGCTGATGGGATGATACACAGAAACTCCAAAGAATTTATGAATCATGCATGATTGTGATGAATATGCAATAAGAGATGTACTTTTAAAGATGATCTTTTGGATGTAGAGGTGTGCCTCTGGCTCTGCCAAAGCACCCGGCCGTAATACCCTTTTTGCTATTGTCTCCTAATTGTCCCTTTTATTAAACCTTTGTTAAAATTTTATAAAGAGTGAACCTTGTTTTTCACATATATGCCTAATGACATCTTTGCTCTGCAATTTAGATTTAATCTGCCCAAGGAATATGGAGGTAGAACTCTCACTGTGCTAGTATCTGTCCATATGAATTAAAAATTGGAATGTGGCAAAATTAGAAAAGCATATAGCTCTAGCAGCTAAAAATGGGGGGGGGAAGCTAAACAGAAGCCTTAACAAATCTCAAATAGCATTCTGAAGAATAATTCCAGTTTTTATTGTCTATGACCAAACTGCCAAAAACAGGCAAGAATCACTAATGGAATTTTTTCAATGTTATTACTTACCCCAAGAACAAATTTTCTCTCCCATTAAGCAAGAGAGTGATGATTAATATGAAAAGCAGAAAGTGACAGGAGAGGGTAAGTTGCATCTTAAAATGTATTTTATATCAGCATTTTGCTTTTGTTTATTTTTTGGCTTTTTACCTTTTTTTTAAAAAGTAAATGCTATTACAGTAAATAGTTATGGCAGACAATACATGCCTAACTTTTTTTTTTCTTTTTTAAAGCATGTAAGTTTTTAGAAGGCAGCTCTCATATGAAAGACAGTCTACCACTGGATAAAGATGCCATTAATTTTTAATTATTACAAGAATTAAGGTAAATAATTTTCTTCAAAAATTGTTTTAAAGGTACTGCATACTGCTGAAGTTTGATGAAGTCAGAACAAACAACCACAAGCTGCCTGAGAACATCATCTTATTTTCTCCTTTCCTTCTTCAGTGTAAGACTGTTTTTGCTGTTCTCTCTGACATTAGTTCCAGTAAGAATCTTTGTTACTGATCTCCAATTTAATGCACAGATTTTTTCAGAATTCTCTGGCGGATGAATATGACAAATTTGTCCAGGTTCTTATATTGAACACAGCCCCCTCTTTTCAGTCTGCTCTTCATGCAGAAAACTAATCTTCCATTTCCAAGCCCTGTCTCCAATTAGTCATCCCACCTAACAATCAGTATACATTCTAGCTGCCCTCAGCAGAAACTGAAGTAAAATATTTAATTGGAGTTTGGAATTATTTTTAGACACTCACTAATTTTGGCTCACTCTCTTGAGCACAGTATCCCCACTTCTTTCTTTTTCCTCCTTCTATGAGAGAATATTTTATATTTTCTTCAATATGCTTTGAAAGAACTAACTTCATTTCACCGTCTTAACTTTGTCAGAATACTTTCTGACCTCTTAGATGAAACTTCATTATATGTCCTTGTATAACAAGATTTTTGAGATAGTTATTTAAATCTGACATTCATCCCACTAATTTTGTTCCCTTCATATGAATAAATCATTCCGATTCTGAGGATCTTCCACATATAAGGTAAATATTCTTCCTGTATAAGCACTTAAATCCAAAAGATCACGTATAAAACATTCTCTCATATATGTTAGTTAGATTCTTGTTTCTCATTATTTTTGTCTTCTCGTAGGTCAAAAGGTAGAATGGATTATAAGTGCACGTGCTCAGGAACTAATTGTATTGTCTCTTCTTAACCGCAGTTGAAAGAGTGAACGAAAGTGGCATTTAATGAAGTTCAGTAGAGAAAAAGGAATAATGCTTGGTGGAAAAATGTATGAACCAGAATGCACTCTAGAGTGTTTTGTTATTTTAAAAACACATTTTCAAAGAATGAAGCAAATAAGCCAAGTGGGCGTGCATAAATCAACACAGCCACCTTCTCCTGTTGTTCCTTTCCTGGCTTTGGGAAGCAATTAGATTACTTTGCTGAAAAGTAACCGTCTTCTACAGAATAGACTCTAGTTTTCCTTGTCACAGGGAGAAAAGCTTTAACTAGACAGGACGGACAAGCAGGAAACATGAACACGGACAGGAAATCTGAAAATTCTGTATTAGCAAGGCTATACAATAACAAAGAGAAAGACTTGCGCAATTTCAAAAAGCGTATACTGAGTAGAACACGGGGCAGTCAGAAGTCAAGCCAGTAATAATTTGTTCCCAGAGCAACAAGTACATTATTAACAGCTTCATTAACAGTGGCATACTGTCATGTATTTCATTTTACTGAAGTAAAGTGCTACTGATTTCTTCAACGGATAAGTTTCGTCTATTACGACCCCCTAACCGCAGTGTAAAAGAATCCAATTCAGACTTTTGCTTCCTTGTCTTTCCTCTGAGACTCAGGTCAAAAGAAGAAAGCATATAGCATGATACAATTTTAATACCAAAAAGCAAAATGTAACAA
This sequence comes from Corvus kubaryi, assembly GCF_017639235.1. Classification (NCBI taxonomy): domain Eukaryota; kingdom Metazoa; phylum Chordata; class Aves; order Passeriformes; family Corvidae; genus Corvus; species Corvus kubaryi. The sequence goes on from NW_024582054.1 coordinate 20,138,463, forward strand.
GTGTGCTTCCAACTGAGTGCATATATTAGAAGAAAACAGACAAAAGAATGTAAGAAAGCAATTCATACTAAAGAAAATAGTAAGTATGAAATTATGCTAAGCCACAGCATGAAAAAAGTTATGGCAAAAAATGGCTTCCAAAGGAGAAACATCAGCACACACAGATACTATTTCTAATAATCTTAAATGTTTGTGGTTTTAAAATATAAAGCTTAAAAATGAAGATTTAAATAAACCTTCACTGCTACTACCCGAAAAGAATCACCACCAAGTCTGTAAGAAACCATCACAATTACATATCCTTATGCAAGGATATCATTTAATTTAGCATGTTTTGAGTATCTTCTGTGGTTATTCCAGCTGCTTCATAGCAGACTATCCTTAAAATATTGTAATTAGTTTAAATAGCATCTACAGTCATCACTTAATGTAACTGTGAGGTTTCAATATATTCTCCCTTGCATTACTGTAGATCAATTATTAGTTTGAAAACACTGCATGCTGCATAACTCCACAGTGAAGCATTTTAAAACAGCATCACAGTTTTATTTAGCATTAGTTACATTACAGTACTATCAATAATACAATAAAAATACCTCACACCAGGATAAAGCTTTCACTGCCAGAGTAAAAATAGCTTTTGTCTATTTGCTTATAGCAATGCCCAGAATGTTTCTCAAGTTAGGAAATTAAACTTCATCAGCAAGAACATCTTAGTAAGGTTCCAGAATCTCTAGTACTGGAAGGGTTTTAAGAATGAATCAGCACAAGGGGTGATACAGGTATAACTGACTGTGTCTTGGGCCAAACAATTAAGGGACCTCTTCAAGGTCTGACCTCTTTGGAATCCTGTTTCCAGGAATTCCATGTTACAGCAAACATTGCCAACTGACAGATGGTCACTTACCCAAAAGCAAAGAGAACTAGCTCCATTCTGGTCAGGTCATTGGCATTTAATGCCACCCAGTAATTAGAAAGCAGCAACCTCTGACACATCTAGTGCATGAGTCTCAGCTGTCATAGGCTTGAGACTGAACAAAGCTTCTTGACTGCCCTGACAGTCTAGATTTCTGAAGCAAAAACCTCAGGCTATGATTAAAACTGCGTATCAAAAAAGTGGAAAAAAAACCAAAAAACAAACACCACAACAAATGCCAACTAGTCCTCCTACAAATGCCGTTCCAGGAAATCCAAGGAGTCCTTGGATTCCTAAAGTTTGCAAGAATCGTTTAGTCAGTTCTTAAAATAGTTTAAGATCTACTTAGACAGAAGACATTTCTGGAGCAAGAAGACTACTAGACCACGATGAAGTCAGACAGGCATGCTTATTCCACTTTATTTTTTTACTTCACACACACACACAAAGTCAATCCCACTGTCATCCGATGAAGGAGCCTTTTCTGAAAGGGGTCCCTCAATAATTACCCTGTTAACCTGAGTGAATAGGATAGCTTTGCACTGTGAGCCTAAGGATTACCTGCTGTGGTTAAGAGTATTCCAGGCCAAGAAAAATTTGGCCAACCTGTTCATGAAGGAAAGAAGGCACGGGAGGTAGCAATGAATGACTGACAACAGTTTAACAGCAGCAAAATGGGCTATTTCAGAGGTACTGCCTAAAGACAGGAGAAGGTCAGGCTACTACTAGTCTGAACTTGAAGACTGGCCCTTATGAAACCACCAACTTACTTTGTAACCCAGATGCAATAGGTGTAATATTAGCGTGATCTCAGACCAATGGCAAAGGTAACAAACAGACAAAATTCCAGTATGGGACAGGTTTTCATATACACACATATTTACAAATCCAGCCAATGTTTCCATCAGCAGGAAAGAAAGACATCCTCACATAAATGCGTAATTATTTATAATTTCATTTTTGTCAACCGCACTCAGATCCACACTGACCATTTCAGAAAGTCATGATTGCTTCTACCTAGGAATATGCAACATTTATCTATGAATATTAAAGCTTCCTTGTGTCTGCCCCTAACTACTGAAATTTAACAGCAAGGGTTCAATTTTTTAGCATGTTTAAATTTAAACTTTTAAAAATTTACTGCAGAAACAGGAAAGTATCCTCTCAGGTGATTTAAGAGCTTAACTAATTTATGAAAGAATCAATATGACAGCTAAAAGTGAAAATCAAAATCCTTTGCTCTTTTCAGTGATGTTTTGGGGAATTACAGCCTCACTGCCAGCCATTCATGGCTGATAACACCCAAAAATTTGGCATCATTTAACTAGCCTAAAACTTCTGCAGACCCTGATGATAGTCCACCTTCATGATTATCCCAAGCTACTCAACAATGCATCTGATTTAATACTGACCAAAAAAGCGTAAACACCCTAAAAAGAATAAGTGTCATTACTTTTGGTCTGTATATGGCCCTGTCTGTGTGTCCCTTTAGCAAAGGGGAAACAAAGGGTTTTTTTCATTACCACCAGTAATCCTACAACATTCTAGATATCTCCAACATTTTGCTGAAACCCACAATACAATAATGAACTTTATCCATCTTATAAAATACTAGGATCTGACTAGGACAGAAAGTTATGGAGCCAGCAGTGACCCTAAAACAGATTAGTCAAAAAATGGGGCATCTTATCTAATAATATATTAAAATTACTGGTTTTTTCCCAAAACTTAACAAAATTACCAAGATCATGCCTTAATTTAGATTAGGTTTTCCACAAGCTATATTAAATTCTCACAAACTTTCGACCAGATGTTTTCCTTTATTTTTTAAAATGTGCACCTTAAAACGTGCTGTGCTAAAACATGTGACCTCCAATTTTGCATGATATTTGTGAAAAAAAAATTGAAAAAAATACACTATGCAATACAAAAGTGCTACCTTCCTAAAGAATGTTCCAATTACCAAAACCTCAGCTAGAAAACTAAATCATACATATGAGTAATGCTTCCAACATTTAACTTTAAAACAGTGCATCTTACCCCCTGTTCCAAGAACTTTCAGGAGCTCAAAGTTTTCAATGCCAACTTTCTCTGCATGGCCTGTCAAATTTGCTGAAGGGAAGAAAAAAAAAATCACATCAGATACGTAGCACACCAAAACACCATTCTGACATCTTACTACAATAAAACCAAGTTAGCAGATGAATTAAATAAGCAGCGCTAAGAAGACAACCAATTCCATACTGTATTTAACTGGAAAAGCAAGGGAAAGCAATTTTCTTCCTGCCATCAGTGTACCCAAAGGCATAAAATCACAGAAAAATTGAAGCCTATCTAGTTTGTATACACCATCTTTCATTGTATGACTGGGCACCTGTAAAATGAGTCCAGTTCTACCTTGTCTGTAATCTCCAGTCACATAGTTACAGACAGCAATCAGGCCATTCCTTAGCCCTAGCACCCTGAATACTCAGTTTTTTGGATTATATGGTGTTTGGGAAGACATAAACACAGCTCCAACAACTGCTCATGCATTTATCACAGGATTATTAAAGACTCTACTAGTAGCAAGTAGAAATGACCTTAAGTCTACATAACTCACAAGTATGGAAGGTCAAAGCTGCTACAAAGTTGTCATTTGTTGCACAGTTTGCACTATGTTTATACAAATCTATACAACTTTGAGTACTTATTTTGTCTAACATACATTTTTCTAAGAAGGGATATAAAGACCTCTGTTTAAAAACAAGGAGTTGCACAGGGTTGCTTTGTTGTTTATCGCCTTTTTTTCTCTTCTAAACTCCTATAAGAAAGCCTTAAGCAGTTGCCATTTTTTCCATCTTTCATTACCATCATAATATTATGCACCCATTTGCATCTATATGACTGTAGACCATTCAGCAAAACCCCTCACTGAAATGATCTAGGCTGAAAAGCAGCAAGACAAAAAGTTAACTAAGTCTGGCAAGACAAAAAGTTAACTAAGTTTGATTATTCACATCCAAGTTCAGTTCCCTGATCCACTTTACCAAGCAGCTTCATAAGCACAATTAAGGATGCAGCATCTAACAGCAGAAGTTGCATAAGCTGGCTACTAAAAGAATGCCTCAAATAGAAACTTCTACACAAACTGCATGTCTAAAGGCTAGTAAAGAGAAAAAGTCTTCAGTTAGGATAGGAGATGCTGACATTAACTTACTAATTTCACAGAAATTCTCATTTGGTTTGACATTTCGAAGAAACTTTATATGCTTCCTAAATTAGTGTCCAAATGTGTAATTAATGTCCACTCACAGAACTGCAGTAACTCAACAACTCAAAACACAAAGCTTTGGAAAGACCTCTCTGCAAAGATGAACCAGTGTAAAAAAAATCCAAACACTAAATAAATCAAAAAGCAAATTCATGACTTATTGCACCAATCCTAGGAGTCTGCACACACATACAAAATGTACTTAGTTGGGTCAGGGCAACATTAGTGCTCTCAATGCGAAACAGTGGTGAAATCTCACCTAAAAAGAGATTATTTTCAATCTATATAATTCATCTTTTTGAAGGATTAATCAAACGGTGTAAGTGCAGAGACACTACTTGAAATCACTGTGAGATTATAAAGTCTAAAAGAGCTTTCAGGTTTTTTTTCTTGTATGACCAGAAGTACACACAAGAATTTTTGCAAATCTGAGGGAATCTACAAGCTACTCTAACACATTAAAAAACACAACATAATCAAGTTATTATTATTAGAGAAAGATTAGTTTTGTGATCAGTTCCATTTTAGTAACATGTACTAGGCAAGACTGTACCAGAATCCTTAACAAAACAGTGAGTCAATATGCACCACAGGAGCTGAACTGAAGTTTGCTGTACTACTTTTGACTGCAAATAGAACAAATACTTCTGCTAGAGCTACATCACAGTCACTGCTTAAGACAGCAGTAAGGAAGCCACACTCCTGTGCCAATGAAGGAGCTATAGCAGGTTAGGCAAACCTAGACTGAGTTAGTGTCTATACAATTAGGGTATGTTGTGTCACAGAAAGCAAACTGTTTTCAGGCAATTTAATATTTCATATTATTCTTCTTAACTAGTACTGAAAATGGTACTCAATATACAGTTTCAAAACATTGTCTTTCCTGCCAAGGACATCAGAAGTTGCAGACTATTCTAAAGAGACCAGGGCTAGAGTATCCACTTTTTAATGAAGGAGTGGACAACACTGAAGAGATTCAGGACACAGACCTTCTCTGGACACTAGCGAAGTAAGTGCTGAACTCAGGGTGGGAAGAAAGTTTTCACTTCAAGATCCACCAACTTGGATCTTCTGCAATGAATTACTCCAGAAAGGTTTTGCTATCTCACATCCTTTAAGAGTGTCAGCAGAAGGTTTTTCAATTAAATACCCTTCTAGAAAGCAAAACAGTCACTTAATCCTGCCATATTCTTGGAACTGAATAAGAAGACAGAGTGGAATCCAGAGAAATACTGCATCTCCAGTAACATGCTGAAATTTGCAGTGCTGGCTGTGATCCTAAAAAGAAATCAAGTCTTGAAACTCAATCCATTAATCTAAACTGTACGATAAACTCACATTCAATAATATTAGTAAAACCTTTTCCACTTTCATGAGGCTACACAATAAAAAGCTAAGTGACAGCTAGTTTGAATTATTATGTACTTGTTTCAATGTGAGCTGTAATTTTGCACTCTCCTCTTAATTCCAGTTTTACTTCCATTCAGGATGCTTAATGGCCTTATCCTAAAAAAAATTAAAATTTAATATCCTGAAGGTTACTGTAATATTATTTTCATAGTAAAAGAAGAAAATTTCGTCACAAATAAGCATATGATAACTCCAAAGTAAGACCCACCTCATTCTTTTTACATCATACTGAGGAAAAAAGCCATCCCACAATAGCTAAATGGTGCTGCGTAACACACAAGTGTGATAGGACACTTGAGACAAACTCTCTCACAAATACTCCCTATAAAGCAAGAAGTAAAATTATCCTTAATTAAAAAATAAGAATAACAAATTTTCAAAGCTATAAGAAAAGATTAACAAAAATTCCCAGAAAGTGCTCCTCCCAATGTTGCCACATGGCAATGGCTTGCTCCAACAGCCTCAGTTGCAGTGCTCTGTCCTTCTCTGAAGTCATAGTGCAAGAAAAGCAAGCTGAAGAGCTTGTTTGTGCCATTTTCTAATGACACCCCTAGAGCAGTCCTTTGTCTTCATCTGCTGAAACCAGGTGCAGCACTTTGACACATTAGCAGAGATGAAATGCAGTTTCTCCATGATGAAAGTTGTCATTCCAACATTTTCTTCAACTTGCTTTCAGAAGCATAAATCTCAAAATATCAGTTATTCTATTCACCACTCACTCCCAGGAACCTGAATGACCATTTTTGGAAGACCTTTCACCAGGGATGCTCTCTGCAGTTACAAAACTGTTCCAAGACTGAGATGTTGTCTTGGGATGATTTTATGATGCTGTATCCCCTGTCGTCTGCCCTATGCCAGACATGAGTTCTGTGCCTTTAAAGCTAGGTCCAAGACGGGGTGTGGGGGGAAGCCAGTGGAATTCTTTTGGCAACCTGTGTTCAAAAGCACAGATAACTCACTCACTCCCTCCCCAGCTCTCAGCTCTACAGCAGGGCAGAGAGGTGCATTCTTTTCTTAGCTAGCTTCTTGTTCGTTAGCTGAAGCAAGGAGTTTTCCTGGGACTGTGGCTTCTTCTTTTTTTTTCTCCTGGAACTGTTCAGCTCTAGTCCAGAACACCATCACTGGGAGGCCCCACACCATGGCCCGGAGGGGCCCACACTGCACCCCAGCTCCAGAGAGCAGAACCACACCTACAGAAAGGACTCAGATTTTCTCCACAACAAGAAGGTTTATTATCTAACATTATTCTTTTTGTGCCTGCATGCACTCTGCTTGTTAAATAAACAGGTTTTTTCACTTTCCTCCAAGACATCTCTTTCCAAACCTGTGGGGGCTAAAAGCCCAAGGATGCTGTTTCTTTAAGATGGACCTGGGGGGCGGGGCCACAGGACGAGTGCGGGGCAGTTTAACAGCTGGGCCCAACGGTTCAGGGCTCAGGGGTCTCGGCAGGGCTCAGGAGGGAGAGCGCCGGGAGCACGGTGCTGCTTTTTCGTCTCCTTTGTGTTCCAGCTAGCTGGGAAAAGGTTCTGTTGGGCTTTTTCCTTGTTCTTTTTTCCCCTTCCCTTCCCCTTGCCTCACTGCCTCCCTTACCTCCTCGCTGGTCCAGGGAGCCTGCGGGGGCAGCCCCGGCTGGTCTGAGCCCGCGTGTCTGTTCCCTCTCTGGGAATCTGTTGTATTTTGAGGGTTTTTTTCTATCTACCCTGTTTTGTTCGTGTATTAATAAACAGTTTGGTTTCTTTTTCCCACTTTCACTTCTTGTGACCCATTTGTCTCATTGATGGAGGAAAAGGGGAAGAACACTCATTCCAGAGTGTTTCCTCCTGAAGTTTTGTCTCAAAAACCGAGACAGTCTCAAACCAAGACAAATATAAATTTGGCGCCCAACATGCAGCCGGAGGAAGTGCAAAAAAAACCCCCGAGACAGACGTTTTAAAGGATTGCAATGAGACCACTACTACTACAACGACTAACAGAAAAGGGAAAAGTTTCTCACACCCCACAGACATCACCGTGCTGGAAATGGTGTCAGCACCTGACCCAACAACTGCCTGTTCACACTGCACAGCCTATCTGTCAAGACAGCATTGGGATGTACATTGGTGCACAGAAAGCAGTTTTGGAAACAGAAAATTTACTTTGCCATGCACTTTTTTCTTCAAGTGTCTTGACACATCAGCTGAAGTGCAGCACAGAATGGAATAAAGTTTGGACAGGAAGAAAAGTACTGCCCAAGTCAACAGGATGAGAGTTTCTCTACAAATAATATGAAGCTACACATGACACAGCACTACAAAGGGATGGTTGTACATAATGGAAAAAAAGAAAGCTAACAAATCCCCTTGGAGATAACCTCACTGCATGGGTACACAATTAGAAAAATCTTGCGTTTACTAATGTTCTAGTGTAGTCCACACTAAGCAGCATTGCACCAATATGGTTAGGTAGAGCGTGCAGCTGAGGGCAACAGCAAGAGAGAACACACCAACTCAGAAACAAATAGTGAAGGGAAAGGCCAAGACATCACAGAATTCATAAAAACGAAGAGGAAACAGAGGTACTAGTTGCAATCATCACCTCTGACAGCAGAAGGAAAGGAAATATCCAGAAATACTACCACTGCAAAGACAAGCAGGGACACCAGTGCATGGAGACCAGAGCTGTCATTCTCAGTCCCCTGGAAGTAGGGCAGCCTGTTTATCCAGAATAACATTTCTGTTTGATGGAGGATCTCCAGATGACATAAGAGACATGACTGTCATCTGCACTACATGAACTTTGAGATGGCCAAGACTGAACTAAGAACTGTCCAAGCGGGTACTGTGCAATGAGTCTATAAGCTTTTAATTGCACTTCTTTGATCTTGAGAAATAATATTTCAACAGGGTTTGTTTTCAAGTTAAAATGTGCTCTGTCCTCTGTTTCTGGACTCCACTGCATACAGGTCTTGAAGCAGACAAACAAAGCTAGAGCTTCCTCTACCAAACTTGATCAAGCAATCTTCTAAAACAAGCTCTGCCTGAAAGCCAAAACTTGTCTCTGCTATTCTCTGCAACACTAGACCAATTCTGCTGTTTTATTCAGCAGAACAATGAACCTCAGGCAATTATAAGAAGAACAGAGAAGGAAAATGAGACAGAACATATTCTGCATTATTCCAAATATTAGGTTGCAATGTCTAATACCAGTATTAACTTGATCTTAACCTGTTACTTCAGAGAATGGCCCATCCCCACTCACCTAACAGATCTACTTAAGCCACAGCATCAAAGAACAGATGTTGTTTTAAAACCTATATGTTTATGCTTTATTCAGAGTGGAGAGTGGGTGGTTTTCCTCAAAATTAAGCAAAACTAGCACATTCCTTTCTAGGAAAAAAAAATGACACCATGCAATAGAAACTACACAACTATTTGTCAGACACTGAAGAAAATGCATATGTTATACTGTTTATCTGCTATATAGAGTTATACTTTGTTACTGGTTACAACGACTTAGAACTATTTGTGAAGGGAAATATTCTAAAGTCCTTGAAATCTGAGAGACCATCACCACCTAGTAAGTGTCAGGTCACTGAACAAGAGCACCATTTAATCAGGTCAGGGTACTACCTTACAAGCTTAAAATGGAATTTAAAAATCATAACATCCCAAGAATACTTTTCTTAGGCAAAAGAAAGAATGTAGAGCAAAAATAAAACACACAGTTCTGAACTCATGTGAAAGAAAAGAAAATGCAGTTCACATTGCTCTGAACTCTAGGGTATCAGTTAAGGTAACTGGGCTGGTAACTGCTGATTCTGTAGAATATTAGATGCTTAAGGGTAAGATCACTCGAACTGAGAAAAAATTGTAAAATTTGAAAAAAAACGTGGAAAAAATTCAAGCTCTCACAAAGCTGCTGATTCCATTCTAGAAGGCTTGGAAACCAAACTTCACACAGGCAAAGATGACAAAGACCTCTAAAGTACTAGCTAATACAGTATGTATACATACATGTATGTATACAGCATACACATATATTGTATGGAATACAGTATGTGGAAATTCAGAAGCATAAAATGCTGTGGAAAACATGATAAGAAACTGTCATTACCATCATGAAAATAGAAGATAGAAGATTATCCCACCAAAGTTATCATTTGCATACAGGAAGCTGAAATAAATATAAAAGTCCAGGCATCTGAGATTAATGATGCAGACTCTCAGTAGTCTGAACTGGAAAATGCTCCATGTTAAGATCCATTTGCATGCAGCAGCATCTTTTCCTCTTACAGAGGTGACTTTGCCATGAGGTTTATCATTACTGCAAGCTGAATCACTATGAGGTCCAGAGGCACCTCCATGGTCAGCTACAAACTTAATGGGTAGCAACACATCATACAATTGCAAAAAAAAAAAACCAAAAAAACAAAAAAAACCAAAAAAACCCCAACCAAACAAACAAACAAAACAAACAAACAAAAACAAACAAAAAAAAAAAAACCAAACCCACAAAAAAACCCCCCTAGCAAAATGTAATTAGACAAGATTCTAATGAAAAAAATTGCCATAATCTAATGCAGAAACGAGTTGAAACAATCAGATATCTAAGGATTGTGCATATCTTTTCAAACAAAAAATTTTATCTAACTATAAGATATGAATCAACTTCGGTTTTCTCTATCATTAGTAAGGAATGAAAACACCTTATAAAAAATGAGTCATAGGCACCTCGGACACAGCATCAAGAGTAACAGAATACAGATTAATTTATCAACAAAAAAGAGCAACTGACAACTTACATGGTGATGGAAGGTATTTACATATTTGTTTATGCAGACATTAATCAGAAAACTTAAGAATTATCCTCTCCCAAGTAAAGCTTTTATAAGCATCTGTCCAAGCCAGCATAAAATATTTACAGATGTCAAGAAAAATGAGAAGAGGAAACAGTCACAATAGATCCCAAAACAAAACACAAACCCAAATAAACTGACTGCATGTAACGTGAGTCTTTCACAAACCAGGTCATCTGCCTATCTATGGACTGAGTCAGAAGCAAAGAAATCTTAGTAGAACTTGCACCTCATCATTGGAATTCTATGGGGGGAGGAGACAAAGAGCATGTTTACCATAAGATACCAAATTACACAATGATGGGGATATAACAGAAATATTTATGTGGAAAATATATTGGGAAAACACATCCTCAGATACCCAGGCTTTGTCATATGATTAAGGAATTCTGGCAAGTGCTCTTTGAACTGCCTTCTGAATAAAATCCTAAAATGTATTAACACAGCATGTAAGACTCCTAATTCCTTTGTGGAATCAAGCCTGAGATTTTAAACCATCACATTTATTAGACATTGGATCAAAGCTAATAAACAGGCTGACAATGAAGACTGCAACTTCTAGTCCTCATTTGTATTAGACATTTTATAGAACATCACTGAAACAATGACAGCAAAATGATCAGTTGTACCAGACCCTTTTATAGATAATTTTAGCCAGGTTTGTTAGATTCCAAAGCCTGGAGGAAGGAAAACAAACAAACAAAAATCCCACCCAACAAAAACAAACAAAAAGCCACAAACACAACTCAGGAAAGATCAATAGCCATCCCTCTTCATAATCAAAGCTACAAGAAAAAAAATAACAATAAATTCCTAGACGACAAAGTACTTTTAGAAAATATTGATTGCGTAAGGAATAAAATCCACAGATTTAAGCGGTATTTAAAATGATTAATAAACTTAAAATACTCTTTATAGTTCCCACAATCCAAGAATATGTATTTTTTAGTGCTCAAAAGAGAAAAGTAGAAGCAAAAGCAATCCAAGCTTTGAAATAGTCTATTAGTACCTCCTGATCCTTAAACAATACACAAAATTAGTAAATAAGTTTTTAAAAACCTGCCTTACAGAAAAAGTAACTTTAAAAGTATCTTTAAAGTTTCATAAAGTTTCCTTTTAAAAATAGAAAAAATAAAATATAGGTGCCAGATGTACCTCCATAGTGAAGGCTGAACTCGCTATTCAGTGCATGATTCATCATGTTTTTTAGTCACAGGAATTTTCACAATTCCCTAGAAAGTAACATGAACCTTCCAGTTTACAAATAAATCCATTCTAATTTAAGTTCCCATTCAAGAAGGTGTAACTAAGAATTTGCATTATGAAACCCTTTAGATAATCCGTGTATTTATTTTCTGAAGCCTTTTATAGTTTCATACTGAATTATAAGTTTGACTCAAGGGGAAGTTCCAAATTCTTCTGCAGCCCGTTGCTACACTACCTTCTGGGCTATACATGTCTTTTCCCATGCACTTAACAGTCAGGCAAGCTGCAAACTAACACAAATTCTTTAGCCCAAAGCTTGTGAAAACATTAAAACAAATCCAGTATACTCTTCAAAACAGACTTGCTAAAAGGAAAAGAACAACACTGTAAAGCAAAGCAAACAATGTATATAGAGCCCATTGCCCATATATTCATGGAATGCCTCACAAGTTCCCTTCAAGATCCTGGTTTTGGCAATCTCTGCCTCTCCCTGGGCAAAGCAGGGAGTGCACATGCATGCCACAAGATGGGCAACCTCCTACAAAATCACTCATACCCACTTAAGGTATAGGATCCTTTGATCCTTTTTTCTAAAAACAAGAGTTATGACAAAAGCCAAGAGGAGATGGGGAGGAAATCTCACTCTTAACTGTTCTGTCTCCTTCTTATCTTCTGACATCACAAGACTTTTCTTCTCTTTCCATACCCTTCTCTATCATGTAAAACGTTTCCTCTGATAGGCTTTCCGTTTGCCATTGTTCAGTTCTGCAGCATTACCAAGCAACAGAAATGTTAAGATGCAACAATGTTCTTTTTTCAGTGTAAATAATATGTAATTCCTAAGGTCTGCAAAAAGATTAGAAGTTGCATTAACTCTGAAAGTTACCCTTCAAAAAATAAAACCTTTCCCCTTACAAGATTCCAGAAATAGATGCTAAATAAAATTTTGTTTTCTTATTATTTTCACTGGACAGCTTCAGTGAGAATCAGAGACAGTCACCACTTCCTACTATTTCAACTTTGGTACATTTTTGCTTTTACTTCCTGAAAAGAGATTCCACTTTCCCCAAAACCTCATTTTCCTTCCCAAAGTGAGACAAGAAAGACAGTAACTGTTCTGAAGTGGCTAAACTGTGAGGCTTCTATCAAGAACAAAAATGGTTTGGTGTTAGGAAAAGAAAAAAAACTTGGTAAATATATTGGGAGAATATCATTATTAAATGAAATGTGTCCTAAAAGTCACTGCTCTGTCTAATCTGCAAAACATCACATATATATACACACACACACACACATATACACACAACACAGACAGAGCAGTGCCCATTATTTGTAACACAGCATATCACATGGTATCACACAGAGGCACTCAAGTGTTACTTCCCTATCACAGACCCAATCTACATGCCTATCAAGTGATGTTTTTCCAGCAATTACTTTTTGGTCATGCAACAGAGGAATTTCAGGCCTCTAACACTATGAGATATAAAGCTAAAATTAAACCTGACTCTACGTACCAAAGCCAGCACTGTAATTTCAAAGTCAAGGTTTAAAAGAAGTCAAACCATGGTATGATAGGGTTAACTATCAGCTGGTCTATGTAGAAACAGCACTGCATATGCTCAAACTTAACACATTTTCATATGCCTCCATACTTGCTTGGAGGTAACAACAATCATCTGTTTCATTCTTTAGGATATTCATTTAATCTTAAATTCAAATTCTAAAGTATGTTCACTTACTCACTTGACCATAATCAATGCCTGTCCTTAACTCATTTAATACTTTTAGAGCAATCCCAAGACCAAGTAATTCCAAATGCAAACTGTTTACCTGCATTCAGTTGATTTGAATTAGTGAGTTTTTTACCATCGGTTCAAGTAGCAGCTTCCACAACATGAAAATAAGATATACCCTTCTCAAAGAACTCTCTATTTCTATGACAATAGTAAATTCTTTCAAAGCACTGGGGAGACCGACCTCTTTCTTATCTGTCAACTGACAGCTACTTTCTCTATGTAACTCTAAACGATTCAATTAGTCACAGAGCTAGCACCATCAAAGAAAAAACACAGATGAGGGGAACACCAGAATCTAAACAAATTACACATTAAAGGATATTCATTATATAGAACATATTTAGGAATGACAAAGATCTGCTGGCTCCAAATTCTAGTTCTTGCATGTCCTCTCACCCTCTTCCCTAAAATGAAGCAAAATTAAATAATCATTCTGCATGCTTTAAAGCTGTGGTGAGTTAACCCTAGCCAGCAGCTAAGCATCCACATACCAGACCCAGCACAGAAAACACCTTTAAACTTGCCAAGTATCCTATAGATTTATACATTTCTGTATCAACAGAAGCTGACTGAAACTTTTCTCCTCAAATTATTGTATCTCTGTGGATTGTATAGAGACAAGTTCTGAAACAGTATTTCCATACGTCTTGCATAGTGATGACACTATTGACACCTTCAGGAGTAGGAGTCTCCCAGGAGTACATGACAGAACAGCTCCCTCCTCCACCCTAGTGCTCCAGAAATAGACAAGTCATTGTTAGAAAGCATTTTTCAGAAAGCAGAGTTTTCTAAACACTGAATACAGAGAACAGAACAAGGAGGGGAGAAGCAACTTATTCCTACTAAACTGAATTTCAGAAGCTTAAAAAGACAAACGGGGTTGAGACTTTTTAAAATAAAAGTGAGAATTGGTACTTCATAAAGCTTTATGATCAGGATTAAAATCAAAGTTGCTTATTACACTACATTAGACAGTTCTTTGTCTAGTTTATACAAATGTGTTTATTCCTCAAACTACCTTTAAATAACGATCCCTCAGGCATACATGTTCTCAACCTTTACAAAAGAAATCTAGACATAGCTATGTAAATATATTGAATAAATGTTCCACTTCCTTTCCCCTTACCTTTTCCTCTTCCACACTTAAATGTAGCAACACCTAGCGAGACAACTATGTTTTCCAGCAGCTCTTTTACTTCTTCTTGAAAGAAGGAAACTACAGTCCCTTCGGTTTCTGTAGCTATCAAGAGACCGCCTTTTTTTTTTTTTTTTTTTTCTCCCCCCCCCCTCCTCCTCCCATCCCCCCCTCCCCCCCCCCGCCAAGGAGCAGTGATAGCTGTATTCCTCTGGGGCTACTCCCCCGACCCCAAGACCGAGGGACAGTGGGGCAGGAGGCAGAACGAGACCGAGGAGATCCAGCACCACCACCCGCTTTTCACATCGGCCCATTCGAGAATGTCAACTACATTAACCCGGCGGGCAGCTCTCTCAAACTTTTGCAGTGAACAGCATCATATGCTTACTCTTACTTCACCATGGAGAAAAAGATGATGACAGAAAAGGAATGAAGCACATGGGTTAACAGCACCTTCATTGTTAATCAATACAGAGAATATACATTCTGATTATGTTTTACACGCACTTCTAAATTAAGATTAAAATTTAGATTTACTGCAGTGTTCAAGTTGCCTAGAAACTTCTGAGAAGCAGAGAATCCCTTTTAAAAAGAAATAAAGCTCTTCCCCAACACAACAACCTACAACAGAGCATTTCTGCTACATCTTTAAAGGTCATATATATTTCACATGTTGAACTACTTCTCCAGAGGGTCGTCAAGTAACTACCGAGCTACAAAAAGATTCACAGACTGAAAAGCCAGATAACTCTGCGGTTACGTGTTGGCACATTCCCCTCCCTACAATTCCGGCATTTCACCGAGGTCAGAGAAAAGCTGTCATATAAAACGACTTCATTGAGGATTGGAACAAACCGCCCCCCCCCCCCAACATAGCCACAGAAGTCAGTCAAACACACAATTAAAAAAAAAAAAAAAATGTTTAAAAGAGAGCCTGGCTACCCTTTATCTCCTTCAAAAGCGTCAAATACCACCGGGAAGTGGGACAGGGGAGTCAGGCATAGAGCAGAACTCGAAGTGAAATACTTTTTTCAGAAATAAGAGAAGGCCCCCTCCCCGCCCCCATCGTACACTCTCCTGCCCTTACCTTCCAGCTCATCCTCTTTCTTCCCCACACTGAGATTTCCCTACTGCTCCCAACCAACTCTCTCGGAGCTCCCTGCTCAGCAGTGTTTTCCCCAGCCCGGCCCCACCGGGCCCCTCCGCCCCCGCACGACCCCCGGGCCCGCCCGCTCACCGTTCCTCAGCTCGTGCTTCACCGTGAGGAGCGGCAGCTCCGCTTCCCCCGAGGGTCCCTCCATGTCCTCACGGGCGGCTCTCCCGCCCCTGCCGCTCCCCGTGAGTGTGAGCGCGGCGGCGGGAAGATGTCACCTGGCCCGAGACGGGTTCTATTTCCCAGGGGCGCTCCGGGGAAGAGGAGCCATGCAGGCGCGCTGGGGGCTGCCGCTCTCCCCTCCGCCTTGGGGAAAACGGGGGCGAAAAAAACCCCAAACCTACACCACCCAACAACAAACAGTTATTAAAATCTAGGGAGGCACAAGCACGACGGCTTCCCTCCCCCGGCGCTCAGAGCCAGCCCATGTCCTTGCGGCTCCCCTCCCCCGGGCTCCGGCCGCCCTCCCCGCCCGACAGCGGGGAGCGCAGCCGAGCCCCGCCGAGCCGAGTGGACCCGAGGGGAGCCGAGTGGACCCGAGGGGAGCCGAGCTCGGCCGGGATAGGCTGAACGACACGGGGGGCGGAGGTGGGGACGCCGCGGGGAGCGGCTCCTACTCAGGCGCTCGCGCCCCCTCCCTCCCCGGGCCGGGCGCTCATTGGCCGCGCGCGCCCGCGAACCCCGGCGGCCGTCGGGCAGAGAACGTTCCCCGCGCGCCGCCCCCGCCCTTCCGCCGAGCGCCGCGTGCCCCCATTGGCTCGGCGGCTGCGCCAACCGCCAGCTCCGCCCCCCGTCTTCCCCCCGGCCCCTCTACTCCTTGGTGTTGTTTGTAAACATTCCCGCCCGCCTCTCCCGCTGCCCCCCGACCCCCGCGGGAGGGCGGGCGCTGGGCTGCCGAGAGGGAAGGGAAGGCGCTGATTGACCACTGGAGCTGGCAATCACGTGAGGGAGCGGCCATGGCGCCCTTCCTCGCGTTACGGGCTGGTTCCACCGTCCCCGAAGGGAGGAGCCGCCGTGGGCTGACCCACTCGCAGTGGCGGCGGGGGGGGGGCAGGGGGAAGCTGGGCTACAGCGTGGCGAGGGGGATGCGGCAGCGGGATGGGAAGCGGGGTATCCCCGCGGGGGGATGCGGCGGGGCAGGGAGCAGCGAGGCGCAGCCGAGGGTGGGAGGGATTCCTGCAAGGCCCCGGCCGCCCGCCCGCTGAGCCCCCGCCTCCCCGCGCGGGCGGCGCGTGCGGACTCGCAGCGGCGGCGCGGCCGGGCTGGAGAGCTTGCGGCACATCGGTATGTCCGCCTGCAGCCCGCGGCCGTGCGCCTCGCGCTCGGGGCACCGAGCTCTGGGGCACCACAACACGGGGGCGCGGGTGGCCGGGCCCCCGGTGCGCGCAGGGGCCCGGGTCACGCCTGATCCCGCCTTCGCCCTTGGCCGGGGCCGTGGCTTGGGCTGGGGTGCAGGCGGCGAGCGGAGCCGCCTCTTGGGAGGTCGAAGAGACGGCATGTACTAGAAGTTCAACCAACCTTGGTGATCGGTAGAAAAGCGCACGGCCTGGTGGGTTATGGCAGCTCAGGAGGTGCCTGACAGGGGCTTGCTTGTCGTAAGGTGGGAGTGGGCGAAGTTGCTGGGTGGGTACATCCCACCGGTTCACCTTGCCCTGCCTGGGGCGCGTTCATCTGGTCCCTTCAGCTGCGAGGGAGACACCGTCCTCACAGCGGGCTTTGACTGCATTTTTGAGGGAGATAAGGTTCAAAACACGTCGTATCTGTTCACGTCAGTTAAGCCTCTCAGTCTGTTATGTTTTGGAGGCAATCTGGTGCTTCTAAAGCTGCCCTCATTTCCTTGAGACAGATAAAGCAAATGACTTTTCTCTCCGTTTCTTATTTACAGTAATTTCTGACTTGTTGCTCTTGAATGCCACCGCTTCTATCCTTACACACAAGCTAATTCATAATGCCGTGTCTCAGCAGCAGTGTTCACACAGTCTTAATTCAGTTACATCAAAGATCAATGAAATAAAATGTCTTATGTTAATCCTTTATTCACATTCCAGTATTAAATATTAAGTGTGTTTGTATACATATATGTTAAAAATGCATGTACATGTATATATTTCTACAGTTTCTCGTGGAGAGATTGAGTTGGGACTATTTAAAGTTGGTGAGAGCTTTCTACTTCATAATTGTTTATATACCAACCATCAGGTTTAGGGTGCCTTTGCAATTGGTTGTCATCCCAGAAATTAAAAATACTACCTAAAGGTTTCATAGTATTTTTGGTAAAACTTTTGAAGGTGTTCCCCAGCAAGCACTGCAGCTGTTCTGTGGAGGTATCTCCCTGTAGCATATGGTACACACATAACTCCACCTAAAATGTCCATACAGTTACTGCCTTTCCAACAGTATTATATCAAGACTATAAATATAGAAAGTCTGATCACGGGAGATGTTTTCAAACTGGAAAATGATTGATTCCCTTTTGTCACTTGGTTCTAGAAGCTTCACTATTGCAGAGAAAGTAAATATTATATCAGTATAATATTAAACTACAAAAGGGAAAATGGGAATATTACACTAATTAATTAAGTTTTTGCATCTTTGTAACTAATGGCACCCCTGTACAGTTAGTGGGGACTGTGAGATTTACTTCATCATTACAAGGCGTAACAGCTACTTCTGATTATTCCATGTCCCAGATACTAGATTTTAAAGGGACTAGTACTATATTTCATCCAATGGTTCTGCTAGCCTACAGTTGGACTAACTGTCCCTGGCAGCCTCAGAAAAGAAGCTGAAATCTGACTCCATTTACTAGCACTCAGTGTGAGGGGTATTGGCATTGAATCCAGTAGTTGTTAATAGTCTTGGTTTCAGATGTTCATAGCTTGACAGACTGTATCTGCTTATTTGCCTCAGGCTGAAAATTTCTCCTTCCAAATTTCAGCTAAAACAGCTTTAAAAAATGAGGCAGTAACCCTAAAATACCAAACCAAGAATACTGATTCATGCTGACTATGCATATAACAAGATACAGTGATTACTGTGTATACTTCAGTTTAAGATGTGATTGGGCTTGCAAAGTACTACTACATGAACTGAAAGTTCTTTATTGTCATTGAGGGATGCCCTGATGTACTTGCAACATGGTTTTTCCATTAAAAAAAGTTAAGATTTTTTGCATAACACTTTCTCTGGTATTAAAATGTTTTTGCAGTGGGATTCTTGTGTCAAATCCAGAAACTGCAAAACAGCCTTACTGAATGCTTGGAAAGAATCCCACCTTTTGACAGAGAAAAGAGCTATATTTCCAGTGAAATCCTAAATCTTCTGTCAGTAGTCCATGAATACAAGAGTATGCTCAAGTTTTCCTTTCAGCTGAACTTTTGGGAGCAGTGGAGGGCTAGACTTGGTCGTGTTCTTGACATAAGAGTAGATCTACTTTCAGTGGAATGGTCCAGGCGTAGTGGGCTGGTTACATTGCCTCCATCACACTTGTCTCAGAAGCAGTATCACATGGCTTTGTGGGTGACTGTAAAAGGCCAGAGTTCTGTCAACCTAAATGGTAGATAGGAATTACAGATAGGTGGAAATATACAGGCTAGAGCTGTACCAGAAAATAAAACTGATTAGGATTCATTTTGTAGGTGTCCGGGAAGTGGCATGACATAGCATGGTACAGCTAAATTCTTTCCCCTTCAAAACAGTGGCTTTTCTTGAATTGCCTCCTGGATTTGTAGGGACTGCCTACCATTACTGAGCTATGCTAGCCTCCAACTTGTACAAAGACATTGCTTGGAAGAATACTAGTCAGGGACCCAACTCCTGCATGCCGGCAGTCAGAAGTACCGATAGTCATGTACCAGCACTCAGATTGTGCCTGTGTCCCATTTAAATCACTAACACAGACAGTCACAGAGTCAGATGAGGGAGGAAATGTGGCTCGCTGCAGCTAAAGCAGCATGAGAAAGTACAGGAACAGTGATAGGCTGTAGACCCAGAGGGAGTACAGACTGATCTGCAAGCAATTTCTTTATAGTTTGAAGAAGTAAAACCACCCTTGGTATGTAAACTGTGCTTTTAGAAGTGCAATTTAACTGACCAAAAGTGTTACTTGCATTTAAATACATTTGTGTGTGTGTGCTGCAACACTGAAAAAACTTACTATTTGTATAATATGTATTCAATAAGTTACCTCTCTGGCATTAAAAAGAAAAATATTTGATGTTTCAATGATTAAAAGCTACAGGGCAGTGCAGAGCCGCTCTTGCTCCATAGTGTAAATGCATTGTTTTTGGGGTTTTTTTTTATAGTAGCATTTTCATATTCATCTGCACGATAAGAGCAACCCAACGGGTCAGTCAGCCACCAGGTCAGTGTTTGGGCTGAGCATGTGTTGCAAGTTTGGGACTATGGAGTAACACCATTCTAAAGATAGATGTCCCTTCTCTACCCCGCAACACAACTGTTCAAAAATATGTGTATTTACTTGCCATTCCTAATTGTGAAAAGACAGAGGAAAAAATTGCTGTGGAAAATTCCCACATAGAAAGATATTATTGAACTTCATTAAAGAACAAATGTCACAGCATTTTCGGTTTGGTTCTAAAAGAGGTGGTGTGCCAAGCTGGTTTGAGGCCTGAGGTGAAATTGAAATGCTCAGTGTACAGACTTCTGAAAGGAAATGAGAGAGAAAAAGAAGAACATGAGTGCTATAGCTGCGTACTTCCAGGGTGCCAGGGCCTCACAGTTTTGAGGTATTTGGTTTACTTTCTTTCTGAAGGGGAGCTGCTTATGGAAATTGTAGTTTCTATGAGGTGAAAGTTGAAGGTGTCTGGTGCTTTCTTATGGTCATTGAATTGTTACAGAAATAGGTGTTAAAAGGACAAATTTTGGAAAGCCAGATGATACAAAATGTTCCCCTTAATCACTCCATGCAGAGCATTTGCACAGCAGGGGGAAAAAAGGATCAAATTTTGGAAACCACAAAATTAATTTAGGGAAGTACTCACTGTGAAAGACAAACACAACATGAAACAGCTTTTGTGTGAGATTTTAGTACAGTATTAGTTCTAGTTTTTAGTTTGCATATATTCTCTGATTTTTATCTTTGGTTTAATCTGAATCTTTAATTGAACATTCTGTGCTTGATAACTGTCAGATAAGTAGACTGGGTAGGTATATTTGCTGTTTAAAGTATTTTTTATGAAACTGCTCTGGGCAACAGTTTTATCTCTCTAAAACCACTTAATGTTTTACCATGAAAGGAGAAGTTATGCTAAGCATCCAAGTCTAATAATTCTCGTAACGGAAGTGGTACAACTCTGTCAGGAAGTGGATCGTTTCTTGAAAGAGTGCATTTGTTACTGTTTCTAGGGTCCTGTTTCAGTTAGTATTACTTTCTTCGCTGAAAAGTCATTTGTTTATCTTTTTCTTCAGTCTCTGTACAGTTGCAGCTACTATTATTACAGGCAGCACTTTACAAAGTTTAATTGCTAAAAGTCTACATGGTTATAGAAGAGAAAAAAAAATTGTCAGGTTTCTCAGTTTCTGATGAGGAAAAGGAAAATGAGTGAATGCTGTCTAGAGGGGAGAGAAAGCACTAGCCATTAAAACAGAAATAGGGGGTTATTTTACTTTTTGAACTGGTAAAGCTGCTTAAGCTAGGCAGAAATGGAATTTCTGTTTAATAAAAAGAATTGACTTTTGAATCGTAATCCTCACTCACAATAGTTTGAATTTTTTTTCATATTTGTTGGAGGGAACACAGGAGTGTTATACATAATGTTGTCGTTAAACCTCAGTAATACTGACTGAGTAAACTTCCAGTCCTTTTCAAGACCTGCATGTAAATTCTCACTATTTTGAAAATTTTGGAGAAGGGGACTTTAGAAAGGAGAAGTTAATCAAGGTGATCTGAAAGCTAGTGATGATGAAATTAAAACTTTTAACTCATCATGAAGATTGTGAATACATTCTGATAGTTGCAGAAGTTATGGTTCTGCTTTCCTGCTCCAGAGAAGGAAGCATAAACATGAGAAAAAAAGTGTTTAAATGGCAGACCTTAAAGTTCTGCATTGTAGTTCTTAAAGAGAGCCTGCAGAAAAAGAGATAAGTAAAAAGAAGTGCCACATAAAATGAAGGGGAAAGGAATTTTTGAAAACTGTTACTAAAAAATAATAAATTCATTTCCATAACTTTTCTTCTAATGATATATTTAAAGATACTGCATCTGTTAAATTACCACAGAGCAAAAAGAGATTTAATGAAGTGAACAGTATTACAGAGGTTCCTTTTCCTTTATCTGGAGAAAAGTTGTATGATTATTGATTTTGAACCTACTCTTTTAAATTTATAAAGATAAGATGTCTCCATGAATTGAAGTGGGAGAAAATCTGGAAGCAAATGGATAAATTAATAGAATATGATGTTTCAAACTCAGTTGGTATATCTCCTGGAGTTTGAAAAGGACTTGGAGCTCCTCAGAAAAAGTAGGAAAACTCCCAATAGTTTCAACTACTATATCAGGTGGCTGGAAGGCACCTCTCAACATAGAGTATTATTATATTTTTATAATATAATACAATATAATTTAATATAAGCAGCATTACAACTAAAAACAGCTTTAAAAGGACCAGGAAAATGTTTTGATGAAAGGTTTGAAGGATTATGCTTAGTTTTAAGGAATAAAAATAAATTAAAATGTGTTAGAGAACCAGTGGATAAATAGGTTTCCGTGAACATGGCCTAGATATAAAATACTATTGTGAAAAATCAAGTAGCAAAAGCTATAATAGCAGATTACAAATTTTCAATACATCCAAAAGATGAGGATTTTTAACTTCACCTGCATAATTGACACTGGCACTGTAAATTGTATGACTTGTGACTAGAGCTAACAGGTAACTGGTATTGAAGCAATTCTATGATTTCATAACTGTTTTTCTTAAATTTTTAATCCCATACTGATTTATTTAGATACAGGATGTGAACTAGGGTATCTCTAGCTCAGCATTGCTGTCTCCAGTGCTGGCCAGGAGCAGCTGTGTAGTGTCATGACAGTCTGTGGTATAACACTGTAGTCCTTGGATAAAGGCCTCTATTTGTTTGGATTGACTTTGCCATTTGCTAGTTTCATCTGATGGCCCATAATGATTTAGTTACAAAAGAGAGTGAAGAATTGTTACCTTTTATTTCCTCCATGGTTTTGCTTCATCTGTCCTTATTTCATAGGCAAACCCAGAATATGAAGCAGTAGCTTCACCACCTCAAAAAAATCAATTAAAATATTTGCTGTAGGTAATCTGCTGTAGAGGTTATGCACCATGCACTTGGAGTTTTTTGAGCTTTCAGTAATCCATGCACAGCCTCATTTCTTTCATTTTTCTTAGGTAGAGAGGACTTCTGGGGGAAGCCTAGATTATTTAAATGTTAGAACACTCAGTTTTAATACATCTTTTTTCTTTTCTAATGTAGAGTGTTTGCTGTGACAGTCTTTGAAGAGAATGTCAAACTCCAATTGGTCAGAAGACATTGTACACTCTTCTTGTAAATTCCTCAGGATTTGCATTTTCTGTGAAGTGTTAGACTTCCATGCAAATAAGTGCCCCATTAAGCAATTTTCCTTTAACTGGCAACTTTTATTACGCCTGGCTAAGAGTGAGGTTTGGCATCCTTCTTACAACATGTCACATTCAAGCTTACTTTGCTGTTGTGACTGCTTCTTAATGTATTGGTGGGGAACATGACAGCAATATAGATTATTGACATTGTAAATAACTCCATTAACTTTGAGGTATTTCAACCCCCTCACCCCCCAGCACTTTCAAGATTTAATAAAGATTTGTATTAGTAACACATCTCTCTCCATTTTTAAAAGAACACTTTTGTATTCAAGGATTTTATTCCAAACCCAACACTGATTACAGATTTACTGTCATAAATTATTTGCTTCCCATTTGACTCAATGTTACCTTCCTGCAACTCTAGTGGGATGCATCTTCAAACTGGAAGTCAGATGAGGCAAATGCCACAGATTACTTGTAATATGCAGAGAAGTTAGTGTATGCCTTTGATTAAATCACTTGTTCTCTGAGTAACTGTCTTGCTTTAACCCCAGTCAGCAGCCAAGCCCCAACCAGCTGCTCACTCACTGCCCCACTGGCAGGATTGGGGACAGAATTGGAAGGGCAAAAGCTGGAAAGCTTATGGGTTAAGATAAAGACAGTTCAATAGAGAAAGCACAAGCCACACACACAAGCAAAGCAAAATAAGGAATTGATTTACTTCTTCCCATGGGCAGGCAGGTGTTCAGCCATCTCCAGGAGAACAGGGCCCCATCACAGGTAATGGTGACTTGGGAAGATGAAATCCATCACTCCAAATGTGCACCCCCTTCCTCCTTCTCCTCCTCACTTGAAATACTGAACATGGTGTCACATGGTTTGGAACATCCCTTTGGTCAGTTTGGGTCACTTGTCCTAGCTGTATCTCCTCCCATGCCCCTCCAATTTTCTTGCCAGTGTGGCAGTATGAAAGCAGAAAAGGCCTTGGCTGTCTGCAAGCCCTGCTTAGCAATAAGAGAAGTATCCCTGTTATCATCACTGTGTTCAGCCAAATCCAAAACACAGCCCCATACCAGTTGGTGTGAAGAAAAGTTAATTCTACCCCAGGCAAAACCAGTTGTAAGGCCCCAAACAACTTGCTTGATGAGACTTAACAGGGCTTACAGTTGTTCATGTACTTTGAGTTAGATGCATAGGAGAAATACTGACAAGATATTCTCAAGAGATCAACAAAAAAAGACTTTACTGACAACTTTAGAAAATCAAAGAACTTTGGCAAAAGGTTTAGAACAGCATTCACTCAACATAAGCCACTTCTCAAAGTATTAACTTAGCAAGCTCAAAGCCCATTCAATTTTAAGTTAGTTACTCAAAATTCTAACAAGAGGGAATCAGAAGAAGAAAGAAAATAAAGATACCAAAAAGAACAAATATAGCTACCAACTCCTGGGTTCCAACAGTGTCCAACTAAGAGAAATTCCAAGAGGAGGTAGATCAAGGCATGTATGGCTCCTGTTTGGCCTTAAATACCCCTTGGTCTTCCTGGGCCCTTCCCCCAGGTGGGACTTCTGGTTATTTGGCCACTCAGGAGCTGGGTTGGGAGCTCCTGGGGTGGGTGTAGGGCATTGCCTCAGGTGTGTCAGGGATTGGTCACTTCGGAGCAGGGATACAGGCCTGGGGGGTTGTATGGGGTAGGGCACCACCTCACCAGGGAAAGGCCTGACCTGTCTCTTATGCACACACATGGAAGGTTTTGAGCCAGTAATCTTTCTAGTCTGTCACATTAGCACAGAAACACGTATCTATAATGTGATGTGGCCTTATAGTATCTTCCTGTCCAAGAATTTGGTTTTGGCAGTAGTGAGTGAGTTGTGAGATGCTTGCCGTTATTTTCCTGCTTCTTTAGATAACAAATTGGTTAAACTGTTCCACTGTGTGACAGTATTTTTCTTTAGAAAACTGTGATTAGTGGAGGTAATGGTCTGGTTTACGCATAAGATAAAATAATTACTTTTGGGTAACAAGTACCAAAACAACAGAATTATAAATCATTTGGGGTTGGACAGGAACCCACTGCAGTCCCAGAACACTATCCTTTAATGGATATATAAGGAAGAGATAGAGAGGTTTTCTGAGGAAATCATGAGAGTCTCACTGCTTTGACGAACAGCAAGTGTTAATCCCTTATTTAATCTTGCGTCTCAAGACAGACCAAACCTGTGTTTTCTGTAGCCTTGTATGTACTCTTTCTGACTTCGGATATGCCATGTAAAAATAATCATGCCTTCTCTAAGACAACAGCTGCCTAATCTTTCCAGTGCCTCTCTTTCTCTGCAGAAGTAAATGCCTTCACACCACCCACACACCCCAGGAGAGCAGCCTTACCCCCCACTCCCTGCCTCTGTTATGGTAGCAGCAACATCCATTCGTCTTCAATTACAGAGTTAAGGATGTTGTTGTCACAGCTGAAGGTGACGTTAAGCATCTCACATTATCACTTTTCTCTTCCTATTATTGCTTTTCCCCCTCTATGTTGAAGCTTCACAGTGCATCCTCTTACGTAGTTGAAGCTTTGGGTTACAATTTAATGTGGTTTGGCCTTACTGATTTGGCTGTTCTGTTTAGTCTTGTGAACTTTATTCCTGTTGAGGTTCTTAAACATGACTAATACAGAAGTCATATACTCTTATTAAACCAGAGCCTTGTCTAGAATAACCATAAACCCAAAATATTTAAAGAAAGTCTGCCTATCCATTTTATTAATAATCACACCATCCCCTGTTTATAGAATGTTCATTGCTAATCTTCACCTATTTACTTTGGAGAAACTTACCTCTTGTCTTTTCTGATTATTTGCTTGTCTTACATCTACCTGTTAACTCCACATATTCATGCAATAAATATCCCAGCAGTCAGGTTACCCCCAATATTCCCAAGTTGTTTCAAAGAGGCCACAAATGTATTCTGATTTATTACAAAAAGATCTAATGAATTAATTCTGAATGTTATTTTACAGGTGGTATCAAGGCTATTTTCAGCAGAAGTTTCAATCTCTAGTTGAAAACATACAGCTTTACCAAGTGTTCAGTGCAGGTAAGAGATTACATCACAGTGCAATAATACTGAAGAGCCCTTGCTATAGCTGGCCAAGATACAGACTTTGTGCTGAGCAAGATGCAGACTCAGAACAAAAAGATGCCCCCCAAAATTTCTTATTAATGTGCTGTGATGAAAGCCCTTAGAAGACAGCTGTAAACTGGGAAAACTTTGACTTTTTCACTGAAGCTGATTATAAAGGTCAGAAATTGGTTGTCCACCAGAAATACGTGTCTATCAAGGTACAAAATCAGCCATCAATAAGCATGGTATCCTCTCTATTCCTGTTTATTTTTAAGAAAGACATTTGAGATGCTTGACTTCAGCTCATGAACTCAAGGTCACTGAAATTAGATGCATTTCTGTGAATATACTTAGCTATTTTTAATATACATGGATTATATCCTGAACAATGCCCACTTAATGCACTTTGTTTCACGCATTTTCTTTTGTGTACTTAGTAACCATGGAAAAGTCATATACTGATCATTCTATTCTTTGAACTATAACATACGTATTTTGGACTTTTATTCTGTTAAATTTATTCAGTCTTGAAATAACTGCTTGAGAACAGTTTGCTTTATATGATGAACCATGGAATGAATGCATATATATTATTTATATACATATATATATATACTTTTTTTCTTGCCCAGATTTTGAAACCAAGTACAAATCACAATATTTTCTGTCTTCAAAAGGAGTGGAAAATATTGTGTAATTTTATCCAAACTGAAGCTGGATCTACTCAGAATGCTTGTTTTTTAAATTTTCCACTACAGAGAGGGGGGGAGGAGGGGGAAGTATGTTTATTGTTTGATGCAAAAGACACAGATTTGCTTATTTTTATATATGGTTTCATAGTCTTCTAATGCTCCAGTGAGCTTGCATTACTTCTGCCAATTTTCCCATGGACTCAATGATTGTATATCTCATATATCTGTAGTTTGAAGTGCTTAATAGATTCAAAATCAGCCTTGTATAGCAAACTTTCTATGTCAAAGTCAGTTAATTTATAAAGACAAGTATTATGAGAAGAGAAAAGAAATTTCCATTAGGGAAATCTGTCAGTGGAGAATGGAGTTTGAAAGTCATTAGGTACCATCATCTCTTCAAGTGTTTTAGTTGTAGTAACTTTTTTTTAATAGCAGTCTCCTACTACTCCACCAGTCTGACTGGAAATCACAGCAGTTTCTATTAACTGATGTCTGTTCATCTTACTTTTAACTGATTAAAATCCTCTCTTTTTAATTTGTAATGAGAAACACCTTGATCCTGTATTCAAATCATAATGTTCTTCTAACTTTGCACATTTTTGAAAATACTTCCTGGTATTTACGATATAGCAATATATCATACAATACACCTTGCTTTATAGGATTTTTTTTTTGTTATATTTCCAAGTAGCTGAACAATTATCCATTCTGTAGGTTTACTTTTTTTCTGTCCAGAAACACTGTTCCTAAATACTCCATCTTCAAATTTCCAGGTGGTCCCAAAAATATGTCTTTGTACTAATTGTATTAAAAGAGAAGCTACCTAAATAGGCCTAGGTTTGAACCGAACTCATTACTCCCTTTCCCCGACAATCAAAATCCCACACATTTGACTAGTCTTTTGGAGACAAACCCCACAGCTTTTCAGAGTTTAGTTTTTCAAATGTGAATGCTCTATTTTAATTGTACATTTAGATTTGAAGCATGTTAATGCAAGCTGCTGAGTGCTTTTAATTTGTCTTGTCTTTTTTCACTGCATATACCATGTAGTCTGATCCTTTGGGATGAGATACTGCTGAAGATTGCTGGAACACTCATGTAAGATGCTTGTCTCAAGAGGAAATATTTTTATGGAATTAGGATTAAAGGAATGCCTGTGTTTGTAGATTGCATTCTAAAATAAAGACAGTTTAGTTACTTTTAAATATATTAGCTTTGAAATCCATGCAAAATTCTTAGCATTTGCATCTAGACAGTTTTCCAAGTAAAGTAATTGGTGAAATCCATATTATATGCTGCAAGATGCAGTTATATGGGATAAAATCCACTTGGCTATCAGTCTTTACGTTAACTTCTACAAACAAAGAAATGTCCTTTAGCTCCAAAGTTTCTGAACCAGAGGTCATGAAATGCTGGAAGGATAAAGCAGCTAGGTTTTGTGAATGTTTTCTCTGCTTTTGAGCTCTTCCTTAGGTATGCATTGTTGATCACTATCAATGTCAGGAAACTGGGCTAGATGCAGCTTTAATTCTATTTTCTGAAGAATACTGTTTTAATAATATTTTTAATTATTTGGACTTCATGTATATATTAACTGTACCATGAAACTGTTCAGGCACTATGATGTAATGTAAATTGAAAATCCATTTCAGAGAAGGAGGAAAATTCAGTCAGATCAAAAGCTAATGCTCAAATGAGCCAAGAGTCTTTTCTCATTTGAAAACAAAATAAACCAAAACTTAGCACACTCCCCAGACTTAGGATATATAATAAGTTATGTGAAAAAAAGTCGAAGAACAAAAATGGTTACTCTTAAAAAGTGCTTTGTAAATAGGAATATCATAGAATGGTTTGGAAGGGACCTGGAAAATCATCTAGTTCAAATCCCTCTACCATGGGCAGGAACACTTTCCACTAGACCAGGTTTCTCAAAGCCCCTTCCAAACCAGCCTTGAGCACTTCCAGAGATGGGCAGCCCGGGTTGGTGCTTCACCACCCTCTCAGGAAAGAATTTCGTCTCAGTATCTAACCTAACCCTACCCTCTTCCAGTTTGAAGATATTACCCTTTGTCCTATCAAATTCCAAATGTGAGATATGGAATTTTAAGGTACATTATTACCATTTCCTATCTGGCATGTATACAGAAACCAGGAAAAAGGATCAATGGTTGCTAAGAAGACAAAAACAGAGCTAAACCTTATTTCTGAACTGTATGGTTCATCAATACTAGTTATAACTTATTTTATATCAAGGTGGTTAGCTTGTTTCATACATGTGCTTATAAAAAGCAGTTGTATTGCTTATATATTTTTCTGTCTTTATGCTAACTTTTCTGTCACATCTTTCTTTGCTTCGATCTGCATATAGTATATGGCTTGTATTCAAACATGTATGCAGCTGAAGTACAATGCAGCAAATGTTTAAGCACTTCATCTGTCCTTGAGCTCGATGGGACTAATTATCTGTTTATCTCTTTTGCTTTTATTCATAGAAGTACTATAGGTTTGAGTCCTTAAGCTGTAAGCTCTGTGGTAAGGTTTTATGCATATTTACCTCTACCATATCTGGGAACAAAACTCTAAAAGAAAATAATAATAGTAGGAACTTAAATTTTTGTTTTGTGTTGCTTCTATACAAAATACAGGCTCAATTTTTGAATTAGAGCACACCAAGATACCAATGACTGTAGTTTATTTATATCTTTAAAATATAAAATGAGGTGATAGGTGTGTAAAACATTTTCAGCCCTTACCTTCTTATTCTTGGTAATGAAAATCAAAATTATGACATTAGCATCCCTTTCAAGCCAGCTAACTGATGCTGCAGCATTATGAGTCATCTCTTTTAACACCAAACTGCCTTTTAAAAAAATGTTTTAATGGTGATAAAAGGTTTGAGGGTGATACGTGTACAGATCTTACTCTACCCATGGAACATAGAGAAAAGTGGTAAAAGTTCAGGATTAACTCTATGAGCTAGAAAGGTAATTGCATTTTTTCAACATCTTGAGTTCTTTGCTGATAACTGCTTATGAACACAGCAGTTTGAGATGTTCACTATGCCCGCTGTAACTGCATGGAACACTGTGTATGATTGTGTAAGGCACTGAATAGCTGCAGAGTGAGACAGTGTAGTCAACTGATACCTGATCTAATCTGTCTAATCTGTCGCCAGGAACTTAGATGTGAAGTTCTTCACATGGCCTGTGCTGGGATCAACAGCAGAGCAGATCTCCTGAGCTGCTCCATTGCATTCACTGCACAGCCACAGTGCTGCTGCCACCAGCGGTGATGCCCCAAGGGTGCCATGACAGAGTGACTGCATCAGAAACACCCACATGCTGTGGGGTCAGGCTGCCCAGGACAGTTCAATAAGGGCCTGTATCCTTTCTTTCAGTTTAAAAGTGTAAGGTAATTGGGAATTTCCTTTTCAGAACACAATGCTTCAGTTCAAGCCTACCTTTCTTCTAGGCAGAAGGCACTGTGGTAGCCTACGGCTGTGGTGTAGCATTCCGTGCTTTGCCAAGGGTTGCTGTGGTGGATGAGGACAGTTGCCCAGGGCAATTACATCATATACTGGTCTTGAATGACTGTTTTGAGTTCAGAAATGGTGAAGGCAACTGTTGGTACTCTGCAGCATCAACACACCGCTTGCAGAATGTCTCTTCCCATGGTCAGCGTGATTGCCATTTGCCTATAGAATTAGTTAATTCCTGGTTCCTGCAGATGACTGGACGATCAGGTCAGTGTAGCAACACTCATTTGCTTGGTTGAACTGCCACATCATCCAGGTCTTCCATCACCCACATTACTGCCCAGCTGAGGTCCTCAAAGGTTCATGTGCTGTAGAGTTTCATAGTTTCTCTGTATAGGCAGGGGAAGAAGAGTTAGGAATGATGTACAGATCTTCATTCAGGCCCACCACAAGGGGCTTTGACTGTTCACAATTATAACTCATTCATACTACAAGTTCTTGTTCACAAGTTCAGGGATGTTAAAGATTATCACTCATCATTTATTGGGTCTGTGATGCAGTCTATCAAATAAGTATGTAATGTCTGTGGGGTTTAGAACTTGGGCATCTTCATTAGGGACAAAGCAGCACTCTCTTCTCCAAATGGACTGTGATATTGTCAGCCTTAGAGTATATGTCTAATTACTAATAGCACTGCTCATTGTCCTTTTCATTGTACTGCTCTACTGAGTGTTGATCAAACATGCCCTAAGCTCTTGCAGATAGAGGGGAAATGTGTCTGCAGGTCCCTGGCTGCACCAAACAGACCATTGAGGGCCGTTTCCAGATCATCATGACAACTACGGTCAACACATAATACCACAGTGTTCAGGTATGCATTAATGAAAGCATAGTAATGCAGCCATAGTTTCTCCATGACTTGGAGCCTTTCAAGTTAGAATAGATGCTGCAGAACAGAGTTGTCCAGGTATCCTTGATGAAAATTAACATTTATTACAGGGGCAGTGTGGATGCTCCAAAACAAAATAACAGTCCAAATGCAGACCATTTGCTATCACATAGCACAGTTGCTAACAGCAATTTACCTATACTTATTCCTGAAAGTTGCAGTGAGGTATTCTTGGAGATCCTGCCACAGATTAATCTGGTTATCCCTATAGCACTACTTAAGCCAGGAAGTTTGTCAGGGAAATGATGGTTGGTCCTTTTGAGCTGTTCTAAGATGGTTGGTCTAAGAGCTGAAGGAAGCAGTGGAACAATGAAACTTAGTATCTCTTCATTACAGGTATATGTGGAGGCAGAGGTGTTTGTTCTTGGTAGTTTAGAGAGGTACAATTCACTGGAGGTTCCCCAGACACAGCCTACTGAGACACACGCACCTCAAGGACACTAACTTTGTGTAAACACATGGGCCGCAATCATTTCTTTAGTGACCATCGCTGAGAACTGCTTGGTGAGCAGCAGTGGGTGCAGTGACAGCACCTGCTGGCAGACATGTCAACACAAAAGGAATGGCGTAATCCTGGAGGGAGCCTGAATGACCTGACAGCAGGAGCATGGCACGTTTTTTGGGAGCATGGTTCTATTTTTATGGTGCGTAGGTAGCAGAACATCACTGACCTGCTTACCTTCAGATGGAATTCCTTGGTAGGAATGAGCACTCCATCAGCCCTGTGACCGTGCATGACGTGACTGGGTGTAACCTAGGTGGTGACATATGTTCTTATCAAAATAAGCACCTGTGGCTGCTGCCTTGCCAACAAAGCAGTACAAGTCACTGTACTTTGTCCTAGGGAGTTCCACTTTCTTTTCTCCTGAGTAAGACTGGAAAGGAAGATTTTTCTCACTTCAGGAGTTTTTTTTCCAGCCAATACCCGTCACCTTGGCTGCTGTGTGCAGTGCACTGTTAGCTGGCCAGTGCTGCCACAGGGGCATGGGAGACGCTGGCACTGGTGGCCTGCAGCAAGGTCCTCCTGCATTCTTGGGCTGTCTTGGTGCCAGAAGAGCCCAAGTTAGAGAACTGGTATCTGGACCCAGCCCAGAGAATTGTGGAGCAATTCTAAAGATCTGTAGCTCAGCATAGATAGGGAAACAATATTTAAATACCACCCTCATGTCCTCATGTTCTTTTTCAATTTCTTGAAGCTGAATAAGCGTATCTTGTCATCTTATGTGAAAACAACCTTTGGTGGATCATCTGTAGTCTCTTCTTACTACAGCTGGTGAGTATTCCTGTCAGCAAAGTCAAAGGCATGAAAGTAGCAGTTTTAAATCTTGATGAATTTCCTAGTCTCCTCCTAGGTCTATACTGTATCTTGCCGAAGGTGCATGGAAATGAGGTGGCTGTTTTAAAACTTGTTGGTCATGTGTATTTTTAAGGTGATGAGGCAGGAATGTGGGTATTAGGCTATGACCCAAGGGGTTGGAAGGGTGTGTGAAGTCATGAGGCCTCATCCTTTGCAGGATAATAAAGCCTGAACAACTGGGATCTTGCATAGGTTGTGCCCATGCAAGGGCAGGGCCCCGATGTGAACTATTCTCTAGTCACTGCCCATATTTCTCCACCTGAGAAACAATTTATTTTGTCCCAGAACAGAAGCTGAGTGTAAAGTAATACCAATGCAGTGGTCACAGTAGCATATAGTGCTGTCTGAAATTGCCGCTTTGAAACCGGTAATTGCTTTCTGTTATTTGTTCTTAATATACTGAGAGAAACTAGATGTGTACCTTTTTTGCAAATAAACAAGATTACATCAAAGATACATTGATTCTATCATCAATTTCTCATCCTGACATCATCTGCAGATCTCAAGTATAGGCTGGCTGCTTTAAGCAGCAGACAGAACACTAATGGAAGCTAATTTAAATTTCCATTTGTAACCCTCATCTAAAGGTGCAAAAACTTCAAATGCATATACCTTATGTTTCAAATGTAAAGTTAAATAGTAATTTTCCAGATGAACCACTGTCTGAAAATACACAACGCAGTCCCCTTTTGGAATGATACACAAAGAACTTCTGTGCTTTGAAATGATTCATAGCAGATAGGAAGAAAAGTGATCATTAATTGATTCTTCAAATAAAAGATCACAAGTGTAACTGAGAGACCCTGTTGGAAAATCAAATGGACTAAATTTGCAGAGAAGCTTGTGCTTTTCATAGAAGTCTTCTGGCAGAATTTCAAATCAGCTTGATGATTAAACAGCAGGTCATTTAAAGTGTGTTTACATTAACAAGCCTCTGTAACCATATTCATACTAGGGCAAGGCATAGCACACAAAGAGTTTGTTAGATTATAATTAGTTTAGATTACTTTCCATTATGTATTGGTAAAGGCAGCCCATGGGCTGGCTCATGTTTCAGGTTACCCTGCTGTTCCTGTTCGTGCAGCAGTAGCTTTGGGTAAGGTATCTGCGTGACAATATCTAAAAAAACCTGCCCAGCAGTTTTAAGTAGTGACCCTTGCACTTCTTTGGCTCATGATCCCGTAAATGCCACCACCCATTCTTCTTATCAAACTTTAAACTGAAAATAGGACAAAAGTGATATAAACTGTGCAAGGCTGTATTTCATAAGAGTCTTTGGGCTCCTTGCAAGCAAGTCTCTAGATTACACTGCATTAAACCATATTCTTAATTAGTCTATGAGTGCCACTGGAGAAACAGACCTGTAATATGTAACATCAGAATCTGGTGTTAACTGCTTTGCAGTGTTCAGACCTTTTTATTACCTTTACCACCCATACTTTTTACAGGTTGTGTATTCTCATGTGTTCCATCTTTGAAACCACATAAATGCTGGTTTTTACTTCTATGTCATTAATTTACTTGATATGTGTGAAAGCAAAGTAGTCACACTGACACTTCTGAAGAATGTTTTAATCCTTTGTGTTATTACATAATTTCTTGATTCGTTTTTATCTGGTGTGGTTTAGCACAGCAGTATGGACCCACCCACTGCATCTCAAAGTGTAATCTTTCTGACACTTAAATGACATTTTTCCATTTTCTTGGGTAATTAATAATTTACAATGTGGGCCTGTAAAGAATCTATGCTCGTATTTAAATACCTGCAAAATTTACAGGTTCACTTCTTCATTTTGAAAGCTCTAAGGTAATATAAAATGTTTCACTTACTGCTCTTCCTTCTTTTTCTGTAAAGAGCTTATGTTCTGCAGATTGTAAAACTGTTTTATAAACTGTATCTTGTAAGATATATAATTTTGTAGGGCTGGTTGGTGGTTCCACTGTCAAAAATTAAGAAGGAAATAATTAGAAAAACTATGCTTAAGCCAAGCCTGTCTGTAACATTAAAAGGTGTATATATAGATACAGATACATATACACATATGAGTATAATAGGGTCAGAGGAGTCTAAATCTTACAAGTCTGGGCAAACATTTGTGAATTTACTGTGTATTATGATTTCTGATGTTAGACTATTTTGTCTCACACTGGGAAGAGGAAAAGCTCATTTAAGATTAAAAGTTGAGAGGTTAAGGTACAACTGAGAGACACAGCAAGTATATAAATTTAAAAGAGCTAGTGAGAGGAGACAAGGCATCCGAACTCCCATATTGCCAGTGGATGCAGTCAGATAAACCAAGGAAGCAAGTACTACAAAGGTCAGCCTAGCTTGGAGTTATGGAGATGGGGGTCTGAGCTCAGGGAGCAAAAGATGCAGAGATAGAGGCGCACTGTAGACAAAGAGGAAGAAAATAAGGAATAGCCTGGGAGATGCAAAGAGGCTACTCTGTCCATCATGTAAGTCACCTGAAACTCAGGGCAATCTCTTTATTAAATCTTGTCTGGAACTACATTTTTCTTGCTTCATGTCTTCCTCTCAACATGCCTTTTTCCTTGCATGCGTTGTGGAGTTTGGGAGAAGTAGAGCATATTCTTTACAATCAGTTATGAAAATGAGGCTTAGAACAAGTTCTGTTCCAGTCACCTCAGCAAAGATCAGCACATCTTTCCACTCAGCCAACCATGTTCAACTAGTGCTCTGAGAACAGCATGTAGAAATGGTTAATGACTTAAAACTTCATATGGCAACCAGGGATCACAATTTCAAATAAAAAAATATTTGCCCTCCAAATCTGGCTTTCTTGAAAATTGTTATTGTCTGGGCGATGAGATATTTTGAAAATCACCTGGGCCAAATTAATCAGATAGTGTGTATCTGCTTAACTCTACTGAAGTGGTGCTGCACAAATATTTACTGAATGAAGATGTCAACTCACAATTTTATGTTACTTATTAAAACCAGATCCGTTTAGAACTTTTACCAAACTGTACTTTGACTGCCACTTTGATGCAAAGAAGAGTTTTTTTCTTGAATATTTATCTATATCTTTATAATATAATGTCATTTCAATACAATATTGTTTCTGACAAATTGATTCATTATTCTGAACTACTGATCTTGCATAAGCTATCCTCTCATCACCACCTGATCACATAGCTCCTTACATCATTTTCATCTCTTTCCAGCTTTGAAGTTTCATCATCCTTGTCAAGATCTGGAAGTGCAGGCCAGGGTATGGTAGTGCCCACAAATCAGTAGTGGGTAAGTGCCATCTTAATGTCTCAGACAGCAATGTACTTTAATACTTATTCATTTAAGTTCAGTGTGTAAAACTCAAGATATAATTGAAATATATTGAATCTTCATGAAAACTCTAAAAAGAAAAGTGTTTATTGTGCTTCTAATGTGGAACCAAATGTTTAAGAAAGTGTTCATCAAGAGCAAACTTGATGCTTCAGTGCTATGAAGCTTTACTATATTGGTTGTTGGTGTTGGAAGTCAGGGAGTCTGATGTGAGCAGCATGACTTAGAAAAAGGTATTTTTTCAGACTGGGTGCTTTAAGTATGTAATTTGTCATGAAGCCAGTCAATGATCTGATTTTCAAATGCCATTTACACAGGATTCTATCTGGTCTGCTTTAGATGTTCATTCCATTAAAGACAACACACTGGAAAGCCAGATCTTAGAGTCTCTTTGGGGGCACAGCACACAGGATGCCTTCAGGCACAACAGCCATCTTGAAAGCTCTGTCACCCTCTTCTCTTAAGCCCTTTTTAACACCCTGCATGTTGTCTTTATTTGTGTCATGATCCAACATACCCCCACGAGGTAACTGATACTATGATTATCTGAAACTATCTCAGAACAAAGTGAAAGCAATTAAGAAACCTCTGCCAAGGCACAGATCCTGCTAACTGATTAACCACTGTCTCAGACTGTTTACTTGGAGTGCTGCTTGAGGCCCCCATGAAGTCAGTCTGTACACTTCATAAGGCATTCTGATGGGACAAAATGGAAAAGATGCTTTAAGATCCTAATTATCTCTGTGCTTCTCCCCAGTCATTCCAAACATGCCATGGTCATGATAGCTCCAAGGATTTTTCAGGAAGTTCTAGAGGTGGTTGGGGAATCTAAACCTGACTATGCCTCCTAGCTTAGAGAAATAGCATACTGCATTTCCAGCCATTCGTGGGCAAGTCATATAGCAAAAGCTGGGTTTTACTGTGAGCATCTCACTGTTTTTATTGTATATCCAAATTTAGTAATTAATCAACAAAAATAATAGCATCTTCTGTTACTGATATTGTCCAGCAAATACAGTGATCTGAAGTTATAACTCAGAATGTTAATCCTCTTGAATTTTCCCTGTTATTATATAAAATCACCACAGGAAGGTGAGTTTTGTCTCATTGCTCTTATACAAAGTTTAAATTATTCACTTTCTAACCAGACATCAACACTATATATTTATTCACAAGTAGGAGCAGCAGGCCCAGGTGCTTCTGTGTGGTATCTACAGCTGACATTTCAGCATTACTGGTATTCATAGTCCTGTAGCTTGTTAGCCACTTGCTGTCATATGAACCAAAAACTTTTAGGGGCCTAAATGTTTGCTGATAAAACCTCATAGGTACTTTCATTTCTGCTGCTGGGCACACACTTTGTGAGAGGACAGTCAGGCTTTCCCAACATCAGAACAGGGTATTTGTGACAAAATACCGAGTTAAAGACAGCTTTTGTTCCAAACTAGTTTTCTGAACTCAGACTGTCTTTCAAGTCCAAGTAAACTAGGAGTTCATCAGTAGCAGGCCATCAATCCTACAGACGATTTAGATGGTTTTAAAGATGCTCAGAAATAAAGAAAAATTATCTGAAAGAATCTAATGAACACATCTGGAATGTTTTATTAGGATCATTGTATTTAGTTTGAAATCTCTTGAATGAATCATTCCAGAATGGTGTTAGAAATTCTCTTTACTCTAAGAATAGTGTATCTTAAATTTATACTTATAGGCCTGAATTAGTGCTCAGCGATATCTCTATATCCAACTTCTTGTTATCTTTAAAGTGTGTGTTTGGAATTGTTCATGATTTTGTAATGAAGACTATTTTTGTACAGCCTGCAGAGTGATAATGTAAAAGCAGCAAAAAAGAGCTAGAAAGTAGTTAGTTGGAGTTCAGAAAAAGGACCTTTTTTTGGCTGACAATGTTGTATAAAGATTTCAGAATTAAGATAGATGCAAAGTTTACTCTAAATTTCAGTGCATCTAACTTAACCTTTCAAAACTCTGCAAACTCTGGGAAACATATTGGACAGACTAAGATAAAAGTATGATTTTAGTCAAAACTTGCTCTTCGAGTTAATTGTGGAATACTTGCTCAGAGGTATAAATTTTCACACTATTCCACTCCAGTCTCCAGTTGTGAGAGTGTACTCACAAACTTTGTACTATCATAGTTATAGCACAAAAACTATGGACCTTTAACAGAAAAGTTAACTTTTGCTAGAAGGTTGTAACATCTCATTATACATTAATTTAGTAGCATCTTTTAAAAAGAGCAGCACAGCTTCCCTCATATTTATTACTTCATATGAATGACATCAAGAATGGCTTCTTCTGAATTAAAGAAAAACTTGGAGGTTGGTAATTTGATTACCCAGAGGATAGTTCAGTTTCTTTACCTAAAAATGAGCAAGGTTAAAATCATATGCAGCCAGGTTATTATTTTAGTCTGGCTTAACTCTTACTTTTTCCTGATAGTGATATAATAAACCCTTTTTAGTTATTAGTAGTTCAGGTTGAGAGAAAAACTATGTGTGAACTTTGTCTGGATTGCAGAAAAATGACATTTTAAATCTTCAAAAGAAGTAAAAAGAGACAGATATTGATTGTAATTAGGAAACTTATTTCTGTACCTACTGCAGATTGTATGACAAGTGACTTAAACATCTCTGTTTGCTTTCCCAGTGGAAGAATAGCCACAGGAGTATTCACTTCTGCATAATTAGTATTTGAAAACCATAATACATGTGAAATGTATTACAGTGACATTTTCTGAATATAGTTCTCTCTTTACCACAAGGTTGCCTTGCTAAGTGTCTAAAAGTATTTTGATCAGAAAAGTAATATTACATATTATAGCTTGGTAGGTTAATCCATTTGTGCTTTTGCAATTTTAAAGTTACAATGACTTCTGGAAAATGGAATATTCTAGAAAATTAATATATATCAGGGAGGAAAGAAATGTTTCTTACATTATAGGGCAGCAAAATTTTGCATTTTATCCCAAAGGTTAAAGTGCATGTCTCCAGCTAATCTATTGAAAGATTCGGTTTGCATATAGTTATAGAATGTCAGTGAAATAACCCTTTGACTTTGATCTCCCTTTTGAGTTACAGCTTAGAATTTCCCAGTGATAATAACTTTGGTGGAACACAAGGAGGAAACATAAGCTAAGTTCTCCAGAAAATCAGAATTTAAAATGTGAAAAAAAAAGAAAAAGTGCTTTGCGTTTGAATTTATAATTATCTTTCTGTTAAGGATGAAGAGATGCTTTTGACAGGAGGCTTGAAATCTCTCCTTCCCCATGTGCTAAGAAGAATAATTCGATGCAACAGACTGACTATTAGTAACACTTCTGGAATGGCGGAAGGTAAGTAAGCCTAACAGCTCTCTGTGCAAAGTGATTCCATTTTAGATTCATAACTATGTGGTTTTTTGTTTGTGAAGCATTGAAGAAATATCAAAAGCACTAAAGTAAAACAGAAGAATATGTTATGTTCTTGGGAGTTTTTGAAACCACCTTGTAAGCACCCAACTGTTTTTTAAATCATAAAGATATAGCAGAGAAAATGCACCATCTTACCTGAGTAATGTACATGGACTTAGCTTTCAATGTTAGCAGTGCATCCCTCTGCTTCCAATTGTCACTGAGAAATGATGGATGCAGAAAATATTTGAAAAATCTTTAAGCAAATCTGGCTTTGCTTGCATGTTATTATCGCATTTGTAAGATGACCTGCTATGTTCTTCACAGAGACCTTGCTTAACTTAGCACATCAAATATGCTTTGGGGAAGAATTAGAGATATATAGTTACAGAAGCGGTTTTCTGCTTCATTTGTTGCATAAAGTGAAGATTTCTGGCTCAGCTATACTGGGAATTATAAGGGGGGAGGGAAAAATTAGTTTTATACTCAGATAACTGAATGCATTCTGGAAGATTAATTTCTGTCTTGCCTGTCATAGCTGGACTTCTACAGAAGCAGAGAAACCTGTCGTTGTTCTGATCAACTTCAAAAAGTAATAGAAACAAAAATACCATGGCAAATAGCTGATCAACAAAGCTGTGTGCACAGTAGTAGCACTACAATAAAAAATGTTAAAGGTCATTTTGTAGAACCATAGTGAGTCTTGAAATTGTGGTTTTCTTTTCTATCAGTTCCTAAATTGAAAATACTAATGGAAGACATTTTATAATGTTAATAATATGCAGTTTGCCCCAACTGAATTTTTTAATGAATTTGTTGCTGCAGTAGTTTCAAATGTATTAGTTCTAACATTTTTAGAAGTATTATTGACATACAAAACAAGTTCATGAACAGCTTCATTATACAAAAAGAACCATTGTAACCAACTGTCTTATGTTGTTGTTATCCAATTCTTTCTTACTGTCCTCATTGTCATTCACCAAAGAAATTAAAAGCTCTTTCTAAACTTCTCTGAACTGGGACATGAGTGTGTTGAATTAATGCCTGGGTTGGTCAGCACATCCAGCACCACTACCATTGCTTGTGAATATATTCATAATAATGACTCCATAATGCAAGTGAATACATCAGGAGGTATGGATTTCATTTGTACAAAAAGTAAGGATAGCTATCAGGAGGATATTTGCCTGCAGATTCAGTCTGTCATCTGTAACTAGTATGTGAAAATTGGTGTTGTCAATTGAATGCCCTGACTAAACCCATAATTTTAAGAAGTCATTAATATAACCAGCAAAGCAGCAAGTGCCTGTGGATTTCTCATGGATGGCAGGGAATGAAGTTGAGGGGTAACTGAATGTAGTGTTTTATTCAGTGCTAAATGTAGTATGTTTATTCAGCAAAAATATTTGTCTGTATTTAGCAAGAATCTCTTTCTGTATTTAGTAACTTTTGCTAGTAATAAAATGAATTTTTGTGCTGACTGCTCCCAAGAGAGCAGTTTGTGGACAAATTCAGTATGCAAATACATGCTTACCTCAGCCTTTGCTTTGCATTTTTCCATCAGGAATAGAATTCTATCTTTGGATTTCTTTGTTAGCTTTGGTCAAGAGTAAGATTTGGCTCAGTTTCTACAGCCTTTGAAGGAAGCTTATTGATTTCAACTAAATTATTGCCTCTTTGATGACAGACTACTGCAGTATTTAAGAAAGTGAGTGCTTCTGTGCAGCCTCCTACTCGCCTGCCTGATATCAGACAGTAATAACTCTTCAAGAGAGTATCAGTACAGAATTTAAGGACTGTTAATTGCTGGGTTTATACACCCCAGACCAGTTGTACTCCAAATTTCCCCTCCTTATTTGAACAGCTGATATTTCCATGCAGGAAAATTTAAATGGCATTGGTATTAACTACTACTGTTAAGAAAATAAATGCTAAATAAATGAATGGGACCTTTCTTCAGTGGTACTCATTCCAAAAATATCAATGTCTTTAGAAGCTATTTCATGGTAGTAGTCAACAACCTTTTAAATCAAAGCTGTTTCCAAGTGAAGAAAGTGTAGCAGTTCTGTGTATTTTAGGTGGTTTTTTTTAAATTGTGTAGCTGTTCTGTGTATTTTAGGTGGTTTTTTTTAAATTAGAAATAGTGGAAATTACTGAGATTCAGTGAACAGTCAAGAGTTTATTCCTGACCTGTAATCGTATCTGTTTAATTGCAGCCCACATTAAAATTCCCTAGCCAAGAAATTTTAAAGAATGTTCTACGAACAACACGATACCAGGAATTTATATCTTGGTGTTGTGAAAAATAAATGTGAAAGTGTGGTATGCGATAGCCTTTCTTTGGCTCTGGGTTAACATTTGCAAATAAAGTATTTTCCTACAGAACACTAATTTCCCAGGTTAGACAAGAAATTATGTTTATATATAAATTCACAGAAATGTTTAATAATTATGGTGTCTTCATATTCTGCTACTACCCATGTCTGCCAACTGTTTTAGCCATGAATGACTTCACAGGTAGAGTGGGCCCAGCTATGATTTTTAAGACACTTCAGGAGGTTTAATCTAATTACAGAGTTCTGAATCAAAAATTTCCTTTGGACCATCCAAAGAAATTTATACAGAAAAGTTACTGTTTCACAAACAAAAAGCTGAATTAATAACCAGTCATTACTACCTTCCACAATTCAAGGCTATAAACAGGCCAATGCTGTGATTTTGCACAAGTCCCTGGCTGATGACTTTGAGAAATTCTGCTATGCAAACGATGGACCCTTGCCACTGCTGCACAGAAGTCAACCAGGTGATTGGAAATGTCCTTCCCTGAGTAATGATTCTGATATCAGGTAACTACAGACCATTTCTGCTGGTCAATATTCTGCAGTGAATGCTGGTGGTGATTAGGAGGGTTTCAGGAAACAGCCTGCTTACACTGTTGAACATTTTGAACAAGGTTCTTTTCTTGGAATTATACCTCTGTGTGAAAACCATGTATATAACAGCCTGATCATCTTGTTCTTGAGAAACATGTTATGATAATTGTCACTATTACAAGTATTTCTCTAATCCAAAGGCAAAATCTTGTGTAATTTTAAAATATTTTGCAGTCTGAGCCTGCAGAATTCAGTATTAGTGTTTTATATTTCTTTTCTTTACTAGAAACATGGCCATGATGTCTGCATGATACTTGCAGAGTCTCTGAAATTTGAATGATGTACTCCTGTAGTAAACACTAAAAACGTGGCTTAAACCGGCTTCCGATTTTTTGAAAGCCAGAGGCTAGATACACATAAGGGGCCTTTACCTATAAAACTGAAAAAATGCTGTGTTGGCCAGCTTGGTTTTGTGCAGAATAAGGTGTTCTGGGGGTTTTGCCTGTGTTTGTTTTGTTATTACTCAGAAAAAAAGTGGCTGTATCTTGTGGTTTCACACTGGGTTTATGTCAATTCAACCAATGCACCTTGTTTTCAAAAAATGTGATAAAGCTGTGATAACTTCTTATTTCACTAGAACTGACTGCCTACAGTACAGAAAATATGAGCATGGAGCTTGTACTGGATCACTGAAAAGCCTTAAGGAGTATTCTGAACAACTCAAGGACATGGTGACTTTTTATTTAGGCTGCAGCTTCTCTTTTGAAAAAGCAGTCCAAAAAGCTGGCATTCCTATAAGAAACGTTGAGCAAAACTGTAATGTAAGCATGTACAAAGTAAGTATATGCACACACATAGTCTTTATTGTAATTTTGCCTGTGAGTTTTGCCTGTATTCACATTAGGTGCATATACCTATTGTTCAAATCAGAACTGTTTTTCTCTACCTACATAGTAACTTAAGGCATGTGCTAGTGCTGAGAGCATGAAAGTCCAGAGTAAAATATTCCCAGCCTCATTTCAGTGCAAGGCCAGTCTTCTTTTTTTGTTCATTTTTCGTGACAAAGCTTTCCCCATTTCCTGTGGCAGCCATTTCATTTGGATTCTTTCTGGTTTGCCCTCTCAGTGTCACCCAGTGATCCAGGCACTATTCTGACCATGCCTTTACGTGTGTCCTGCTCTCCATACCAGCTCCTGCTTGCAGTTGGAATATTCCTTTTATAAACCATGACCATAGCAGTTTCTTCTGCGTGACAGCCACATTTTGGATTTTTCCTGTGACAGTAGAGCCTTTAAACTGCACATTTGCTGCAAAACCAGGCCTCTGGGACAGAAGATGTTCCCAAAGACTTGGGGGTGTCTACCATAGCACTGAAAATTATGACTGAGCTCAGAAAGTTTATGGTGTAGATTTTAATGTTAACAGAAGTCTTAGTGTAATTCTGGCTCCAGTAAGCAAACCCCTTAATACTAAGAACATTAAAGTACATATCTGCATACCTTTTTCCTTTAGTTCAGATGTTGTGCTACTAGAGGAAGGCTATTGTTGTTTTCAGTGTTACTCTTACACAATCTGTGCTATGTTCCTGGTCAAAATGAAGGTGCAAACGTATCTCATATGTGAGTCCTTCTACCAAGCCTAAAGAAAAAGTAGAACTATGTATCTGCCTCTAGCATTTCAGAATTAGGAAAAATTTTATAGTTTATAGCACATTAATGCTGTGAAGAACTGCACAGTTTGTTTCTTCAGTGACGGGCGTGATTATTATTATTATCATTATAAAGGCTTTAAATGAACATTTTCTAGACAGCTCTAGCTCTCTGCGTGTCTTGTTTATGTTCAACTGTAACTCAGATACCAGACTTTCTTTTTATAAAAAGCTGACCTGCTAAATAGAAATTTCTAAATAGAAAAGGTGCTTCAGCCTCCCAGTTGGTGAGGATTATGAATTCCAGAGCCTTTGTAGAGGCATGAAAGATTTTGTATGTATGGAACTGGCATGCTGCTTCTGTGCAAGTGGGTACTGCCATCAGCAGCAGCTCACCCAGGCGTGTTACAGGGCACTGTGTTCAAGTACAGAGGGTAGATTCAGTCCAAGAAGATT
The DNA here is from genome assembly GCF_017639235.1 of Corvus kubaryi. Taxonomy (NCBI): domain Eukaryota; kingdom Metazoa; phylum Chordata; class Aves; order Passeriformes; family Corvidae; genus Corvus; species Corvus kubaryi. The sequence goes on from NW_024582054.1 coordinate 20,183,008, forward strand.
TGCAGCTGTGCAATAATCTTCTATTAGCTTTTTCACTTTCTGTAGAGGGAACACACCATTGTTTTCTGATAATATTCAACATATACTGAGCTCACCTTGTTGGGTGCACAGAAACAAGAAATGCATGATGTTGAAAATTTTAGTGATCTATATGATGAAGCTAAATGATGGACTCTTAAAGGAAAAAAATACGGGATCCTAAGAATTTTTTTCAAAAGGATTCAAAATGAATGTTAGAATGCCTTTCTAAACTCAAGTACAGCACAAAGATTTAAATTCATTTATTCTAATATTTTAGAAGTAGTATTCCATATTCCTGCTAACACTGGATTCTTTTGAACTGCCAGACATCTGTGCCTTGCTACAGCGTTTCTATGTTTCACTGCAACTTAGTAGTCACAATGAGACCTATTCCTGAAAGCAAGTTGGAAGCAGCTGTGCTAGCAACGTGTGAATTAAAAGAAGCCCATGGAGCACCAATTCACATAGGTGACCCTGGTCAGTGCTTTTCATTTTTCACTCTTCATACACCTGACTATTGATAAAAGTGAAGGGGGAAAGCATGGGAAGTGGTAGGACTGAAATACCTGTACCACTAAATCTATTATGTTTTAATCCTTTCTGATGGTCACAAACCTGAATATAAAAGGAAAAAGAAAGAAGGAAAAAAAAAAAAAAAGAAAAAACAAGGTGTTGAGTAAGCTGAACACACGGATTTCTTAGATAAAAGATAGTTGTTGGATGTAGGTAAGTTATATGTCAGGGGTGGTTTTGGTAAAAAAGTGTAATCACATTTTTCTGAAATGTATGCAGTTTCATTTATATGTGAATACTTTCTTGCTGTCAGAGATTCCAGTGACAGGGTGGCAATGACTGACAGCATGGGGAAAAGTATGTGTGGATGCGTTGTGTCTTAGTGGTTGAATGTGAAAGTAAATACTGCATTATTTTTAAAAATACTGAGATGGCATACAATGAGCATAACACTTAAGACAGAATGAATAGAACTATGACAAGATTTTTTTAAAAATCTAGTTTGAACAAAACTGGAAAAAAAATAAGACAGGAGGCTGTGTGGATAAGAGCAAAACCAAACAAACACCTGTAATATGAAGATATATAGGAATAATTCCCCCCTGCTGTCAGAAGTTTGGTAGTCATGGGCTGCATACGTGGAAGGGGCATGGAAGGAGATGTCTTTGGTTAACACAACACTCCAGTAATGTATTTGAGTAACATATCTGAGTACTTAAGTCTGAGGAACTAGTAATAAGTCATTACTAAAGAGTAAATTATTATATATACAAATTACATAAATTAATTCCAGAAAAGATAGTGGTACATTTAAACACCTGAAGAATTTAAAACCAAGGGAGGATAGTGAGTGCTTAGAATGACCCAGATTATTACAAGTAGGTGTTAGAATAAAATAAAAGACAATTTAGTGAAAGGCAGCTAAGAGTGAGATGTATTTATCTAAGGCAGAGAGGAAAAGAGAGATTGATCATTTTTCTAGCTAAAGAATGTAGGAAGTTAAAGCAGTAGAAAATGTGTTCTAGAAAGAACTCATTTTGCATTGCAATCATTCATTCTTGTTTGCCAGTGCTACGAATATAATTCTTCTGTTTATCCAGAGGATTTATATTATCTTGGAAGCTCAGCATAAATGTCTAGCTTGTATTTTGTTGCAGAAATAAGGTAAATACATTTTTATTGGTGTTGTCAAGTACAAACAGGGAAATCAAGTCAGCTCAGGCTCTGAGAATATGCTCTCAAAGGCAAACTAAATGTTCCACTTTAGGCAGATTTGACACTCTTGCACTCAAGTCAGTGTCATTGAATGATGTTTGGGGTCTACCCCCCAGCTTTGCAGTATTACTGCTTAATTAGAATCACTCATGATTTAATTTTTGATCAATTCCAGGTCTGCTGGGAATACAAGATCTTTCTAAACCAGATTATGGAGGTCCAGTTCACCTTCACCCTGGTGATATTCCAGTGTTTTGGGCCTGTGGAGTAACAGGAGTAGAAGCAATTATCAACTGCAGTATGTGCTGCTTGGAGACTTTTTTAAAATTATCTTTCAGTCTCTTTTCTCTCTCTCTTTTTTATTTTGCTTTTTTAAAAGCAGACTGGATGAGTTGGCCAATTAGCAGGCTTGATTTTAGGGTAAGATAAAAAACACCCCAACCAAACAACAAAAAAGACTTTGGCAGGACAGTTTTTGTTGTGAAATACAGCTCTACTTTAAAGAAAATTCCTGCTGAAATTTCACCACTTTTGAGTGAGTATTTTAAAGGTTTAAATCTACAGCTCTGGCAACATCAAAACATCTTTTTAAGCATTGTAAAAAACAAGAGGTTTAAAGGCATTCATTTTTAAGCTTCTTTCTTTTGAAATATTATTTTGTACTACATTAAAGCAATAGCAAAGGAAAAAGAAAAAAAAAAGAGAAAAAAATAAAGAGAAGCCAAAAATCATTCCAAAATGTTGTCAAGAGCTAGCAAATTGATTGACATGGAAAAGAGTTCTTAAGTATCTCATGGAGAATGTTGAGCTTTTAGTTTTTTCCAAAATTAAGTAAATGTGACACACTTTACATAAATGAAACTTTCTCCTCTGCACAGAGTGTTTCTGCACTGTGTGCAGTGATTTATGGAGGCATGAGCACAAAGAGCAAGAAAATGCAACAAAACCATAGTAACAGTATTATATACTTCTCTAAGTCACTAGAGTGGAATGAAATACTGTATTTTCATTCTTACTGAAAAAGAAGCTTAACAATCGTAGGCAGTATAATTGGGAGAGCCTTGGGAGGCCATCTGCTTTGTCCTTCTCTCCTTGCAGGATCTTCATGGTTTCTTACAGATGTTTGTCTGAACTTCTCTCAACACCTGCTCTAAATATGTTCAGCTTTAAGAGAAGAGACTTCTTTTTCTTTCTTACATACAATCTCTTTTCTCCAGTCCCAAATCCATGCTGAAAATCCTGCTCTTTCCTGTATTCTTCAGCAAACCTATTTATCTTCCTCATGCATCCTTGTTGTAAGGAAAGGAGAGAAAAAAATTGCAAATGTCTCTCCAATCTGTTGCCCAAAGTGACTGTCTATCCTGCCCTTGCCTGGAACTGACTTTCACTCATGTTTATTTCTCCATTTTCTATATTATAACCAGTTGTCATTAGTGCCTTCCAGGAAATTTTTGACAGTTTTTGTTTTGCTGTGCTACTTTCTCAGCTAGGTAGTTAAAAGTCTGCCATACCGTCAGTACCCATACTTTACATGAATCTGCTAGCTTGTCACAAAAAATTGTCTGCTCACAGGGTTCCGTGAGGTCTAGTAAACCTTAACAACCATGTTCCCCAGGTGCTTTAAATTGCTAGCCATAGAGTCCCAACAGATCCAGCTCAAACCAAGCACATATATACTTAGTAAAGAAATATCTTTATTTTCACCCTCCCAACCAAGTGAAGATTTGCTTGTTTAAGTATACCAGTTGAGATTTACCTAACAATGTACCAATTTTGCCAAATCAAGAATTACCTAGATCCAGACTTCTGGAATCAGTATAAAGACAAGAAATATTTTCAGCTTAGGGAGCTACTATGCTGTCAGGTATAAAGTAGCTTATTTTTCTCTGGGGTTTTAGAGGCTACTCGTATTTCCTTTGCTAAGGCTTACTGGTCCCCTTTTGTCATGACTCTTTGCCACTTTACAGTGGTTGTGGTTTAGGGGAGAAAATTGGAAGGGTAAAAGCTGGAAAATGCATGGGTTGAGATAAAGACGGTTTCCTAGGGAAAGCAAAAGCCATGCATTCAAAGAGAGCAAAACAGGGAATTAATTCACTGCTTCCCATGGGCAGGCAGGTGTTCAGCCATCTCCAGGGCAGCAGGGCCCTGTCACATGTAATGGTGACTTGGGAAGATAAACGCCATCATGACAGACCTTTTGGGAGGGCACCGGAGTTCTGTTCTTAGGTTGCCTCAAGTTTAGACCAAAGAGAACATTGTGGAAAAAACTCAACTACCCATGTGAGCTTTTTAAAAGTGAAAACATTTTCAGATGTACAGGCATATATTTCTTTCTCAAAGTGTATTAATTACTGCAGTGTAAATTTAAAATATAACCTATTTTTGTAAGTGTCATCAGGCAGGGACTCTGTTGTTATATGAAGTAGCTTTTCAAAATTTTATCATCCTGATAATTCATTATGTTGCAATAATAACATTTAACTGAAGCTTTTTCATTCATTTTAGGTGCTCCATTAGCTTTTACTCATTCTCCTGGCTGCATGTTCATTACCGACCTGAAGAATGACAATGTCAGATCCTTAGGAGGAGTCCCACAGGTCCACTGCATCTCTCAAGATCCTCTGCGTTTCAGTATTGTGTCAGCAGAAGCAGCACAGAAGATAAAGACTCTGGAGACTCTAATTGGAATAGATCCAGGTATAAACAAAAACTGTCTCCCTTTAATGCATTCGTTGTGGGGTAGATACCACCTAACCTGCCTTTTTACATATTTAAAATTCAAGAACACAGTAAGAATCTAAAGGTGGTTTTACGAATTCTTTGTGGAATGCAGTGAATTTATATAATTAGGTCTTATATTTTCTGTTAGTGTAGTTAATATCAGAGTCTGGCCAAAACCATTCATCTGATCTTGATGACTATATGCTCTCAAACATCACAGGAGCACTGATGTTTACAGCAGACTGGAGAGTCCCCAGGGAATAAGAACTGTTACAGAATAAAACTGAAATTGGTATGTAAAGTACAGGGTACCTCAGCTTGCTGGTAACAGCTACATGGGTGTTCACTGTAGAGTAAATAGCACATTTCTTTACATATATTCATGACTACTGTGCTCTTACTAGAAAATTCTAGTAGTTGCATGTGTTTTTCAAACACTGCTCTCTGATGGGTGGAATTATCTTAATTTCTGCTGACATATCTATCAGTGACCATGTCACCACAGAAGGTAGTGGCTGGTTGTGTAGGTAGGGCTGCCTGTGTGTACAAGGAAGAGAGGGAAGCAAAGGCAAACTGAGTAGTGCAACCATTCCTAAAATACACACTGAGTTAGTCCCCTCTGGCTACTGTAAAGTCTGAGCTCAGTGTGCCATAAATTTTCTGAAATCCTCTGTAGGCAGTAGTGGAAAACAGCTTACGCCCAGCACTCCCAAGCTCCGGGTTTGGGCTGTGTGCATACATTTGGGTCTGTTTATTTTTGCTCACAAGGCCTCTCCTTTCCCACTCTCTGGAGTTGGCTTGGCACAGTGCCACACTCTGCAGAAATACGGGACCTAACTTAAGAGTTAGCTCATTTTATTGCTAAAGGAGAGTACAGTACTTTGTCTCAGTCAGTATACCCCTCTTCTCAGAGACTTATATTCTGCTTATGCTAAGTTTTGTTCTGAACTTTTTTATCTATCCATTATCTGTGTATTGCCTGTGTGTTATTTAGGAGGAACAGAGGGATAAATGCCAAAGGGGAAACTGAGGACAAAAAGAGGAAAATGTGGGGATGAGGGGAGCGAGAAGGATGAAGATGTGAGGAGATTGGAAAACAACAGTGAAGACTTATCTCTATGAGCCCATCATGCTGGTATTCATGGTTTTCTTGAGTGCTAGCAAATCGAAAGAACTGAGCTGTGAACTTTTTTCCAAGTGACAGGGAAGGGACATGGGATAGGAAGTGTTTGAGCAATGAAAGCCATACACAGAAAACAGTGTTGCCTATTTAGGGACTGACCCATGAGAAGAAACTTCTGTTAATATTCACCTGTTTCTCAAGGTCTGATAACATGGTTCTCTACTACATGAAGTGTTACAAGAACTTCTAGTAGTCACCTGGATACCACTGTATTCATTGAGTTTAAAAAGTCCCCAGGTAACTTAAAATGTCTCTGAAGCCTCACTTCTGAGGTTAATCATTTCATTAAGTGACATTTATTTGGGAATTAGCTCTTCCCGAAGTGGATGGAGTTAAATAGAGACAAAGGAGCAGCTTACACATCTGAAGTCTGCATTATAACTAAGGTGTGGGATGCTTGAGTTGCAGTCTAGCTTCAGTAGCTAAACCTGGTCTAGCAAGACTGTCAAAGGAAAGCAGAGGGCTAAAGGAAAGGAAACAATATGCAATAAGCTCTCAGAAAAAGCTATTTGCACTCATACCTAGAAATGCTAGTTATAATAATTTTCAGAATTGGACATTCTTAACCTGGAAGAACAGCCCATTATCTTCATTACTCATATCCTACATCTTCTTAGGTTTCCTGAGGAAATTACCCCAATTCCTGCCTTGACCAGAAGTTTTTCCTCTCTTTTTTTTTAAACCCGTTTTATGTCACTAAAGTATGTACTTTCACCCAGAGGGAACTTGGCCAGGAGAGTGATACCCAGAAGTGTACCGCTCTCTCTAAAACCACTTGTCTAGGAGAGCGGGGCGTGGTGCACCTGCGGCGCCGGGGTGAGCTGCTGCGGGCCTGCCTGGCGCTGTCCCACGCTGGCTCCGTGCTGATAACCACGGGATTTCCCACCCACTGCGCCCACGAGCCGCCCGAGGAGAACGACGGCCCCCCGGGAGCCCTTGCCATCGCAGCCATGCTGCAGGCCTTGGAGAAGCAGGTTGCCATAGTTACAGATCAGCGAGCCATGGATCTGAATAAAAAGATTATGGAAGAAGCTGTTCAACTAGGTAAGAGACACGGTTTTTTTCAGTTTTTATCTTTCTAATTTGAGCCAAGGCTTGCTTCAGTTTTAATCTGTCACTTAGTACAGGAGTTTTTTTCCCCAGAGAATGAATCAGAATTCATCCTCTAAGCTCTGCTCAGCATTGCTACGATGACATTTTGTTAAACCTAGCTGGCATCAAGTTAATGTGTACATATCTGGGTACTGATTCTGGATGAGTTGCTTGGGATAAATTCTGGATGTCTGCTCTTATTCTTGTAGACCTGTTTTCTACCTCAAGGTCCTGTTTAATAGCATTTACATTGAAACAAGTTTAAATTAAAATAAAAATACAGGGAGCTCATCAAGAATTGTATAAAGTTCTTGATTTTAATTCTTACTGTTCTAGCAATTTTGCTTTCTTTTTTTTTTTAAATTCACTCAAACACACATCAAACAAAAGGAAAAGTATTTAGTATCTGAATTTCATTTTGCTTTCCTTTAGGAATCCTGAAGAAACCCATCCCTCTACTGAGTTATCAAAGGCAAAATGCTGATTCAGCTTTAATGTTTTTGTGTGAGAATGGGAATCCTGGAAGACCTAGGTACGTATTCCGTTTCTGAGAATGGGTCACACCTCTACTGTGCAAAACTATAATAAAAATAAGGACCATGGTCTGAGAAGGCACAATGGCTACAAGTAAATCCTTAAGACTTGGAATGAGCAGAACAAACTTCGAACCCAAACACTGTTATTGGACCACACACAGAGTACAGAATTCCACATTATTCTGCAATTATGCACTTCTGGGGTACAAAAAGGAAACAATTCTTCATATATCAATAGCTCTTTTCCTTCAAAAAACTGCTAGAAGTTTTTCAGCTGTTATTCTGGAAATATATATACACACACTATATATTATTTTACCAATTTTTAAATCAGTGAGAAGATCAAAAAGTATTATATCAAAATCAGTGAAAGAGCTATGAAAAGAGCTGTGGAGTGTGTTCATTTTCTAGAGCTTTAGCTCTAGTATGACAACTGGGGAATATGACCTGACTTAATAGTCTTGTGTGTTTGTAGTGGTGTGATTAGGGTTAATGCACTGGAGAATTTGCTAAGTAGCTGTTTGCTCATTTCATGACTTAGCAGGCAACTTAAATTTCCTTGAAGTAGGCATACATTACTCATTTTTATTCATCTTTCCTCATAAAGTATTTTAATGTAGTTGCCTTCAGTTTGTATTCTTTAATAAAAAGGTCTTTCACCCTGGTATTTGCTTCATTAGCTTATTCAATTCCCATTTCTTTCCACAGGTTAGTGTGTACTGTAATAGTATGCATGATACTGTTTTCATTTTTTGTGTATTGTTTTAAAAATGTCTTTTATAGCTATGCTTAATAAAAGTACAGGCAGATTCTATTTAAATTGGTCCCTTAGTCCCAAAAAGCTGAAGTAATTTTTTAGGTAGACAACTAACCTGCTGAAGGTCTCTAGAATCACTGTAGATACCCACCCACAAGAACATTAAGTAATTCAGCAGAATTAGTAATCTCTTGACAGTAAAATTGGAGAAACAGAAGCAAAATAACTTAATTCTAACATACAGTGGCAGAACTGAGTACTAAAGTTCTACTTAAAATGTAGGAGAGCCACAGCACATCTGCCTGCTTTCATAACCAACAAAATAGCCATACACTTAAAAAATAAATCCCCCAAATCTAAAGACCCAAACCCACACATTGCCTAACTAGAAACAGTTGAATATTTGTCAAGCAATGTACTTTAAGCAGAAAATATATTTGCACTAACACGGATTTAGATGATCATTAGTTTTCCACTTTTTTGTTTTCTTTGAATACACTCGCAGAGTGCAAGTGTATTAATATTTTACAAGATACCACCTGCTTTAATGTGGAACAGAGGCAGGCCAGATGGCTGACCCAAACGATTGCTGGCTAGGAGGATTGCATGAGCTTCTCCATTTCTTGATAGCAAATGTGGTTTGGGGGAGCTGCACTAAAGCTATTAAAAAAAAAACTGAGCTAGCCTTTGAAAAAAAAACCCACAGAGAACTACATTCAGAAATAACAAAACAGTATCCAAGTTTTACCTTGAATCCCAAATGGTCAAGAAGTAGAACCAAGCACAAGCAGCCAACAGAAGAATTTTTCATGTGAAAATCACAGCTTTGACTTTTCCCCTCTGTTTTTTCATTCACCTCTAACCAGATTTGATCACCTGGTAGCAATAGAGCGTGCTGGGATGGCTGCTGATGGCAATTATTACAATGCCAGGAAAGTTAACATTAAACATCTTGTGGATCCCATAGATGAACTATTTTTAGCTGCACAAACCATTCCAGGGGTCACAACAACAGGTAAGTGTGAGTTTGTGTGACTTCTCAGAAGCAAGAGAAGCACAAAACAGGACCTCTTAGTGGTAGTGAAGGGGAGCAGGAGGCAGGTGCTGAGTAGCTGCTTTCAGGCTACAGCCATTTGTTGGTTGAATTTGAAGAGACCATTGCTGGAGAAAAATGGCAAGTTTCTATTATAGGATTCTCACAGTCAAAAAAAAAAAAAAAGTTGATTTCAAAGTTATTTAAGGGAAAAAAAGCAAGGCCAGGTGTATTACCTGTACGTAAGTGTATGTACATACACTCTAAGTGGAGTTTTTAATAGTGAATCCATTCTGTATTTTATGTGTTAAAGGCAGCATAGAAAGTAAATGGTTATTGGATGGTAACATTACTTATTAAAGTATTGGGTTTATGATTGTTACACCTAAGTTAAATCAGCAATCTGGATAGAATCTTTGTTTATATTGTCTTTAGCAGTACATCCCTTTAAGCAGGAATTACATACTTGCATCTATTATAATAGTGCCTTCTCTAACAAAATATGTGTGTACAGTAAGAATCCTTAAAGGAATGCCTTGTCCTTCCCACCAAAACAACATTGCCCTTTGCTAGTCCCTCTAACGAGAATGCTTTTGTCAGCATGCTGCTCCTCTCTTTAGGCAATAAACCTTTTTTTCTTGAAAACTTATTCGTATCTGGTTTTGAAAAAATATGCCATAGACCATTGTACAACATTCTTGTACAATCAAATGCTTCCTGCTACCATGTGTGGCCCAAATGAGAGGTTTGGAGATATATAATCCCTATAAATATTAAAATTAAATTGGAAATAAGTACCCAGGCCAGACTGCCACATCAGAACATGTCTGCTAATTTAGCTTTTTTTCTTCTTATAGTGCTGTGGACTTGCTTCTAAGTGTTACCAAAAGTATGGGAACTTTGGCTTCTCAGTTTTGTTGTTTTTCAAATGTTTCCACAGAATTTAGAGAGCTTCTGCAGAGTTAATTCATGGTCTGATTTCACTGTATTGGTATCATTTAAAAGCTGTGCAGCAGAGGACTTCACTGATTTTTTTTATTATTGTAAAATTTGCAATACTTTGTATTTAGATTTAATTCAGTTTTTTTCCTATTCATAAGAAGTACCTTCCAACATTCAAAAGGAAGTACTCTAGATGGCACTGTCTTGGCAATCTCAACAGAGGACAAAGATCGACTAAGTATAGGAGAAGCTCTGTTTTGTAAAGATGTCTGGCAAAATGCCTCAGAGCTTTATCTGCTGCTGTTAGTTTCAACTCTTGTCCCTGATTTTAGGTTGTTGATACAAGAACTTGATCTCTCCAGCTACTTACATAACATCACAACCTGATTCCTTTAGTAAAAATACCCTAATCTCTTCAAATATCTCCCTCAGCAGCTCAAGGTATATTATTCATTTGCTGGAGTTAGGAATGTTCTGCCAGCTGAGAATTTGAATCTATTCAGCAGAATGTAGTTTGTTTCAAACATTCTCTGAATATTCAAATATTCTACAAATTGCAATTAATAAAAAATACCACAGGCTTGTGAAAAAGAAGAAAAGCAGTTATTCAGATTCACTATGTCTCAGTGCTGTGAACTTTCTCTAAAGAGATATCTGCATAGAAAATAGTTTAACAAGTCGGAGGCTTCAAAGGACAATGAAGGAATCTGCTCTCATCTCCCACGGCATTTGTGTATGTGGGTATTCTGCTCTGGGGAACTAATTGAGTATCTATAGAAAAAAACTGTAATTGTTTCTTGCACTGTCTGTTACCTAGTTAACATTTCTTGTTTTGCTTATCACACTAATTTTTTGTATCTGTTTTTTGTAATTGGGCAGCAATTTCTTGGGTTGGCTGTTGGGTTTTTCAATGCGTTTCTGCAAAGCTTAGTTTAACTTAGCCACTGGGCTGTGGCCTTTGTGTCTTGTCCCATTACTGATAGCAGTGTATTGCTACTGATGAGGATCAATTTTTTTCTGGTGGGGCTATCTTCAACTTTCTATATGGTCAGTAGGAATTTGGAGGCATATGACTGGTTCCAAAATAAATGCAAACATTGTACATCATTAGGGTGGAGTACTCGAATAGCCTTATGGGCTAGAATACTAGAAAGATCAAGTTTTCAGCCTACAGAAGTTCTTTATATAGTATGCTCCATGGCAAGAACCACTGTGTCAGTAGGTGGAGAGGGGAAATGTTAGAGCATTTGTTACATGCTGATTAATTGCTGTCAAGTTCCATTTAAAACAAGATCTGTGTTTTTAAAAAAATCTGATCCTGTAGTTTGACCACAGACAAAGCATGAGCAATGCTTACAATTGTATGGGTACTGACATCCTAAAAACTCAAGGAGTAAGGAGCAGCCTTGAGGAATTCACAGAGTAAGAAAACATGAAAGGCTGAGTTTGGAAGGGACTAATTTTCCACATAAGACTGAAATGAAAGATTAAGAGATGTACTGGAACCACATATGACTTTTTTCAGCTGTCATACAATTGACATAGCTATATGCTATTTATGTAGGAGCTGATTAAAAGCTTTCCAAAGTACTGCATGAAAAAATGGGGTCACACATTTCCCTTTCATAAAGATTTTTAGCACAGAAGACTGGCATCTCCTGCATATTTCATGAATGTAGTTTCAGAAAACAATGTAGTCAGTGGGAACGTGCATGGAAGATCCAGCAGAACTATTTTTCCTTTGCCTGGAAAGCAATTGGGCCTTTAGAAGAGGATTTATCTTGCCTATTTTCAGACATCTATATTTGAGATGTCTGCCTTGGGGTGAGATGAACTGAATGTGTGAAGGGAGTGTTTCTTTCTGCTGACTTTAAAAGCAGTGTAACTGACTGGCTCGTGTGGATGGCTGTGTTTGCACAGGTGAATTTCACTCTGGAGATCTACAGTAAAACAGATCTCTGGCAATGTGTGGAGGAAGAAGAAAACAGATGGGACAGGAGACTTTTTCAGTGGGGTGTTCTTTTCCTCCCAGTGTCACACAAATGGGATACATCCACAGCAGTAGATCTCCTAATCGTGCTGCCATCCTGGTGACAGGACTCCCACAAAGACAAGAAAAGCAAAGCAGGACTGATAGAAAAAGCCCTGAGCAGTGGATATCTTTCAGTTAAAGAAACTGTTGGTTATCTTCATGGGACAAGAAATTCATCTTAGCCTTTTTAAAGAATATTAGGAGCAAAAATTTTAATTTTGAGTATAAGAAAAATCAGATTCTTACAAAGCAGAACTTCCATATTTATATATGAGGATAGAAGCACCAGGATTGAATCAATACCTGTTTGAAAAGTACTACCAATGAACAGATTTTTGAAAGCACCATTAACTCCCAATGGTGAAATAAATGTGAGCAGATTATTAAAGATAAAAAAAAGTAGCTGTTCCATGGCAAATCATTTTACGTAAGCTATGTGTCACTCAGTTATGCCCCACTTGACTGGATAGACTTAAGGAATCAAATAAAAAATTGCTGCTGAGAAATAACTTTCCATTTCACTTAAAGAAGAAATTTGCTACAGACACATGAGATATTTATGCAGTAACTAAAAGTGTTAAATTTACCAGTTTTCAGGGCTGAAGTGTAAATTATAAATATTGTAATTTCTCTCCTGTAACACATGCTATGCATTAGAGCACAGTCATATTTCAAATTCAAATCTGATACATTGCAGCGAGGACTTGGAGCTCTTCACTGTTCTGTTTCACAGACATTGTCTAGGATTTTTCTGTAAAATCTTCAAATTGAAGACAATGCCATTCAGACTAACAGATGAAAGAGAAATTTTAGTTTCCAACTAAATAGATGAAATTTTTTAGTATGTTTTTAATATATTGATGAGAGATTAGAGGTGCTATCCAGCTTTTATGTAAACTGCTAGTTTATATGTTACCTTCATCTCCAGGTCTCTAAATGACATCTGACAACTTTATGTCCTAAATATAGGGTTGCCCAGAATTTTTCTGAAATTACACAGATCCCACTAATTTCACTAAAATCACTAAGACAGATACACAGTATTTCTATTTGTGCAACAAAAATCAATGCCCCACATGCAGTACATAAGAGCACTTTAAAAAATAAAGACTAGCTGTCGTTTTGGTAAATGACTATGGAAAATGAAAACAGTAATAGTACACAGGGCTGGGCTCTTTGGGTACTGTGGCACATTAGTGATCTGTATCAAACAGATGGGCAGTGCAGTCAGGCCTACTTCTGCCCAAATCCTTATGTATATTTTTGCTTGTCTTTCTGCAGTAGTTACTATTTCTATTCTGGTTTTTTTTGATTAAAGCTTGTAACAAGCCAAAGTTTTCTATGCTTGCTGTATTATAGAATTGCCAGCTAATTTCTCAGGTTTATTTTGGTTTAATTTTCTATCTTCTCTCTCTTGATGTACTTGTGATAATGCAGTACATAGAACACTCATGTAAGACCTTCCATAAGCAAAGTTTATTGTCTTAATTCTGTCTGCAGTTCACAACCACTTGATAGTTTTGATCTCTTTTGTATGCACACAATGTACAGTGTACATTGCTTGTATAAACCTAGAGGCTGGCATGTAATAGATGATGCTTTCAGCTATTTCATTCACAGTCTTCTGTTTTTAGGCAGTGTGGATGAAAAAGGATAAACCATCTCATATGGAGCTGTGAACTGTCACAGCAACTGTGGGGAAGACACTGGATGCCTTCTAGAGGGATTGTCATTTATATGCTGTGTTCATACTCATTTTGTCTTCTTCTCTTTTATAAAGGTGTTGGAGATGGAGGAAATGAATTAGGAATGGGCAAAGTAAAAGATGCTGTAAAGAAGCACATAAAAAATGGAGATGTTATAGCTTGTGATGTTGAAGCTGATTTTACTGTTGTAGCTGGTAAGGGATTTTTGGTGGGGTGGGACAGTAGCTGGTGTTTGAGAATAGAACTGACAAGGAAACATTTGTCTTTTCCCTGGCAAACGAATCTATCTCAGTATTATGTACGTTTTCTGAAGAGTTAAGGTCCTGTTGCTTCAGAAGAACTGACTGAAAATTGAGAATGTTCAATGAACAAAGTGTATTTAATTGGAAATAGGGCAAATCCTGAGTATTCTTGAAAAATCACACATTGTATAAAATCACAGAACCATAGAATCCATCCAAAAATGGCTTGGGTTTGAATGAACCTTGAAGATCATCCAGTTCCTACTCCTCCTGCCATGGGCAGGAAACCTTTCACTAGACCAGGTTACTCAATAACAAAAATCCATAAGGAAGACTGCAGAAGTGATCTGTGTGGGAATTAAAATGTCTGTGCACATACAAATTTTCAGTATAATTGATAAACTTCTGTGAGTGTGCTCGTATCAGGCATAAATTAGTCATATTGCTCCTTTACAAAGAGATAAGTTCTTTCAATAATCACTCAAGGACAAATGTACATTCTTAATATTCAACTGAAGTTGAATGTTACAGTTAAAATTCTCTTATACACCAGCATGAAATAAAATTCACAGTGAGAGAGAGGTGTTCAGCAAGGACCAACTTGTGAACTGGATGGTCTGTATTGTTCTTGGGCTCAGATTTCTCTGTTCCTAACCCAGGTGTCTCTGACACACTCTGGACACTAAGCAGCCAATTTTTGCAGTCTGGTTTCAGTGTCACTTTTGCAGGGGTCTCTAACTGGGGTGGCTATGCCATCGCCTGTGCTCTGTCTGTGCTGCGCTCCTGTGAGATCCACGACCGCTACCTGCGCAGAGCCGTCGGCTTTCCACGGGCACCGAGCCAGAGGCTCTGGCTGCCGGCACTTCCGTCCGTCACCAAGGTAATTCCTGTGCACGAGGGGTTGAGACTTGCTCATGACACATAGATGGAAGTGGCCACCAGCTGCTGAATCCTGCCTAGTCCAGTTCAATACCTTACCTTCACAAGGTTTAAAAGACAGGTGTCTGCTAAGGAAGGCAGGAGCCTCCCTTGGAATGGAAAATGTAACCCCCTTCCCTCCAAATTACTATAATTTTGAAATTAAGGGGCTTTCAGGCAATTATATGAGAAATAGGAATAACAGTTCTTTACTAGTATATATAACAAGGCAATAATACAGAAATACTGGCTTAACCTGACAGAGTCAGGATATGACCTGATACCCTGCTGGGCAGGGTGGTGGTAGCAGTCCCATGAAGGGGTGGCTGAAGCCCTCTTTGAAGTGGTAGATACGGTTCTGTAGAAGCAGTGATCCTGTAGAAGGGTCTGGTCTTCCTCTGAAGGTCCAGTGGTGGTTATGTAGCTCTTGTCCTCTGGGAACCCAGTAGGTGAGGGCTCATTGTGGTGTTCCACACCTCAGATTATATCCAGGTAGGAATGCTTGGTTCCTCCCCCTGGGTGGAGCATCTCACAACGGGATGATGTAATTCTATGAGTCATGCAGTGAGGCTGGATGGCCCATTAACAGAAGATATCTCCTGGAGGGAGTTATCAGGGATGTGTCATGGAAGAGACAAAGAACCCTGCCCCACCTGGTTTTAAGAGCTGGTGATAGAATACATACTTTTGGTTACATCTTACATTGTAACCTAAGACACAAGGTCTTCAGGGACTTTTGGGGATTCCTTGTGAAGAAGCAGCCACACTGTACTTAGACTGTTCCACAAAGGATCCAAAACAGGTTGCAAATAAAAATCCTTCAATATGAATGTGTTCATGTCTTCTAACTTCAAGCAGAAGACAGTGCTACAATTTTATGGGCAATCCAAGAAATCCCTGTATCGAGATACAGTGATTAAAATTCCCTGTTTGCTTCCTTAGCATCATTCATGATTTTATAACTCTCTGTTTTAGTGTCCTTTAGATGTCTGCTTCCAAAATCAAGTCACAGTTCTTATGCAGTAGCCACTCCATACTTCTGATCTTTGTACCGTACTTCTGATCTTTCCACCTTTCTGGAACCTTTCTACAATTAGTTTTGAATGTTTCTAAATTAAAGTTGGAGAAAAACTTGTACATGAATATTTTTAAATGTGTTTTGACTAATGCAGCTCTGTACAGTGTGATATTCTGGGAATGCAAAGGTTTCAGACTGAGAAAAAGTAAAATAACTGAGAGGGGTGAGAAATGACTGTGATCTGTGCTCATCCTGCTAAGCACATGCCTCTATTTTTAACTTGGCAGTGGTTAAAAAAAATCTGTCTATATATACACACACACACACACACACTCTTAATGATTAAATAAGGTTTGTTCCACGTATTTGCAATAACTTAGGAACTTCAAAATTCGGCTTTATTGGCTGAGTGCCTCTATAGAGATTTGGACAAAAGCATTAAGTTTGTGACCTCCAAGAATGCTAAGCAAAATGCAATCCATCTACCATAGAAACTGTCCAAAACAAAGAAGCTTTTCTCCTGAGATGACAGCACATTCTGCATGAAATTCCAACAAAGCACCTTTTAAGTATTTTAGAGTAGATCTCACCATTTTTTTTTTAGTTCTTGCTATCTTAGTTTTTTATCCAGAGGTCGTAAAACTGAAACTGATACCAACACTTGGCACAGCCATATAGTTTAACAAAGCTTATATGGCCCTTTTTAGCACAGTCTTTTCATAAAATAGATTAATTACTTTTCAGTTTTCAATGTTTTTTCCAGTGGCATCTACTGGTTTTTGACCTTTAAATTAATGCATCCTAAAATTACTATGATCAAAATTCCTGGTAATGAGATAGTGTAATTAAATGTCATACTGTGTACAGGAAAACCTTCTTGTTTTTGTTTTACTAAGCTATACAGCTGGGAATATTAATGAGCCAATAATGGGCTACTGAAAGTGCAATACAAAAATCTATTGAGATAAAATTAATGGAAACAGTTTTCTGGAGGAGAGAAAATGACTAAATGTCAGACAAGAAAATATATCTTTAATTATAAATCACACAACAGTGAACAATGCAGAAGATTGAATACATTAGTATTCACATACTCCATTAGTATAAAAAAATCAGACCATTTATGTTTATATGGCTACTTTCTGCAAAATTCATCTTCATTTAATGGTATAATAATTGCCCTAGTGAGATAATGAGCAACACCACACAGATCCATCTTGGTGTTTATAGTTGTATTTGTAATTGAAAAGAGGACATTTGAAGGAGTGCCTAAGCAGCAGACAGCTGTCTTATCATGTGCTTTATTTTTGTTCAAAAAATGTCACTTCCATGAATGCTGTAGGTCATAATTACTAAGTGAAGACTTCCCCTGAAACACCAACATTATTTCCCTGCAGGCTCTTGTTCAAGCAGTGTCAGGGCTGCGCTGCCAAACCCCAGAACTGTGGAGCTCTCCCTTCCCACTGAACAGCAAACTCAGATTGTTCTGTGCTCCTGGATCAGCCTTTACACACATCTTAGCGACAGATGCTGCAAAGCATTTGTTCCGTGGCGAGAACTGCAGGAGCAAGAAACAATTGGACCTAAACAATCTTTGCTTACCTTTACCTTTGCTTACCTACTAATTTGATTATGGTATTGGCTTGGCTTTTCAGATGTTTGTAGTATTGTTATATCAAAGTGACTGTAATGAAATTAATTCATTCATACTTATCCAAATGTAGCTAATGCTAAACATCTTACGGTCAACTCTGCATTTCATTGCATCTCACAATCAGGTTAATATATCAATCATTTGTTCTTTTACTGAACTCTTCATTAATGGCAGCGTATTAACTGTATTGTTTGGGGTTTTTTTAAATGATGACCTCTAAGAATATGAACTATATTATAAATATATGAAGGTGTGATGTATTTTTAGTATGCTTTATTACCTTTGCCATTCATAAGGAAGTTGTTCCCGTGAATAAAGCACAAACTAACAAGGTATTTTTCTATTTTTCTGATTATTTTTTCTGGTTACTCCACTCCCAACATAATGATTTACTGAAGAGAGAACTGTGGTCAAATTGCAGCACTGTACAGCTAAGGAAGCGTGCTGTACATTGTATTTGCTTATTACAAATGGAAACAGTAGCATTTGATGACAAACTATGGTTTATCAGGCATAGTTATGTAGCATTAAGCAAGCAAACTTTTTTACCTCATATAAGCAGATCAGAGAGCTCTAATATGTAAATACGTAGCAGAAACCATTCATTTTAGAGATTACATTTTGTGTATCCAATTTGGGCATCTCTTTTGCGACCCAGGAGATCTCCTTTGTCCTTAAGCATTTAGATACACTCAGTGCTAAGAGAAACCTCTGTAGTGCAGAAAGATCAGTTGTATATTTGCATTCATATATATGAACATTCATATGATATAAACTGATGTATATTTATAATTTTATAAATTACAAAGTAGCAAATTTCATGCTACTAATGTGTCCTGATAATTTCCTTACATAGATGCATCACTGCTGACACCATGTAACTATGCATATTTCTCCTTTAGTAGAAAACCAGACCCTCATTTAATTTTGTTGCAGCTAAGAACTAGGATGTTTTACCAGGAAATAAAAGACAGATCTTTAGAAAGTGCATTCAGAAAGCAAGTTACAAAATTAAACTGAATTGGTCATACAGGGCATGCTTTGCTTCATTCAGAAATGATTACATTTTGACCATGTACTCTATTATGTAAAATACAACCATATTGTGTCTAAATTCAGATCTACAGCTCCTGTATTCTTTGTGGTTTAGAAGTGTTCCTGGAAAAAGTCCTAACATTTGATAAGAGTAGATATTTTAACGTTATAATTTTTTTTCATGATTCATTTGTGTCCAGGAGATAAAGAACTTTGCTGGAGTTTATTGTGTGGTAATGTCAAACAAGAAGTGTTAAAACCTAGAGAACTCTTTGTCAAGGACACTGGTAGGACTGTTCCAGTAGCAATTTCCATGCAAGTGGAAATGGCATGGTAGACAAAGACCAGAAAAGGCATTCCTAGCAAAGAAAGGGAGGAAAAGATAGGTAGGTGAGTGTTTCAAGGTCTTACATAACTTATCACCGGGTTGGTGTAGGGGAAGCTAGGATTTTTGTTTTCTTGGATTTTTATTAATAGAATTCAAGAAATAAATTCTCAGTATAGTAAATGCTAAAAAAATAGAAAGAGTTTTACTGTGTACATTTCATAACAAATGAAAAGCAGAGCCGTTGATGGCAGACATGCGTCCACTTGAAACCAGATCTTCAAATTTCACTGTTCCCTGTGGTTTTTTCAGAGCTCATTTTATTCCATCTTTTCATCCCACAATGCTAACTGGCCCATAGCTCACAAAAAAGCATTTTGTTCCTTCTGTGTACTTTTACAGCTCAACTTGGAACATGCTTTGTTATCTGCTTATATTAGTTAAGCAAGAAAATAACTAGTTCTAAACAAAGTTTATGCTATTTCAGACCATGCCAAGGAAGCACAATTTCTGAGGTTGTTTTGTCCCCACTTCTTCCCTAAGCAACCAAAATTCTCATAAAATCAGTAAGAAAAAGGGAAGAGAGGGCCAAAGGCACGGAGAGATCAGAGAAGCTGCAGAAAAGTGAGTGTGCAGCCCATCCAGGTGCTCTCTATAACCTTTTCTCCTGGTGCATCCTCTTTCCCTTCTGTTCTTTTCTTTAAAAATGCAGCTGCAGCCAGCTGGATGCAGCTGCCACAGATGGATTTTTGAGATACTTTGGGTGGAGGTTCCTCTGATTCTGATTTTTGCAATATAGGAACTTGAAACCAGGCAAAAAATGATAGATGTTTCTGAATTGACACTAATGTTCTGTTTGAGGGAGTGTGGAGAACAATAATATTCAGTAATTAAATAGCAGTCAAGGGTATAAACCATCTGACACTCCCTGAGCTCCAGATGCTAAACATATTCTTTGGGACGAGATAGTACTTGCAAGTTGATGGCAAAATAAATATGGAGGATATGGTCAGTCTCTCCCAGAATTAAAATAAAGATCTTGATGACTGCTCTTGTCTGATTCAGAATTTTAATTATACTCCGTTTCTTTGTTTTTTAAGGAAGAAAAGCTTCTGAAAACACTTGTGCAGCTCGGGGTCCGCAGTGGCAATACTGCCAGTCTAGAGATGGAAGTGGACGGGCTGCCCTTCTACAACACCCATTCACTTATGATTGAAAAGCTGCTGCAAGAAGCACAGCAGTGACTGCCCCTAATGATTTCTGCATCAAGAGTTGCTCCGATGTCATTTCCTTATTCTTGAGGCTCTCACAAGGTGTAAAAGACCAAAAAAAAGATGATTTTTCATCTCTGGTGTCTGGACCACACACAGCCTTTCATTGTTATCCTTACAACATCTCTGTGCAACAAGAAGAGGGTATCATCACCATGACTTGGTCTACCTTTCTTTTCTGTAATTTTAAAATGGAGAATGAATATTAAATGATTTATGATAAGAGGTGATCTGGCTTTTACAAAGAAACCATGCAATTACAATGAGATATTATTGCACTGCTGTTCTTGTTTCACTGACCTCATAACTGTAACAGGAAGTAACTCTCGTAACAACTTGGGTTTAAAAATACTTGCGGTGAGGAAAACAGCTACAGTAGAGAGGGGAGATTCGAAACAAAACTGCAGTTTTGAAATAGTGAAAGCTCCACTTTCTGTAGCCCCTCTGTCTTCTTATGGTGGGGGATAGTTTGTGGAAATGTGAGGAGATAAGGAGAAAATTTCAACTGAGCTAATGAAAATAAGGGCAGCATTGCAGACCTTCCATGTAAATGGTAGGCTGTGCCATTGACCTCCATTGTATCAGTAGTTTGCCTTTTATGTATTTTGCCCCTTTCTGGGTAATAGAGAAAAATTGTAGACATTTCAGAGCATCCTGTCGTTAAAAAGAATAGAAATATATAAATAATGATTAAAATTAATTATTAGAAATAAAAGTATGATTAGAAATGAATAAACATTTGCATTCAGTATGAAATAACATTATGTAAATAAACATTGACATGAATTCCTGTTATAGAAATTCAGCTCCTGACAAGACCGCGTGAAGTAACATTAAATTCTATCCCATAGAATTTCTAACAATGAAGCAGTACACAACAAATGGTTGTGAATTGTGCCCAACTTTTGTCATTTAAAGCTGTGATTTTTACCTTAACTCCAGATGAGTGTCAGCACTGAAGTTCTGCTGGCTGTCAGCCCTCACAGCAGAGAGGGGAGGGTAGCTTTGACACTGCACCTCTAGAGCACTGGTGCTTTACCTGTCATAAAATGGAAGTTGCCTTTAGTTGGAGTTCCAGCAGCCAGCAACACTTTGTATCTCTTTTCCTTCCTGGCAGGTGAGTTTTATTTTCCTTCTTCGATGCAAGACAACTTTTTCAGAATGAGAAAAATAATTTCATACCACAAACACCAGCATATTTTGAATATTAATCTCCTGAAGTCCCTGAGCACATAAAGCGTTTAAAGACATAAAAGAGTTGAACACATGACAGAAAGAAATCTTAAAGCCAGCTAGACATTCAGGTTCACCGAAGATCCCAATGTTTATTTTACAGATTGATCATTTTTTTAGATTTATCTCAAACCTTCTGAAAAGATGTTCTGGAAAAGTATCTTTGAAGTTTCACAATTAGAAAACATCTCCTTTAGAAGTCTCCAAACTCTCCAAACTATAAGTATTAAGTAAAATATTTCATATGAATGCTTGAACTTTTTGCCAAAGCCAGTAACCCTGTAGGATGGCATATGTTCACTGCTGCACAGAATTCACAGAATGAAATTGGCATCATTTTAAAAGAAGCAGCTGCTTTTATTCTCTGTGTGCTACTGACATACTACACTAACAGGTGCAATGTATATTACTCTTTCCAAGCACTAACTTTTGTCAAAAAAAGGTTTTGCTCTTGGTTCCCCCAAAATACAAGTCTTAACAGTCAGATTTCATTGAGAAATACAAAATTTAATAATTTATTTCTCTTTTTCTCTAGTGCATGCTTTTAAAATCCCTTCTCGTGTGCAGTCCCAAGCACTGTATTTACTGCAATAGCAGATGTAGCATGTCTCTAGCAACCTTAGCAGGACTCTTGAGTGAGTTTTGACTGAGATGGAAGGAAAACTCTGAATGGGAGTTACCTTCCTGCTGTATTGGTTACAGTTCTGCAGCCTGAGGTGAACAGTTACAATACAGAAAGAATTGATAAAATGTCAGCTTCAAGAAAAAAAAGAGGAAAAAGAAGAAGAAATCCCTCCCTTCTGTTGAGGGTTAGCAGGTTAAGTGCTGAGAACTGTAGCAGAATGCTGCGCTGTGTTACACAAGTTTCCATCTGATTTTCAACTGCAGCAGCTGACCAAAGCTGACCACATCAAAGCACCAATTCAAATAAGCCTTAATCCCTCAGATGACAACTCCATATAGTACAGCATGCTCTGCATTCCAGTTGTCTAATTTAAACAACATGGGTAACTGTAAAGAAGCAACGCATAAACATGACAACAAATACTTAATCCTAGAACAAACCATGTGTGTGTCTTGCAGTCTGACAGGTCATGGGGGTCCAAGAAGTTGGTGCTTAACAATGTACAGGCTCAGCACTCCAGCAGTCCCTGCCTTATGACCCCCTTGGAACACACAGCAGATGAGATGAAAGATTAGGAGAAAATAAAGCTAAACAGTGCTAATAGTCAGGAGAAAAAAATGCAGTTGTAATTAATCCAGCTGAGTGGTCAAAGTATAAAGAAATGTAAAATAATTAAACAAATCAAATGTTAACCTAAGCAAACCTAATCCCCTCTTGGGATTGGAGACATGAATCCTTTCTGCTAGAGGAGGGAGGAGAAGATGTGTAGTCTCACAAATAGAAAATAACTATCTTTTAGCCAAAGCTAAAAGATAGTTATTTCAAACATAGAGTGGAAAAATATAAAAAGAAAATTATAAAAACATTCTTTATTAAACATATCCACTAATTATGTCCAATATTGCACTCTCAAGGTGGTTTCCAGAAAACTGTTAGTATATATTCCTTTCGGAATCTGATGACAAACAAGGCTGTGTTACAATGACATACTTCAGATAGCATGAGTAGACATCTGTCTAGACAATCTTTTGACTTAAAAGCAAACCAGAGAAACAAAACTGATTATACTGCTGGAAGTTATCAGCTCCAGGGTGCAGAGAGGTGTTTCAAAGAAGATCTGAAGCCAGAGAATTGAAAGGACAAGGCAATATTAATGGTGTAACAGCTACAGATACAAGAAGGTGTGATGAGCAGATCACTAAGAAGAATCATACAGGATTCATTACTGTAACAAAAAACCCCTAGAAAACCTAGAGAGGAGGTGGTGGTAGAAACAATACTATAGAGTACAACTCCCACATCTTTAAAAGCCACTGTTCTCCACTTACTCCTGTATTTTGTTGCTGTCTAAACCAGGACACTGATCATTCATACATCATATTTCTGATACTGTATTTACTGAACCATGACCGAACCCTAAACTATATTATCTGTGGGCAAGAACAGAGTTTATACAGAATTCATTCAACAGTTTCCCTGACAAATGAATTGTTATATAATTGCCTGCATGGTCTGTGCTGCACAAAATACACAAATTGCAAAGGACACAATCAAAACTGTAGCAAGGTGTAGTAGAATTTAGATGTAAATAAATGAATACAGTGACTCAGAGAAGCACATGGGATCAAAGTGCCTCACACACTACCAACCTTCTGTTCTCTTCCAAGTCAACACACCAAGTTACTGACTCTTGACACACCATCGGAGCCCAGAGTCTCATAGTTCTGGAAGTCTCTAGGAGCCTTATGATGAGGTTTAACAGTCTGAGATTCAACAGTCAAATAACAGCCTGAAGGTCTCAGCAGGTGCTGAGTTCCCTGTGCATGTTCTCCCATAACGTCTCACACTATGGGAACCACTGTTTCAGGAGTCTGGTTCTGGCATGGTCTCTGCATGCTTTGAAACTGGCAGAAGGAGAAGTTATTTCAGAGAGTTACAGAGAGGTTGCAGAAGTGTTTTGTTGGTTCTTTTTCTTTCTAAAAGTACATATGGAGACATTAAATTTTTTCTGTCTCTGACCTTTTCGATAGATGATGACAGCTTGTAGAGAATTATTTTCTCAAGATGCAACAGGGGAAAACAGAAAGCAGTTAAAGATGAGTTCACTAGAACTACACACCATGAGTACTGGCTTATTCCAGTCAATGCAGTCATCAAGACAAACAGGTTTTAAGTGGTAGCATGACAACAACAGATATATGATTATAACTGAACTGACTTGGCATATGCTTTCCTCCCTATTGCCAGGGTCCAAGCACCTCCAGAAACAGCTTCACTGTACAGCATTGCTCATAAGCCTTTGCGAGGTCACACTGCTGTAATACGTGAATAATTCAGACAGATACACAACATGGCCATAGCTGCAGATTTAGGATCAAGGTCCTTTTTTGATTAATGCTATAGGCTGTCTATATCAGCTGTGAAGCAGTCCTTCATTCCAGCACCATCAAGTGGTATTTGTAATAACTCTGGTTGTTGCTCATGCTGTGTTCTGTTGGGAGTTTCAGTAATGTTCAGTGGATAGGACTCCTTTGTCTCAGTACTCAGACGGCCTAAACATGTTAGACAAGAGTCTCTCATCTTGACAAAGTTCTGGTAAGTGCTTTCACTGGAAAAACAGTATAATACTGGGTCAGCAACACAGTTAAAAGTAGTTAACAAGAGAGAAATATGGTAAACATTAAATACTTTCTCAGCAAATGAGCAGTTGTTCTCCAACAAGCTACGAACTACAAGTAGGATGTGGTATGGCCCAAAGCAGACTAAAAATATGAAAACAGTGCTTGAAACCAGTCTTTTAATTTGGATTTTCTTCTTCTTTTGAGTGCCGGGACTCTTGTGGACAACTCGTAAAATCCCACAGTAGGAGAAGGCCAGCAGAAAGAAAGGGAAAAGGAAGCCAGCAGAGAAGCGGTAGTAATTGACATTGTGCTCCCATTTCTTGATGGGGTAATGCTCAAAGCACACCAAGTGGCTCTCAGCATCCATGCTGATCTCCCCGTGCGTGAACACAAAGCAGCATGTCATTATTTCTTTGGCCCAGATGATGATGCTCACAATGGCAGCAGCCTTCATGGTCCGAAAGCGCTGAAACCGGAAGGGGTGCACCACGGCCAGATAGCGGTCAATGGAGATGCAGCACAGGAAGCCCACGCTGATGTAGATATTCTCATATAGGATGATGCCACAAATTTTGCACAGCAGCTCATCGTAAGTCCAGTTGTCATGCTGTAAAGCATACTGAAGCCAAAAAGGCAAAGAAAATATGTACAGCAGGTCTGCTACAGTCAAATTGCAAAGGTAGATACCTAATTCATTTTTAGCTTTGATCTGTAAATACCCATAGTACAGTGACAGACAGTTAGCTGGCAAGCCTAATATAAACACAAATATGTACACCACAGGGGATAATGTCTCATGGATATCATGATTAATGTTGCACTTCTCAGTTGCATTCTCTGTGAAATTCACCATCTTCTACTTTTCTCTCTGTATCACTCATCAGGGTCCTGAATGTAAGACTTAATTACATTCAGTTTTCATGTAGAGTTTATTTCTTCCACAAATGTTTAGGCTGAAGTGATGCCTTTGCTGCAGGATGTTAATAACCTGAAGATAAAGCACAAGGAAATCCTTAGAAGAGGTACAATTGTTAAATATATAGTACACTATTCAGAAAGCTGCTCTTTCCTAGCTGTAGATATTTTACAGTCTTTGATAAAGATAAAGCCTGTCTAGGAAATCATGAATCACATAAGTCCTAGCATGTAACAGAAAAGTGCCAGAAAATTATGTGATCCAGAATCACAAAGCCAATTACAAATATTTGTTGTTTTAGCTTTGGAGGCATCTAAAATGTGAAGAAATATCATCTCTGTTGTACAGATGAGGCAGAAAAGCAATAATCAGATTTCTCTACAATGGAAAAGGTGTCTCTGGTAAACCAGCAGTCCACTCAGACTTCTTCAGAGGATCTAGGGTGCAAAAAACTGTTGATTTTTAATTTCCATTTCTTAAATTTTCCTTTATATACAAGATACCATGTAATATGCAGTTCAATTCATCAGGATTTTAAAAAAATAAACTGAATTCTTAGCACTCTCTCTTACAGCTACTTGTAAACACAATCCTGAAAGCAAGCTGTCTTCCTCTGTTGGAAGGGCATAGTAACACTCCGGTACAGTGCATCCCCATGGTCTCAGTTCTACAGGATATTCCTTATTTGCCATCAACTCCCAAACCCACTCATTTACTCTTACTACTTACACACTTGTATCTTTCCTTTTCACTTTCACCAAATATGAATGTAATTGTTTTCACCTGAGGGGTCTGGTATAATCCAAACACATACCCACAGAAACCACTGCTATACTATGCTATGCTATGCTATGCTATGCTGTGCTATGCTAAACTAGTTAAAACACAAGAACCACTGCTGACAATGGGTTAGCACTCAGTTCTACTAGGTCAACCCTGGACCCAGCTCACAGTGATGAAACCCTCGACTAAACAATGTAATACCCCATGCAGGATTTTATCACCTCGTGATATATTCACATGGGCACAAATGGAGCACTGGAGAACAGCAGGGCAAACTGTGCCTAGTCTGAAGGGGATGCATGTTTAACCTGATGGTGCAGAACAGCAAGACTGTGTTTCTTTCAATCTCTCCTCAGAAAATTCAGGGTTGTTGGCTATACCTTTGTAAGGTTAACAATTTGTGTACTCTTTTTACGGCTTCAGACACTATGAATTCAAAAGCAGCACTATCCAAAGATAAGACCTTGCTTCTTTTTTCTGTTTGCTATGCTAATGTGCATTTTTGTAATCATATTCTGTGCCATCTAGGAACATAAAATTTCTTCCAAGGCAACCCTTACAGAAACATGACCACACTACAGTAAAATTAGTGTCAGTTTTAGCACTTGAGGATGTTACTGTCAAATAATCTTTTTTGCTACATGTTTTTTTTTTTTTAATAGTGATAGGCTTTACTCCTGTAGAAACTGAAAAGAAAATCACTTGCTTTAGGCCAGAAAATAATTGCCTGGCTGAAATAAATGATCAAACCTGCAAAGAACTTCATTTTTTAGCTTCAACCAGCATAGTTCCACAGAATTCACAGCAAACACCTACAAATAAAAATTGGGATGTGTTTTTCGTCCCTTTACTTCTACTGTTTCTTACCAACAGAGAGAAAATCAGCCCTTGTTTTGGTGGGAATGTCCTTGGGAGCTCAGAAACTCTCAGTCGTGAAACAACAAGCCAAGGTAAGATCATCTCCCTCAAAACTTCTAACTTCACTGTCCCATGCAACTTGTGTGAAAGACTGCTCAAGTCTAGCACTCTGCTCTCCTTCTCCTTTCAGTCTCAAGCATCTCCTTTGGGGTTTAAGAGACTCACCCCTTCCAGTGCAGGTGTCACAATAGTTACAACTCATGTGTCAAACTCAGCAGAAGAAATGCTGCTAAAGGGACCCAGTCACAGATATCTATGGTTCAGTTTGAAGTTTGCTCAAGGAGATTGCCATAACCTTCCCCTGGAATAAATATGACAATGTTAGCTGTGCTGACATTTACAGCAGAAATCAGTCACTAAAGTTATGGACAAATTTCCCCAAACACTGATACTTATTGGCCATTAGTTCTCCTGTAACACTATCCAGTTTCTCAAAGGCTTGATAACCATCACACATCTCTTCCACCTGCAGACAAGGGCAGTGCACAGAATCTTTGCTGAGGCAGGTTTGATAACCTTCTTACCCCACCCCGCCTTTTTAATCCAGAGCTCCAGGGCTGCGTTTGTATTTCATAGCATTTCTGTATTATTTGGTGACTTTTACATGTAAGGGTTTGCCTGTGCAGGATGATTGGCACACCTTAGTTGTTCTCTAAAATGCCTAAAATCTGAGGCCTATCATCATATCTACCAGTGTCCAGCCAGTGTCCAGCTCCTGTCAATAAGTAATAGTAATAGCAATTCAAAAGCTGTTGACAGTTTTGAAAATTCAGAACTGTCTTTATATGTCTAGCACTGAGTTTCATTCAGTGTTACCCAGTGAGTCATTATGGACCACAGTATGAGGAAAAGCAGATGTACTCTACAGTTGCAGTGTTTTTTGAAAATGTTTCTTTTCTTCTAAGAACTCAAAGTGTTTTTATCAAATTATGTTTATGTACAGAGAATATGATTATAAAAATAATTTCTGCCTAGTTTAAAAGTCTTGCCAGAATGCAGGATGTGAAGGAGGCAGAAAAAGTCTTATTGATACAATATTATGCTAATATAATATGCACTTACCATTACAGCAACATTTCCTGCTCCTGGAGGAAATTCTGGAGTGGGCTGTTTGAAGGGGCAGGAAAAGGAGGCTGGCTGTAACAAATCTCTTTGCCTTGTGCTAACAAACCCTCCTCAATTTCAAAGATGGCGATGAAAAACAAAGGTCCAGATTCTTGGGCAATACCTGTCTTACACTGCTGTTCTGGTCGGTGGCAACAGTGAGCCAGGAAATTCTTCCCTTGTTTCAGCCTCCTCAGTGTGTGGGCTCTGGGCCACCTTTGTACCCTTTGACCATTCGTGCCTGGCTAAGGACAGACTCAGTAGCCAAATGGAAGTACAGAGGCAGTTCACCTTTTCCCCAGCACCAGGTACACTAAATATAGCTCTGCACCAGACAGGGAATGAAACTGCAGGATTTTTTCAACAAACCTGGTATCAAAGGACTGCACTGGCAGGTTTAAATAAATGGGTGTGGAAGAGCCCACTCTGTTATTAAAAACATATAACACAATACTTTACAGGCTGTCTGAAAAAGGGGAAAATGAAGGAAAAGTGATGCATGGTATAGAAGAGAAAAGACAAATAATTCCCCCATTACTTACTGGCAACATCTGAATAGATGAAGGAGAAAAATTTAAAAAGTTGCTCTATGAAAAACATCTAGGGTGCAGACAATCATGAAGCTGAAAGCAGTTATGAACGGGAACACAAAGGCATTTCTTTTAGACAGCTTTAATATGGACATAGTGCAGCTGTGTGACTTTGTTTTTTTGAGCGTAGTTCATGTAACACATTCAGTATCATGAATCTGCAGTCATTTCCAGGCAATATTTCTCTCTCCTATATGCCCACATCTTTTAGATGATACCCATCTAAGCCTAAGTCTTGGCAATAAATTGGAAGACTCTCTCCATCTACATGAGCTCCAAACAATTCTCTTGTTCCTGGATTTAAAATAAAGCCAAGGATCCCTGAGCTTCAGAAAGCCTCACTTTTTCATGCTTTAAACAAGCCAACTTTATTACTCACTGGTGAGTTCAACGACAGTTCTTTTCTTTCCCAACTCCTTTGTGCCTTAGCTGTTGACAAATGCATGATTTGCCCCTGCATGATGAACCATGGGGCAGCTCATGGGTTAAGCACTGCCTGCTGGCAACGGCACAGGAAGCAGCCAGAGCCACGGACAACAGCAGCCTCTTCACCTTGGACCAAGGAGTACCATGGAGCCCAGGTGGGTCTTTTCAGTTTCAGTGAATATTGCTACAATTTTTGTTGTAATAAATCTGTCTGCAACTAGGCCTACATATTTTTTTAGCAGAGACAAATAGGACTGCAGCAAAGGACTTCCTTGCTAGAATTTGCAACAGTTGTGCACCCAGCTTGTCTCATTCACAAAGCACCCACTTCCATTAACAGGGAGTGTAACATAGTTGTGTGCCTGCATGGTCTCTTGCTATTTAATCTGTCCCTGCACCTGTCATACAGTGCAGACAGGCCTGAGTCACTTGGCTGTCATTGCAGGACTTAAACTGTCCTGCATACCTTGGAATCAGAAACCCAGAGTGGTTTCAGTTTAGGATTTGGTTCAGGCCATTACCTACACAAACACCAGCCCTTAAATTCACACGATAAACTTCCTTCAACACTTGCAGGTTTGTCAGATTGTTTGATCCTGTTTCACAAAACCTGGAAGAATAAGGTCAGATAAGAAGGCAGGGAAGCGATGACCAGCCGAAGAGACTAGGGACTGGTCAAACAACATAAAATGGGCAGGAAAGGGACAATATCCCTAGAGCAAGTTTGAAGAAAAAAAAAAGTAGAAGAAAGTAGAAATTTGGGTGCACCACTGAGTATGAAGAAATGGCACAATGATGTTTGGGTTCAATCAGAAGAATTATGATGTAAAAAATGAACCTGTTGGAGCAGGTCCAGAAGAAGGTCACAGAAATGACAAGAGGGGTGAAGCATCTCTCCTATGAGGAAAGGATGAGAAAGTTGGAGTTGTTCAGCCTGGAGAAGAAGGCTCTGGGAAGACCTTGTTGCAGCCTTTCAGTACCTAAAGGGGACTTAAAAGAAACATGGGGACAGACTTTTTAATAGGACTCGTAGCAACAGGACAAGGGGTAATGGTTTTAAACTAAAAGAGGGTAGAGTCAGACTACATACAAAGATGAATTTTTTTATGATGAGGGTGACAAACACTAGCCCAGGTTGCCCAGAGAGGTGATGGATGCCCCGTCCCTGGGAACATTCAGGGTCGGGTTTCATGGGGCTCTGAGTAACCTGGTCTAGTTGAAGATGCCCCTGCTTATTGCAGGAGAGTTGGACTAGATGGCCTTTAAAGGTCCTTTCCAAACCAGACCATTCTGATTCTAGAAGGGTACCAAGCAGAAGGAGCCATTAAAGTCAATGGAAGATGTTTCTATTAATACAAGATAAGTAAAGGAAAAGACAAGTACATATGAGGGACAAACACAAATATGTATGTATTTTTATAATATATATGTTTATATAACATATGTTTATATGGTATATAAGTATTTTTATATTTCTAGAAAGATAACTGAAATATTTCCTGTTGGTTTTTATTCCAGTCTTTAGAACCAGAATTGTTAACCAGCAACTAACAAAATCATTTTTAACAATAGGATGGGGGCATAGAGGAACATAGATCAGCAAAGGCTAACAGATATTTAAAAAAAATACATGTACTCCAGCGGATTTAGTTACAGCAATTTGTGAATTATTGCTGCTAATGTTTCAGGAATTATAATGAATTGGGGTAAAACAGACATAACATTTTGTTTTGTGAAAAAGAGGAGTCAAATTGAATTTCTAAACTAAAGTATTTTACATCTATGCACAATCTATTCAGTGTTTGAAACCTGCAAGTGGATTTTTCTAACGTGAACTTCTGAGTACAATAATTATTACTCTGTATATCTGTTTCAGTTGAAGGAAACCATGAAAGTGTTCTGTAAATTACAAATAACTTTACTTTTGTCATTATCAGATGACTCCTCTTATAAATCTATTGTCAAAGAAGGAAGTCGGCAACATTTTTTTTCAGAATCCACATAAACAAAAGACTAATTAGTCATCAATGACCAATTTTTCCTAACATGGATATGCAACTATTTGCAGTCTTGGTAAATCATTCCTTTTGCTCCAACTTTTGATATTCTGGGAAATCCATGTTCTTTCCAACCTTTTCATTTCAGGTTTTTATTACTTTGGAATTCTTAGTTGATGCCTGTGCATAGGAAGGACAACTTGAGACGAAGGGCAAGGAAGGGAGGTAGGTTAATAGGCACAGTTTGTCCAATATCATAGAATCGTGGAATGGTTTGGATGGAAGGGACCTTAAAGACCATCTTGTTCTAACCCGTGGGCAGGAACACTTTCCACTGTCCCAGGTTGCTCAGAGGCCCATCCAGCCTGGCCTTGAACACTTTTAGGGATGGGGCATACACAGCTTCTCTGGGCAACCTGTGCCAGTACCTCACCACCCTCACAGTAAAGAATTTCCTTCTAACATCTAGTCTAAATTTTTCAGTTTGGGGCCATTCCCCCTTATTTTATCACATGTCCTACATGCCCTTGTAAAAAGTTTCTCACCATCTTTCTTTTAGGCTCCCTCCAGGTACTGGAAGGCAGCAATTAGGCCACCCTGGAGCCCCCTCTTCTCCAAGCTGGAAAAAAACCAATTCTCTCAGCCTTTCCTCACAGGAGAGGTGCTCCATCCCTCTAATCATCTTGGAAACCTTCCTCTGGGCTCACTCCAAAGGTCCATGTCCTTCGTGTGCTGAGGACCCCAGATCTGGATGTAGCACTGGAGGTGGGGTCTCAACAGAGAGAAGTGAAGGGGTAGGATCCCCTCTCTCACCCTGCTGGCCATGCTGCTTTGGATGCAGACCAGGATGTGTTTGGCTCTCTGGGCTCCAAATGTTCCTGTCCAGCCTCTCATCCACCAGCAGCCCCAGGTCCTTCTCAGCAGGGCTGCTCTGATCTGTTCATCCCCACCCTCTGTTGATACCAGAGGCTGCCCTGGCCCAGGTGCAGCACCTTGCACTTGGTCTTGCTAAACCTCATGACATTCCCATGCACTCACTTCTTGGGCTTGTCCAGGTCCCTTTGGGTGGCATCCCATTCTTCAGGTGTGTCCCTCCTCTCTTTGGTGTCATCTACAA
The DNA here is from genome assembly GCF_017639235.1 of Corvus kubaryi. Lineage (NCBI taxonomy): Eukaryota > Metazoa > Chordata > Aves > Passeriformes > Corvidae > Corvus > Corvus kubaryi. The sequence continues at coordinate 20,215,552 of NW_024582054.1, forward strand.
ATCTGCTGAGGCTGCACTCAATTCCTTCGTCTATGTCATTAATGAAAATACTAAATAAAACTGGTCCCAGTACAGACACTTGAGGGACACCACTTGTCACTGAGGTCCATTAGGACTCTGAGCCATTGACTATGACACTCTGGATGCAACTGTTCCACCATTTTCTTACACACATAAGAGTCCACCCACCAAATCCATCTCTTTCCAGTTTAGAGAGAAGGCTGCTGTGGGGGGGCCTGTCAAAGTCTCTACAGAAGTCCAGATAAATGACATCTGTAACCCTTCCCTTGTCCACTGATACAGCCACTCCATCATAGAAGGCCATAGGCTGATCAGGCAGGACCTGCCCTTGGTAAAGCTCTGCGGGCTGTCCCAAATCACATCACTGTCCTTGATGCGCCTTAGCAGAGCTTCTAGGAGGATCTGTTCCATGATCTTGCCCAGGCACAGAGGTGGTGCTAACAGGTCGGTAGTACCCAGGGTCCACCTTTCTACCCTTTTTAAAGATGAGTACAATGTTTCCCTTTTTCCAGTCACCTGGGACTTCTTCTGATTGCCATGACTTCTCAAATATCATGGACAGTAGCTTGGCAACTACATCTGCCTGTTCCCTCAGACTACTCATTCTATCTCACACTACTACTTATTCTTTATCTAGGATTAGGGCCTTTTTACCTAATGTGAGGTCTGAACAACTGGTTGAGAGCAAGAAAGTGCTGAAAACCTGAAAACAGAAAAAACTTTGGAAAATCCCTATTTACGAAGTTCATGCAATGTGTAATTTCAGTCAAGCAGTCCAAATAGTATCAGGGAGGTGAATCACAGCAGAAATTAGTCATGCTATAGCTGCCTCAAAGCTTAAAAAAAATGACCCTAATTTGCCCCCCACTTCCTGCTGTTAAAGATCAACCAAGTGGACAACATGACCCTCCAAGTACTCCACTGCTGAGCTACTGTGACTAGTTCCTACCCACAGGGCACATCTCCTTGAAGCTCTGTGTATGACTTGCTTGAGTACAGAACAGTGGGTGGAGGAAAACACATCACACTACTTCCTGCAGACATCTTAAATCACTCTATTACTCAGAGAAAAAATTCCAAATCTTCCTTTTCCCTGAATAAAACCTCAGTGAAGTCAATGTCCCTCTCCCCCACAATACTCCTTGACACAAAAGAAAAAAACCCATCCTGTGTCTATTGAAGAAGCAGCAGGCAAGTCATAATCAGTCATAGACATCAGAACTACTTATAATCCCAAACTCATACACTGATCCTTGTTGAACAGGACAATGCAAAAAACCCCAAGATTACACAGGTCTTGCTTATTAGAAGCCATATAAGCCATGATCAACATGCAATATTAATAAGAAACAATGACTGGAACAACTGTGTTGTAACCTGGGATTGAGAAATAGGAACTTCATCCTTCTAAGTTCAGTGAGTTCTGATTCATTTTACCATCTACAGCTTTGGGGAAAATCATCCTTCTGATTCATTTTCCTAAACTGTATTACTGCCTCTTTTGATGCTGCAGCCTGCTCTGACACCAGCACAGTGCTAGATCAGGCAATGATCTTGCGTTGAGGTCAGTGACTTAACATTTAATTCATATCTGTGTTGCATTTCAATGATTTTTGCCTTTCTCAGATTGCCAGTGTGTCCCTGCAGCCCCAGCACTACCACACAGCTCCTGCTTCACAGAGTGGCTGCTCAAAGGGAGCCATGGGAGTCACCCACAGATTTCTCTGCTGCTTGAGCATGAGCCACTCATTTACATACCATGGGCCGTAGCACACTGCCGGCACCCTGTCCCGGTCAGCTCGCCCCGTCCCAGTCAGCACACACCAAGGCTGAGCAGAGCTCTGGCTGTCAGCCTCTGCCTTTGGCCAGAGGCTCACGGCCCTGGAGCTGATGTGTGTATTAAGAGCAGCTTGCTCTCTGTACCCACATGCTCACTCAGAAAGGGAACAGAATGCCAGCAACACACAAGGCAGTCCCTTCTGTCAAGCTTCCCCAGCATCACTCAAGGGAAAACTTGCTCAAAATCTGAAAAGTTAGAGAACAAAGCAGGGACCAAGGTATCTTTCTGCTTGCATCTTTTGTAATGCCATAAGGATCATATCCTCCAAACAGAACAATATCATTAACTAAAAGTCATTTGGAAAGCAACCAAACACCCATCTATAGAATTTTTTCTCTTCATTCACTGATAATTCAGTGGATGAGACTTATTGTGCAATGCTGCTGACAAGCTTGGGACATCCATAATCAATGCCTGACTAATAACACTTGACAAACAGCAAAGGCTGTCTGATGGAAAAATTTTGCTAGCTAGGTCTAACTGGTTGAAACTCTGGCATGTCTAAAGAGATAGAGCAGATCTCCTGTTCAAGGAGAATGTTAGCATTTTCATTATTCCATGCATCAGCAAATAATGATACATTCAATAAAGTCATCTCTTTTTGAAATGTCATTTTCTGCATATATGATTCAGTATATGATTCATTTTGTACTGCAAAAGTTTTAAGACATGGTAAAGTGAAAAGCTGCTTACAATATTTGAAGATTTTTCCCTTCAACTCATTTTTCTTTGACTTAATTATTTTTCTTCTGTTTGGATTTATCCAAAGAGAACAAATTCATCATGAGATAGGAGCCTGCTCAACTGAAGCACCTAACACTGTGTGCACTGTTGCCATCTGAAAAACGAAAACAATTCCGTTTTGCCTTTGTACTGTGTTTGGGTTTCCGGCTTGCACTGATCACCATTGTGCACTTCAGACATGTTTCTGTTCTAGATCCAATTCTTTCTAGTCTAGCACACCATCCACCCTTCCACGCACTTCTGTTTAGCTACGCTTATTTCCTTTGAGGCTCAATTGAGCCTTTTTTGGCTCTTGTTCTGTATTTCTGTATTTCTTCCTTGGATACAGCATTGAGGGGGGGTGGTATGTGTGCTGCATTATGCATATGTATTTGTGCATGTCTTCAAATAGTCCCCATCCTAGGTAGAAACCTAACTCTACTAAACTATCCCTTATTGCTATCTTTAATTAAATTTCTTCTCTTTTTTTTTCAGTTTCCCTTCTGGAGATTAACCAAGTTTCCTGTAGAACTGAGTCAATATTCACATGTAAGACATGTTCTTCCATTGTTATTTCTCAGTCTTCTCACGAGAAGTAGTGTGCCTTGCAAAAGGTTTTTTCCTTTGTGCTCTTTCACTCGTTGCTGTTCTTGCTCCCTAGATGACTATTGAAAACGTCAGTCCTTTTTTTTTTTCACTTGAGAGTACAGGACTCCAACAACCTAGTTCCCAGTGGATTAATCACTTTAAAGAAAGTGCTGGCATCTGTATCTGCAGGTTTGCTTACATTTTCATTTCCTGAATTTCCATTTCTGGATAAAAGACATTCAACACGAAAACTGAGAAAAATAGTTGAAGAGACATGACCTCACAGAAATGCAAACCCTCCCTTCTTTAATAGTATCAAAGAAGCAATTCACAGCAAAAGCAACAACCTTGCTGTAAACCATTCACACTTCCAAACATGCTTCTGACTAGAGAAAAGGGAGAGAATCAAATGCTTGTTCAGGACAGTTCTGATGAGCTCTTGATGAGACGGAAAAGCTGGCACAGGAGATGTAAGATTCCAAATTGAGAGCTGTTCAGAAATCCAGGTCCTGCTTTGGGGCGGAGGTGTAAAAGCAGCTCTGAAATTTGGACATAAGTTCAAATTTGAAATAATAGTTTTCTGACATGATAGTTTCGGGTATTTTAGTTTAAGCCTCTTGTAAGTTTAAAAGACAATTGCTATTTTAAAAGCTATGTCTGAACAGTTCTTAAACACGGGCCATAAACCAGATACATCCTCTAATTAGGTATGTGAGTAGACACTAAATCATTATCCGTCACAGAGTAAAAACTCTCCTTCTTTGGCAGAAGGAAGACAAAATGCTTCCAGATATAAAATGACAAAATTCTAATGGTTACTAAAATATTGAGTTAAAAGAAAGCAAAGCCAAGAGATCTCTGAAACATTTCCATTCTTCCCTGCTGATATTGACCATTTTAGCATTTTATTCAGGTGTCGTTAAAGGGACTCAAATTTGATAGCTCAATTACATTTGCTCTTGTAATTAATTTGTTGGTTATCTCCCCTTCCTCTGCTGGCTACTCAACCTCCCTTCCAAGCTTTGTGTCTTTACTGCTGGCCCACAGAACACAACATAAGAGAATCTTGAAACCTTGCTGAACAACGCAACAATGTTCAGAAAGGAAAGTCTAGGCTCATCCTAGCAGCAATAGCTGTCCATAGCAATTTCTGAGTGGAGAATGTCAGGAGGACATCTCCTGTGGAGCAACAGTAACAGCAGCAGAGTGCCCTCTCTGTTACCTGAAGGTCAGATCAGTTTTGCATTTCTATTTGATTCTGGCATGGTGACAGATCTGAGCCTAAGCAAACCCAGATCAAACTCCAAGACAACCCTGCTGGAAAGGAGTTTGTTGCCACAGAAACAATTTCTGGAAAGAGGGCTCCATGGAGAGGAACAGAAAATATACTTTCAGGGGAGCCTGTTTCTCACTCTCCCTCTAGCAGGGCTTTAAACCTATTATCTAGTCTTTTTCTCTTTTTCAGACAAATTAGTTACAGTTTCCAGATGAAGTGCCTGAAAAGCTCTTGTTTTGCTACCCTGTAGATTAACAGAGTTTAGAACAGTGTTTCTAGTGGAGAAAAAGGGTTACAGTGGATGTATCCCTTAGAGAATAAACTGCAATGGGTTTTTTAGCTGCTGTTGCTTACTAATACTTTTAGTTAAAATTATTCGTCAGTTTCTTCTAAACAGTAAAGCTGCTCTGTGTCTTTTCAAAAACAATTGCCACCAGCTGTCAGGGTCAGCAGCTCTGCAAATGCTTCAGCTGGCAGAATAATTCATAACAAGCAATAAAAGCCACTCAGAATAAGCTTTATAGGAAAAACAAACAGAGGAGACAATCAGCTAATTACAAGGTAATGAGCCTCACAAGGCTGCCATGTCTGGAGCTCTCTTTCCACAATTCTTCCCTTAAAAATAATTACCAAGTTGTGTAAATGTCCTCATGAGTGGACCTGACTTTCTTTAGTTATCACCACACTGACACAATACAGCCATCAGAAGTGAAGCCCCAGGGCACCATGAATGCACCCTCAGGTCAGGACTAGAAAAACTGGAAGGCAAGAAATTTTCTTCTCCATGCACTGGAGAAGCCAGTGCATGCCAACCATGCCAAGAAAACACACATTTAGAGCATCAGCTGGTTCAGCTGAGTAACACCATCCACGAGGCTGGTTTAGGTGAGGAAAATTTAAGTTATTGCCCCCTTTGAACACCTGGCCCTGTGCAACTGTGCGCAGCCACGGGTAAGAAGCTTCCTGTCTGTCTGAACTCACAAGCAGCCTCAGGCTCACCCTAATTGATGACATCTAGTATGATGACACCTGTGTACACCTAGTTCTGCAGAGATTCACTTTCATCCCTTCTCTTCCCTTTCCCCATATCCCACTTCTCTCTTTTCCCACTGCTGTAAGATTACTTGCAGTCCTCAGATCCAGAACAAAGGGAGTCAATTTTTGTCCACCAACCACAAAGTGAAATAAATACCTCTCAACGAAGATGTCAAGTGACACAAGGCTTTTTAATGAGATATTGGAACCACCAAATCTTTCTTCATTTAAAACTGTGATATTCAAATCACAATGCTATGATGTAGACATTTTCACCCCTGCTATCACAGAACAACATGCTAGTCTGATCCTATAAACCCAACACTTTCTTACAGTATACTTCCTAGACCCTGTAAAGTCCTTTAAAACTTTGGGGATGTACTTTCCATGCTATCTACATCTACTTCTCATCTTACCTACAGCTGTTTAGCATGGAGTGTAAAATAAGCTGGAAACCGCGCTCTTCTGCCTCTTCACTCATACAGCAGAAAGACTTTACAAGTGCCTGCACAGGAGCAGCCTGATATGGGGGAATAACAACATAGCAGCAGTAAGACGGGGAGGCAGGAAGGATAGGGCTGAGGACAATAGAAAATTTTGTTTCCTCAAAGAAGAAATGGAAGAGTGGGTGTTAAATACACAGGATTGGCTATCTTTTACTGGCTTCTTGGTTAAAGAAAACTTGAAAGAAGAAGTGGTTAGACATTCTGCTCTTCTGGAGCCAGTGTGAATACAGAGTGCTAATGTGGAAAAAGTCACAGTGGGTACTGACTAACAGACTGCTCAGAAAGTCCCATAATGCTCACAGTGACTCTGTCATGTCTTATGAGCCTACATGTAGCCATTTCTACTTACTTTACTAAGTCTCCTTACATTTTTATTAATAAATATCTGCATGTGTTCTGAACAGAAAAGGACAGGACAAGCTGTTACATTCTTCTAAATTCTCCATTTTTCAGCTCCTCTCCCCATGCAACACACAAAAGAAGAAAGCATCACACACTGAATTGCTTTTCTTGTTCCTTTACAAAGACTGACAAGAACCAGAAAAACGTTCTCATAACAAGGACAAGCTACAATAATGAACAAAAATTTTTGATCCTATTGAAAAAAAAAATTAATTCCTCACCTGATGGATTTCACTTCACTAAACAAACCCTCACATTTCAAGTTTCCCAAGTCAGATTCTGAACAGCAGCAAGAAAAGTAGCTTAGTGTTTGGAAAATATAGTAATAACATACGTTTGAGATACAAAGACAAAACTACATGGGTGTACATGGAGCACCCACACATCAAGGTATGTGGTTTAGCAATTTCATGCCAGGGGTAACTTTTGGCTTGTGTTCTCAGGGGAAATTAAGTATTTAAGTCACTTACTAGTCCTTCCAAATATCTTGTATCTAGTCAACTTATACAGTACTGCTAAGTTCTCTGAAAATGACTCCAGGAACTTATCTTCAGGCTACTGCTCTGATTCCTTGCTGCAAACAACAGTTTCTCAGTTTATGTTAACAATTTCCTCTCATCAATACAACTTGAACAGTCAGCTCTCCTTGTGCCTAATTGGAACTCAAGAAAGTGGTTCTGGGAAAATCTTTATTCCAAGTTCCTTCTAGTAGGAACTTTGCCAAGGAAATTAATCTTGAAGTTGTGAATTTTTTTTGGACACGTTGCTTCGCTTGAGTCCTTGGAGCACCTCATTGTTTGGCTTTAACATCTCAGATAGAAAACTGTCTTACCACCTCTCCAGGGGTGAGACCTAGCTCAATGATGGAAAATTAACTTGCTTTCAAGAATGAACAGATAAAAATGAAACTCACCTTTTAGCAGAGTTCATGCAAAGACGTTTCGCCTGCAGTGTGAAGAGCACAAAACTTCCCTTCTCCTCACTCCTGCTCAGGCTGCTGGTGAGGCTGTCCTCCTCCCAGCTGTGAGCAAGGCTGTGCGTGAAACAGCGCAGGAAAGGAGGAGGAGATTGTGTTTCAGCTCCTGTGCTCTTTATGTTTCATCTGTGAAGGAGTCAGCCCAGCCCAGCCCTCTCCTCCCTCACCCACTTATTCATAAGTAAGAGAGATGAGAGTGCCAATAGCAGGCACTAAATACAGAGATTGCAACGTACACGGAGTTGTGTTCCCAGCCGTACCCACCGGCACGCGCACTGACCAGCAGAGAACTGCACTGCAATCACAGCAGCTGGTGCAGAGGCCAAATACAGCTGCTTCCAGCTTATCTAAACACACACAGATGTTGCCTCATGCAGGCGTATTGAAAAGTATACAGTGTTAGTGTTGTTATTAGTATCATTTACAGTAAGTTGTTTCTAGAGCTTGCAGACATCAGACCATTACATCCAAACACAGCAGAAGGTGATCTCTGCATGAGGAAGCATCTTATCTCACTGTGAAAGAGTAAGGGCTGTGAGGGGGGGCAGTTCCTTCCTCTCTTGTCTAAACAGCCAGACAAACTGAGGGCCACACAGACAGATAAACAGATCGAAGGGCTTGTCCAAGGTCACTCAGGAAGAGTGTAGCAGATGAAAAAGCTGACCTCCTGCTAACTGACAGCACTACCCCTATTCCCACAGGAGTGAAGGCTGCGCTGTGGGATATGTATTAAATTGTCTGTCACTCAAACTGAAACGCACTGCTTTTAAAAACACAGATAACTACAAATTACACCATTGAAGCTGGAAACAAAAGCTGTTACCAGCTCAGGCTCTAAACTGGTGTGTAACTCACCTGATGCAGTGCTCTGCCATACTGCTGTAGGGACACCAGTGGCCCTGTATGCTCAGAACAGCACCCAACCAGGGCTCCCTTCTGCTCACTGCAACGGGCATGAGTGCTCCAAGGACAGCCAGACACAGTGAGACTGGAAACAGGAATCTTGTGCAGGGAACTCCAAGACATGTTCTCCATTTCCAGCCTGGTGGAAAGGAGAGTGACATAAGCACAGAAACAAAATAGAAAAAATAAAACAAACCAAAACAGGGAGATGACACAAGAACATTTATTTAGAAAACTTGGAAATACTCCAGGAGTACCCATGGCTAATGTCAGAAACAGCATCAAAAATAACTCCTCATTCTAAACACAGTCAAAGGGCTCTTCAGGTACAACAGGCTATCCAATGGCAGAGCCCTTCCTCTGCCAGGGCCTCTGGCAGATCAGAGATCTGAAGTTATCTACAGGGTTAAGAAACCTCTCTGAGTTTCTGAGGAGGGATGGAGCAGAAAAAATAGGAAATTCTTGGATGTGGTCATAAAAGGCTGCAACAAGCAGAGAACAGTCCTTTACAGGCTCACTGTGCTGCTCAGAGGATGTCAAAGGTCAGGCAGCATACCTGGCCGAACAGGCAAGGCACAGGCTCCTGGGAGCACAGCCAGAGGCTGAACAGCCTCTACAGTGTTAAGAAATATGAATGGTTGCTGTCACATTTATTAGGACTACTTGGAATACTCCCTCCTCTGATTAAATTTTTCTGTTGTTGTTGTTTTTTTGTTTGTTTTGTTTGTTTTGTTTTCTTTTATTTTGTACTCATTTAGTCTTTATTATTTATTTTTATATACATATATAAGAATATATATATTAAGAAAATCACGCAGACTGGGGCCTTTCAGGAAGTGAAATAAAACATTTGCTCCAATACCTCTTAATCCAAAATTATATACCCTTGGATACTGCAACACTTTTATTAAAGAATTTCTAAAATATGGTATTAAGAAAATGAAGTGCAGTAACTTCCTTGGTAGTACGTGCATTTTCTTCAGTAAAAAGCAACAGGGCATTATACTGACTACTTGCCTTCCCTGAGAGCACGTCAGGGCAGAGATCATGTGGTATCCAGTTCTCACTGGTGGCTGCAGGGAAAGCATTCCACCTTCTTCAGGGTCCAGGGTGCAGATAGGGAACAAGCCCTGAGAAGATCCACAGAGAGTGATTACCCTTTGGGTACCAGGGAAAGCAGAGATACTGGCAGAGATAATATCGTGGGCAGTATTTCTTTCTTAGTTCCCACGTTGGGTGCAGTTGTCTTGTCATGCTGACATGTGTACATGCTCAAAGATGTGTTACACAGATGTTGGATACAGGTGGACAGAATATCCAGAAAGCACAGCCTGAATCTTGGTCATCAGACACAATACAGGTCTATCAGAGTGGGCTAAAAAGGCAGCACTTGACCCATGCAGCTGGTAAATTATGCCTTGCAAGTGGAGCAGAAACAATGACTTCCATAAACATCCCTCTCAGAAAATGACAGAGCAAAATAAACTCCAGAAAAATCCTGTGTTTGTTTCTTTTTCATCCAGACATTCTATTTTGCTTGCCTCAGCATGCAGATGCTGTAAAGCAGGTAACTAAAATAATGGGATTTAGGGGCTTGGGCCAACTGCCCTCATCACTTCCAAGGGGGCAGAGCCATGTGTTGTCACCTCCATCACACACACTCAGCCACTGCATATTATGTTGTACCATATTTAAGACTCTCAAAATGAAAAGAAATAACATTTTTGTAGTCTTTTATCTCCATGAATTATACAGTAGTTATTAAAGCTGACAAATAGCTATTACTCGCTCCAAGTAGCAATTCTAGCTTTTCACTCACTTTGGTCAAATCATTTTAATGTGTGTGATGATTAAGTAACACTATTGAATTGAATTGCTCCTGGCTTGCATATGTCAAAACTAGAAGCAGCAAGATTCAAAAAAAATGGAGCTAAGCTGGCATTATAAATGACACAGATGCCATGGAAATGCAGCAGGAAGGAGGTCATTTAGACCATCTCCTTACCCATTGAGAAAGGCTAGACTAGCTCCTCTAGAGCTTCAGCTTCTCTTAAATTGCCATTAAGGAAGATTCTGCCTCACCCCTTGCAATGTCTCCATTCCCTGGCTAGGACTGTTCTTAAGAAGCTTGCACTAATATAAAAATCTTTATCTTCTATATTTCCAATTAATTTATCTTTTTATTGTCCTTCTGTGAATGTACATGAAAAACAGTCTATTGCTACCTTTCTCAATATCAATCATTTAAATGTCTGAGGATTATACATGCTGTCCCTCTTTAGATTTTGGAGAGTAAGCAGCCCCACTTTTCCAGTGTTTTTTGTAGATCATGTTTTCTAGGCCTCTACTCACCCACAACGATCTCATTTCCAGTCATAAGCCTTCCTCCTTAAGCATATTCCAGCAGAGACCCTTTCTGGCAGTATTGGCATTGATTCCCAGTACCTGGTCTATGCTTTGCCTATGAGGGTCAACTTTGCTATGAAATTTGATTTAAATCCTTTCAAGCACCCATTTTGGTGAGGAAAAGAGGAAAATAAGTTCTCTCTTTTGCAGTGACACAGAGATATTCCCATATTCTATAGCTGAATAACAAGGACTTCCTAATGCTCTTCCTGGTACCACCCTAGAGTCACTGCTGGGCCAGCTCTTACTCTGCCTGGAGGGGTGGCCGTGCAACACAATGCTTCATTTGTTTCAGAGGTTTCACTGCAGCCAGGCATCTTGCTTTATCTAGATGTTCTCCTCCTATTTTCCCTTGCTTCTGCTCTTGTCCCCATCTGCACTGCACCATGTGTTATTTTTAAACTTTCCCACAGGTTAGAAGGGCAACAGGTTGTTCACAGGAACATATGACCAGCAGGAAATTCTCTCTGTTCTCACTATGCTGGTGTTTTCCAAGCTCCTTCAAAATTTAAATTCAAAAGCACTCAAAATGTCCTACTTTTGCCCACCGCAGCAGAGGTAGGAACCTGGAAGGGCAGCAAGGACTCAGTAAGCTAGATAGCGACAGCAAGCCATCCCCACAGGGCTGGGGTTTTTACCAGGTAACACACACCTCTCTAGTTCCTTCCTGAGGCAGGGAACACTTTTCATTTACACTGAAAATGCAATTTAACAATCTTTTGCACCTAGACTGCAAATATCCAACACGGAGACTTCATTTTGGATGCTAGAAATGGGCTTCATGGAGGTGAACTTGGCAACCAAGTAATACCGTATGGTGGCTACCATGTGGATTACCAGTCATCATCTGCAGAGGATTAAGGACCTATAGAGGATCAGCTGGCTTGCCCTAGAGTGCCCTGTGGTACAGTTTCAAGCACCCAGTTCTTCCCTCTGCCTATAAAGGGAGAAAGGCCTCACTCATACAGAAAAGAGTGAAGAGTGAGGTGATATGAGCATTACACAGCCATCCAGGGGCTCTGCCTGCTTCTGTTCACAATACTGAACAGCGCAGACATAGACACAAAGGAAGTGGAGAATGTAGAAATTTCTATGGCAAGACTATCAGAATTAATAAAAAGTTTTTTCAAAATCTCGGCATCAAGGGCAGTGAAGTTATTGGTAGTCATTACAGCTAGTCCAGAATCCAGGCTAAAATATCTCTGCTCTTGCTATCTACAGAACAGACTTTATTAAGTCTTTCCCCAGTTATGGTGCCCCTAGAGACACAGGCTTCGATGTGTGGCTCATTGTGTGAAGGACCTGTGTATGATCGCGGGTGGGTTGGTACACTATAAATGTGTGCATGAACTTCCATTCAGCTATGGGAAAGAAGGCTGGTCACAGGTAAATGGAGTTCATCAAGAGGGACAGCCATGTGGACTTAATCTCCTGTGCTGCTCCTCTTCCCCCTATTAGCATGGATTTGGCAATTTTAGTTTGAGAAGAACTGTAGTCATAAGGTAGTCCATACACCAGTGCCCCAATGCAGTGAGGAAGATGGGGCCTAAATGCCCTTGAACCAATACTTCAAGGACAATATAGTCCCCAGTCTTCTATCAAAGCATGAATGTTCATAGTTCCTCAGATAACGGTGCTTGCCATAAAACATTGCTACAGACATCGTGCTAAAAACAATAGACAGGGGTCACTGAGTTCACTTTTTGCTTTCCTTCCCACGTTCAGTTTTAGATTCCCTTCTAAGCATACTCTCCTTTTCCAGGTAAACCTTGTTAAACAGATATAACCTGAGAGTTTAACACGTGAAGGGAACATTTCTTCTGATTTTAGTTACAAAAATTCATGTGGATGTAATTTGATACAATAAAGTCGTTGGTATCTGTTTTCATTCATTTGGCTGATTGCATAAGAGAACAAGCACGTGTTCACGTAGGGCAGGGTGGGAATTCAGGATCTGCCAAATGGGACCTGTTACCATTGATATGGCTGGTTAAATAAACAAGGAAAAGGATCTGTGTTCATGGGAGCTGAATGTGGGTAATAGAACTGTGCTTCAGGAATTCCAAGTTTTTTTCAATTAAAGAAGCCAAAATAAGCAAGGAAGGAAATTCTAAAACAATGAAAATGATGTGGAAACTTGTACTGTTAAAAATACTGAAGACTAAATAGAAACAATTTTGCCTCAATATGCAAAAAGTGATATGGATCTTCTTAAATGCATCTATCATCCTACTAATATTTTTAAGTGCTAGCTAATTCCCACAGAGAATAAAGATAATACTCTGCGCTGAAGAACAGAAAAATGTCTAGCGCTGGCAAGGAGAAGTCACAATGGAAGGAAAATTGCTGGAGGTGAAATGGGCTTGATCAGACTGTGGTAGCTGGTTCCACTATCTGAGCTTTGGACAGGATCTAGCGAGAAAGCTCCTTTTCATCCAAAGAATTTTCTACCAACACTCCATGTGGTTGTCGTTGGAAGAAGTAGTTTTAAGAGCATACCAAAATAGTATATAAAAATATACTATTACCCATCAAACATATATAACCCACCTCCTTTAAGCCTCAGCTATCCAGGAGCAAGATGCTACTGTGTGGAAACACAAGAAAAAACAGCAATAGCAGAGAGATCCTCTTGCCAGTGAAGGTACCAAAGCTGCATTCTGGAGTGTACACAGCGTTTCCCCCACTGGATGCTGCTTTAAACCTTTTGTGCTCTAACTGATCTAAAACTCCTCCACATGGAGAAGGAACAAGTGTATCAGAAAGTTGGGAGGTATGATGCAAATGGGAGTACATAAGCTGTACAGTCCTGCTTACATGATGCTGTTCATACAGCTTCCTAAAGCATTCTACCCCTTTGCATCATTTACTGAAGGACCAAAAAATCTGTAAGCAAGCTCAAGAGACTGAGCAAATTGAAGGTTACCAACTTTAGCTTAATTTAAGTTAAATCCCAACTAAATTGATACAAGGTCTATTCCATTCAGTTTGTGCCACCTGTTTTCTCCATCTGCTTTTTCATAGAGTCACAGAATGTACTGGGTTGGAAGAGAGTCCTAAGGGTTATTGAGTCCAGCTCCCTGCTCTTGGCAGGACTATCTAACACTCAGTCACATGACTAAGAGCATCATCCAGACTCTCCTTGAACTCTGACAGGCTTTTGCACTGCTATGAGCAAGCAACCCTTGTTCAGAGGATTGCAGGTGTAAAAAAAGTTCCAAAGATTTTTCCTTCACAGACATTTCCCTGATTTGCATGATTTCTTCTACTTTCCCTTATAAATAATCAAAAGGGTCCTACAGAAGCACTCAAACTGATTGGGAATTTTCCATCTCTGTAGAAGGCTGAGATGCTGCAGCTGAACATCCCCAGCAGCCTTAAACCACACTCATTTGTGGATTAGGTATTTGTGGGCTCACAGTGCACACAAATGCAAGTCCAAGTTTTGCATAACTAGAGAAAAAAATCCTCTTGCAAAGGTGGAAGGAAGAACTTTTTCATGGGTTTAACAAGAATGGGGTAATTTTGGTCAGAGGTACTTAAAATGGCAAGGGAACATAGACTTCCAAATCCCATAACGTTCAAAATACCCTGCCAAATGGTAAAACAATCATAGTAATAGCCCTATGAAACGCTCACCTCAGTTGTTCAGACATACTTTTCCATTTCTTGCAGAAAACTCCCTCTTCCTTCCAATGCAAGTCTCTAGAGATGCCTCAGCAGTCCACTGGCAAGTTGTTCTTCTTCATCTGGAATATCCTTCTCAAACACTCATGTTCTTCCTTAGCAGTATGTTCCCAAACACAAACTGCTATTCTTGCCATTTTGCACTTCCAGACTACTCAACGACTGCAAGAAGTGAGGTGATCTTTGACCCGCAATTTTCAGAGTTTTTTACACGGAGAAGGTGCTCACTGTTCCAAGCGTGGAATCCATGTGATGTTGGAGAGGAAGCAGGAGGCTCTTATACTTCTATCTGATGATGTTTTCTTAAAGCACAGGCTGTTTAGCTCTCCCATGAACTCTCTCATATCATAAACCAAAACCATTATAACACCATATTCTATTAATCTATCTGATTTCATAAGAGCCTGGTGCAATGAGTCTCACCAATAGCTTCACTTTCCCTTTCCTAAGCGCACTCTCCTTTAGCAGAGTTTCAGATCACACCATAGGATGTCACTCACTGCAGAGGGAGCTGGGCTGCTTTTCTTTTCCCTTGTGCAATACAGCTTTTCACAGGCTGGTGCCAGTGCTCAGATCTGCTGCTCTTTTTCGTTCTGGTATGCAACACACGCATCACGCACTTTGGCATGGTCTCACCATCAGAGCTACGTAATCCTCAGTTATGATAATCTTTGGTTAAAAATGTTCAAGTATTTTAAATAGAGCTGATTAGAACATCTGGGAATGATGAGCTGACAGTTTCCATGGCATCCTGTGTTTTGTTTTGGACATGTTTTACATTCCTAGTTTCTGTGGAATAACCACATTTTCATCGTCCTCTTCTCAGGGAAAACCCAGTTTTGCTTCCCTACCATTATATCCTAACCCCCAACAAGAGTAAATAAATAAACTGTCTCTTCCATGTTTCAGCTGAGAGAAGCACAAGTACTCTTCTACTGGGGTGCCTTACTCATCCATGTTACTCTTTAATGGGATTCTTCACAATCCTCCAAATCTGAACAAATCTCAGCTTTCTGTCACAATTCACCAACTCGCATTTCTGTCTTTAGGACGCAGGTTAGCCTTTTAAGGACTTTCCTATTTTAGAAGCTATTGAACAGCAGCTCTCTGTTTTCTACTGCTCTCTTCATATTTTTGAAAAAATTCTTGTAACTGGAAAAACACCATTTAGTTTTGGAAAACTTGCCATACCTTCTCCCACTAACTTTAAACTCCTGTCAGTACTCTTAAATAATGACTCTTTTTCAGCTGATGCCATTCTCTCTTAGTTCATACAACAGCCTCTAGCACCAGCTTTCAAGCCAGACCTTCATGGCCCAGTCTAATTCTCCAGTCCCTGTGAGCCCTTCATAACAACAACTTCATTCGTTATTTCTGGTAAATGAATTATTTCACCCTGCACTGTTACTTCAGGTCAATTCTGCCTGGTACTGGAGACTTGTAAAAACATTCACAAATTTTCCACCTAGTCTTGAACATTTCCAGCGCCATTGGGATCTGATATTCCATGATCCTGATAGGCAGAGAAGCAATTTTTAGGATAATTTTTTTTTTGTGAAATCTACCACAACTGATTCCACACTCCACTGCCCCCTTCATCTGAAAATGCAAACCCACAATTCAAATGCTCTCTGGACAGTTGGGTTCATGTTTAACCAGAAAAAAAAAAAAAAGAAACAGTGTTGTTCTTTGTACATCAGTTTAACATCCAGGCTGTAATCCTTTCACCTGAATGAACAATTTCTGGATAAATTTCTTCCATGTTCTGTCTTAAAAGTAATTTACCTGTGGCTGAGCTAGTATGTCCCCAAATGTCTGGACAATCAGAAATAATTTCCGACCACATGCTGATGCACAGTTTTCCTAAGCTAAGCACCAGTTATTTTTACAATGTCCTTAACACTTTGAACTTCCCTCATTATAGAAAAAAAAAAGTAAATTCTATTTTTTCAAATTCTACTTGTGGTGGTTTTATGTTCTGAACTCAGTTAACTGAGATCAGAAAAGGTCTGCTCACTTCACAATCAGGTCCCAAGTTTGAGGAACAGTGGAAAAATATCTAATAGGAAAAAGGTTTCCATGACATGCTATCTCTGTAAAGGACCTCAGATTTCTCGCTAAGGATATACTCTGTCACTGCAGAGCACGCAACCTCCTGGCAGCCACTCCCACAGCAGCCATTTATTGTACTTCAAACACACACCATCATTTGTTTCCTTGCGTCAAACAGCTTCACTGACTTCAGAGTTTGAGCACGCTGCAGGGAGCGGGTGCTGCCAAAGTCACAAAGTGCCCTTCGGCTTTCTTGGAAAACTACTGGCAACTTAGCTGCCTCCTCGGGATGGATCCCCTTCAAAAATCCGTCCTTTAATAAAAAACTCGACCTAGAGAATTAATGAGCCACTGAACGGCTTGCAGCGTTGAACCCAGAACCATTCGCAGCACTACTTAGCACATAATTAGCAACCTTCAGAGAGCACACCCTTCCCTCCTGTCAGGAAATATCAGCATCCTACAGCCCATGCAGAGCTGGGAAAAGCCAGTGTGAGGAAGGCTGGGGCTCCTGGAGATGCCTTTATCCCGCTGTCCAACAGGCAGCTGGGGGCTCCGCCAGCTCGCTGTGTTCCCCCCCGCAGCCTGGCCCAGCCGCGACAGCCGCAATGTGAAACAGCTGCTATTTAATCTTCACTTCTTGGAAGGCATCAAGAAAGGGTCGGGCAGCTCTGCGCCATCCTTTACCCTCACAGGAACACCTCTCCCCACAGTTCTCGCCACCTCACGCAAGCTGGTGCCTCACGGCACCTCCACCCGCCCAGCTCCACCTGCACAAAACTAGAGAGGATTTGCCGATTTCTGTCTCTCATAAACACAACTCCCTTCTCCCCCTCAGGCACCAGAACGCCTCTTTCACGCTACCGCTGGCTCTGCGCGCCTCAGGAAGACAAAGCGCAGCAGCAGCCCCGGGGCTGTGGGCAGGCCTTCCCCCGCCCAGCCTTTCCTTACCTGATGGCGCAGCACACGGCGGGAGCGCGGCCGGGAGCCACCGTGACTGTCAAGGAAGAGCTGACAATTAATGGACTGAGCAGACTGCGAAATAACTGCACCCGCCACGGCAGGGCAGGCACCTACACCAAAACCTTCCTGAACGTTCCCAGAAAGGCCACTGCAGGGCCACTGCACTCTGTGCTTCAACAGTTGTTCCATGGCAGAACATCTGTATTTAGAATTATCCCACACCCGAATGGTACTACATATGTATTTAGTATCTTTTTATTCAAACTCACTAGAACTGAGAACGTAAATAATTGTAAATTACCCAGAAACTGACAACTAAGGTGTGCCACTGGGCAGGTATTTATAGCAAAAGCAGATCTACAGTAACTAACAAGTCACAAATCGCTTCCTCAGCAGTCCAGCCTGCACATGCCCTCCAAAAAGGAGCTGAAACAAGAGAGAAACACCAGTCTTGAACCTTTAGTGGTCCTGCCAAGAATCCATTTTGAGATAAAATTTCTGGAAGAAGAATTTGAGTTTACTAAGAACATTCAGTATGTTCCAAAATTGCCATAGAGCACACATAATTTTAAATTTGTTGCAAAACTATAGTTTGCAATTAAAATAGCAGAGAAGGCAGAACGGGGTTTTTTGCCATTCTCTACATGTTGAAAGATGAATAATTTCTCACTTTCATAAGGCATCCCGAGAGCTAATTACAAAACAGACTATACAAGATGCAAGCTTGGTCAAAATTGACGGCATGTTTGGCCCTGCCTGAAGTGGTCAGAGAAACATAAAAATCTAACAGTCCAATTATAGAGTGAACTGTAAGTCACTTACTTTGCATGTTCAACCCTCCTGTAGTCTTCGGTAAGAAGGTTACAATTAAACAAAAGGACTTCTGGTAGAAGTCTTTATACCTTCTTACATTGTAAAAACAAATAAAACTTCACCCAGACATGCAAATCAATACTAAGGCTTACAAAGAGCCATTGCAGACAGATCGCCAGCACTGCGAATCACATTTTTGGGGGTTTTTATTTTTCCAAGGACAAAAAGTACAACATCAATCAATTTTATTTTAATCTTTATTATAAACAATTTTGTAGTTTTCAGAATGGGATTGCTACATATTAGATAACAAAAACATCATTAAATGAATCAGTTTTATCTTTTACTAAATTAAATCAGAACCAGCAAAACAAGTATTTTTTTAAAGATTTAGTCTATTGCAAGAAAAACAGCTTTACAAACATGGAATTAAAATATGCATTTGATCATATATACATAAGCAGCTGATGACACTCTGGACAGAAACATACAAGGAACTTCTTTGCACATAAATAGATTTTTAGAAGTATATTTCTTTCACATGCGTACAAAATTATTTTGCTTTCTATACTGAGAAAAATTCTTGGAGACAAACAAGGATTTCTAAGAGACAAAATCCCACAAACCACTTACAATGTGGGCTGTCATGCACACAAGGTTGTAATAACACAATTTACACAGCATTCTTATACAGTACTTGGTCTTCTTATATACATACTTACAAGACACTTCTGTACACGAGATGCCACCATTGCAACTGAAATGGCATCTCCCCTGAAAGGCTGCAATAGTTCCAGTGTTTGTATAAAAGATAAAACAAGTTTCAAAAGGCAGCACCACTGTGGTTGCAGAGTCAAGGATCCACTGAGCTGCAGCTATAGTGAAGGCAGTGGGGTAATTATGCTGGCCTCTGTGTTTACACAGTCCAAGTGGGAAAGGTTGAGATGCCATCCTTGAAGTCTACACAATACCTTCTATAAGATGTAGCTGTGGCTAGAAAAATAGATTTTACCAGATCCATGGCTAAAGCCATGCACTTCTGCTCGTCATCTCTATGCTAGTTAAGCATTTGGTTCTATCTTTAGGGGAGAAATTTGGCTTTTATATGACCTTTTCAGTGTGGTTATTTACCAATGGGGGGGCTGGGTTTAGCACACACATGACCTGTGAAACTTTTCTTTAATGCATGTAAAAGGGTGCACCGCGCAGCAACGACAGAAGACCCTGCTAAGATTCTGCTGGACTGGGGAACGCTCACAACCTGTGAGAATCAGGTGCCAAGTTTGCTGTGAGATTAGGTCAGGCTTCCACTTTGTTTTAGGCACAACAGCGTCAGAAGAAGGACTGGAGTTTTGCTCCTTGCTTCTCTTAATCACACTTTGTCCAACTACAGAACAGTACCCAGAGAACACTCAGAGCAGCATGCAGGTGATGCCTTTTAAGACCTGACAGTGTCTAGATAAATGGTACCTGGACATCAGCCATACCAAACACACGTATTACAACTACACCTGTGGGTTACACACAGCCATACTCATACCAAACCGTCTGCTGATCCCCCTGGGGATCAGGAGACCCACCTGTGCTGTTGGAGGTGCCTCCTCTCATGGGCTCCTCTACAGTCCCAGAGCTGCTTTCTAACAGCTTACCCTGGCACTTGGTGGGTAGGGCATCACCCTGGCCTTGCCCTGGGGAAGTACTTCCCTCAGTGCTGCTGCAAACAGCTCTGGCAGGGGCCACTGTGGCCACCTCCTCAGTACGAGGTGCTGACTTGGGTTTGACTTTTGAGGGAGTGTGTGATGCAGACGAGTAGTGTTGCCCAGGGTTCACACGCTCTTGCTGCTGAGCATTCAGACTGCTGGTGGATGCAGTGGGTGAGGCAGAGAACTGATGGAAGGAGAGTGGCCTCTCATCTTTTGGTGGGACCAGGGAAAGGCGCCTCGCATCAAGCTGCCGACAGCGGGAATCAACACCTTGCACGGAACCTGCCACCTTTGCAGACTGCGGCCTCTCTCTTAATGGTGCCTGGGAGCTCGTTGGCACAGAAGCTCTGGTGGTCTGACTGACAGTGTCCTTGCCCCCATGCAGCTCTGCTCCTGACCTCTGAGGGCTCTCCTGCCTGTAGGCCTCTGGGCCAGCAGCCCTGAGGAGGTCTGCAGAGGCTAAGCTAAATGCCCTGCTCAGTGACGTACTCCTCCTGCTCACAGTTCCAGGCTGCTGAGGCTGTGCCATCTGCCGCATCCCGCTGCCAGACTGGTGCTGTGGCGTGTGAGGAAGCTTAAGGGACCCTTGGGGCTTTGCCAGAGCATCAGGTTCAACTTGTCTGAGGTTTGGCTTCATGTAATTGTCAGGCTTAGCTGTTCTCCCTTCTTCACCAGCGATGGCCATCTTCACAGTTGGAGCAACAAGACTAGTGGGCATCTTAGCAGCCTCCTTTCTGGACAGCTGAACCAGCAAGTTCCCAGTAGCTGAATGCTCATTTGCTTTCCTAAAATAATCGCCGAGCAAGTCATCTCTGTTAGTGGAGGTGTCCTGGTGTGAGAAAATATGCACATCACATTAATGACAACACATTTTTTTTAAAGAATCATGCAGAACTCTGTATTCACATAGTCTTCCTTCCCACTTAATTCAAGCCAAACACAACCATAGATTTTATATAGTGGGGAACAAAAGAGATGAATGCTTAAATGGGTATAAATCCAACTCAAGGAAAAATGTGCTTATTGTAATTAGATTATGACAGCCTTGTTTGCCAGGTTAATTGTCATAATTCTTAAAAGTTTCATTTTGGTTGCAACCTGGACAGCAGCTCTTTTGCCTCCTTTCACATCAGCCACTGTCACTTTAACATCAATATCATATTGACTACATCAGCCTTTGGTATCAGCAGCTATCAATGATGTCTGTGATCTTCCAGAATACAGTTCATCTGGATAACTCTCTACAGTAACTTCAGGAAGGTAACAGAAGACAATACCTTGGGGAAATGTGCTAGCATTACAAAAAAGTTTCATTCCTTCTCCATTGATTCCCTTCACCTTTCCCACTCAATATATGTTAAAAGCTGCATGTGCGATACAATGAAATGTACAAAAATACCATTACAAAAATTGTTCGCCCACTATGAACTTGCAAATTTCAAGTCAGACAATTAACCTGGTGGTAAAAGAAAACATACAATGAGTATTTCATGGGGATGGTCCATGCAATCCAAAAATGGCAATGTCTGATCAGCAGCCATTGTAGTATTAGTAAAAGGCATGCTCAGAACAGTTAAGGGACATGCTGTCTTTACAAACAACATGCTGAGCAAGCTAATGAAATTTACTTGTTTTCTTCAGGGAGCATGTTTAAAGCTTAATATACTTATTTCACTAGTGTTCCAAATATTTCTTCCAGCCAAAAAACTCATTTTCCATAACCAAACACCATCAATGGTAATAGTGCAGTGTAAAAATTTCTAAGCTCCACTAAGTGTTAAAGCATTAAGGTTATTTTTAACTTTATTTAAACAGCTGTTACACACATTAACATTACAGAAGGATGAATCCTCCGAAAACACGCATGTGTACGAACAAGCACTGCAAATACTTTAGGAGCAATTAATGCAAGTGATCTGCCAGCCTTTAAAATAACAAGTAAGAGTTACAGTATGCTTCTATAGGTATTAATATGCTAGCAAAAGCTGTGGTAAGTCAGCAGCTGTTGCCTTCATAATAAGAACAATGGATACCCTGGGGATATAGAATGAAGCAGATCTCCTATTTCCCCTGCCTGTTCTGTGCCTCACGTTGTCAGGACGTGAAACACTGAGGACCGATTCAAGTGACTGCGAATGCTCCTGATGAATGGAAGGACATAAGGAGTAGCAAGAGGGATACAGTGCATCAGCTTCTAACAGAAACTGGTGTAATGAAATCATTTCAGTCTCATTTAAACTGCGCCGATGCTGAAAAGGAACAGGATGACAGAAAGAATGAAAACGGACATGGTCAGGTAGTTACAGACACACACAAAAATAATAATTTTAAACATCTCTAAAAGCTAAGAATTGTACTTGGAATAATGAGGGAGTAGGAGGTATATTTAAACACTACTCTGAAGATCCAAGGGCTAGAATTTACCGATGCCATGAAATGGCACAGCTCTGCTGATTTTAATACTTTTACCAAGGCATTCATAAAACAGAAATCTCTGTTCACTTACACTATCAATTAATTGTTAAGATATTCCTTACAGGTATATACCTGTTCAATAGTGCACTGCCTCACATTGTACAGCATGTCTGAGCAGTGAAAGACAAATGTCATCTTGAAAACAAACATTTAATTCCTGAAAAAAGCACTTCAATAAGAGACATATTGTTGCAGTCATTGAACCAGCACCAGTCAACACACAAACATGGGGAGAAGTATCAAAAACTTCCATCTGCAAGAAAAATAGTCTTTCTCAAATGCACTGATATTTTCAGATTAAGAGATGGTTTTTACAACTGCGTATTTTGCACTTCAGTTGAAAAGTATTCTAGGTTTCATTCCTAATTATAGTTTAGTGCTGAAAATTACACAGAAAAGTTACCAGTTTATAAATAAAAATACCTGGAGCTGAGAACTGATGATATAATACAAAACCTTGACCACAACCATTTGCTAGCAAAGAGCCCCAGCAGTCCAACACACAGTACTTGCAGTGAATTATCTGACTTGTCACAGCTCATACACCAAAATAAATTAGCAGAGTGCTATGTGAAAGCTAATTTTGCCTCAGTTATTGAAACTGTTTCATTCGCAAGACATCATCGTACTCACGTATATGAACAAGGATCATCTTGTCTCTCTCTGTTTCCCTATGCCCTCATCCTCCTAAATCAGCTTTTAACAGTTTTTTGACATCTGAAATGGGCTATCTGGCTTTATTTACTTACACTTGGTAGAGACAGCCTGTTGCTCTCTTCCAAGAACTCTTCCAAAGTTACCATCTCACTGCCAGGTGAGGCAGACCGCTGCCTGCCTGCGTAAGACTGAGATGGATTGTTCTTCAGAGGTATATCACAGGACATCAAACCATTCCGGTGGGAGGAGGACTCATGCCTGCTAGGGCTTAAGAAAGCAGCAACAGAGTGAAGGGAATAGGTGTCTCGGAGCAAGGCTGATGCATCCCTGCTTGGCACCATATCTTCACTGCTGAGGCTCTCAGTTCTACCATGGATATGGTCTAAGGAACCTGAGGAGAAGCATAAATACCATTAATGACACTGCTCTGATGTAATATCAGTAGATTTCACACTCAAGTAGGAACTTTATCATCCAGGGCCATTTCCACACAGACTGGGTGACATTTTTTACCTTACTTTTTTTCTGCTACAGAAGTCAAAGCAATCAGAGCTTTGAAAAATCAGGACTAGTAAGAGTCTTACAGCACCTTAAACAAGCACAACTACTTCTCCAAAGAATAAAAATAGCACTGCAGGCTAATAAGCCTTATATTAATAAGATAATATTGAGGTGCCTCTTTACAACCTGTGAATCACTAAAAGATCTCCCAGGCTGTGTGATCTGAGAGCTAGAACCTGACAGTGGAAAAGCAGAAAGCGGTTTTTTCCCTCTTGGCATCCTTCAAGGATGCACAATTTCAGCAAAAGCAAATCTCCAGAGCACACTGATTCCATACACAAGCTGTGTACAGAGTAAGAACCACAGAGACCTCTTGCTGTAGAGAGTCTAATACGTTGCAGAGAGTCTAATAAATGGCCTGATATTTCCCACAATACGATGCCAGTCAGACTGAAGCAAAACTTGATTGTGTGCCTTAAAAGCCACCCCTTGCCAGAATCAATCTTAGAAAAGCACTTCTTGCCAGCATTTTGATTCCCATGTCCAGATTGCATAATCATTACCATTTCAAAACAACAGTCTTTAAAATTAATTGGAAGGAAAATGGCATTTTACACAGTTTCACAGAATTTCACTTCCTGTTTGTCATAACTCAGCTGTAAAAGCTTTACCTTTCAAATTGAGAGGTGAATTACTGCTGGAAGCGTTCCTACTGCTCTCTAAACTGTTTGGCCTGGACACTGAAAAACAAAAATCAAGCACTGAACAAACAGATCTTAAGTTCCTCTGATTCTCTAGAAGACTTGGCATCAGTCTCCCTTCTGAAAATAGGACCTGTGCAACTAAGTCACTTTGAAAACATTAACAACATAATATACACAGGATGCCAAAATCTGGACTGAGTAGAAACCATCTTCATTTTTCAAGTTGTTTAGGATCCATCTTGTTTATCTCATTTTTTGCATAAAGTAGTACCTTCTGGGTTTTGTTTTTACACTAACTATAAAGTAATGCAGATACTGAAAAAGCTCAACAATAAGTTGCTGTCTCTTTCTCAGTTTTCTTTGGAAGGAGCTGCTAGCCAGCTTGCAAATTAAGTCTTCCACAATCTCTAGGCAGGCAGTTCTACTGCTTCAACAGTCTTGCTACTGTGCATCCACAAGCCCCACACAGAATTTTTCTTACTGCTGATTCACTCCCTTAAGGAAGGAATTAAACATTCTCAAAAAAAAATCACCAACAAATCTGTAGGACATGCATTAAAAGGTCCGTTGGTGGGGGAAGGCAACTTGCCTCAACATTAACATTGTTTTGAAAATTCATTTTGGCAAAACATCCATTAAAAGCTTCAGCAGAAAACTAGAAGCAGTTGGAACCACATTCCCAAAATGGTGCTGCATTACTACACCTCCTTCTGTAATATTAATGTAACTAAAATACTCCAGGACAGTTCACACGGATGTAATGAAACAAGTCTTAATGCAGATGTTTACAGCACTCACACATGCTACAAGCTTACCATGCTGTCTGCTGCTTGCAAACTCCACCTCTGGGGACTGTTCACATAGATTATCTTCTGAATTATAGCCTGGAAAAGAACATAAAACTTAAAAGGCCAATTCAACACAGAAAGGTTAATCCTTCAGGCCAGTCTCTCTAGCAGTGTAGAAGACTGAGGTGATCCAAGAGGGTTTTATAGACCCATCTTCTAAACACTGGGTAGGGAACCACTGAAGAACTGACAGTCAAATGTGGTCTGTCAAGTTGATGACATTACAAGAGTGAGTAAACCCTGTATCTCATCGTTAAACCATTAAGCAGATAAAGTAGGAGTGAAAATATTAGTGCTCTGGCTTTATACTCAAATGCCACTAGCAGCCTCGCAGGAGCTACGAAGCAGCATGCCTGGCACTACCAGCCGGTGTATCAAATGCACCACACACCTTTGGGCCTGCTCTGGAGCCGAGAGATGGGAGTGGAAGTGTGCACGTGAATAGCTGAGGTTGAGTAGGTCCTGGGACCCATTTCCACACAGCTGGGTTTTGTTGCAGAGTCTGCTGAAATTTCAACATTATCATTGCTGCCTCCGTGATGGGAATTCCTTTTTTGCTTTAGGTCCATTAGCGCTGGTGGGGAGAGAGGTAAATGAATAAGACTCAGTGAAAAAATAGCATTTGGGGATTTGTATTTATCTGCCCATGCAAACATGACAAACAGGCACAAAGAAACTGCACAACAGAGGTGCTAGTTTGGCAAGCTTTTCCATAAACAGTGCAGTAGTGGATAGGAAATTTCTGCCACCAGCTTGTCAATCATGTGTGCTCTCTGTAAAGTGTGGGAGTGACAAGGGCTGCTTAGTGCCGGTGGGAGGGTTGATATTATACATGCAACAATTACTGTGAAAGGAGGAAGAAAAGGAGCAAAGACATGAATCCAGAAAAGATAAGTGAAGTGTGAAATTCCCATAACATTATTCCTTGTAGGTGCATTTTGTAAGTACTTACTTCAGTAATAAAATAGAATAAGGAAAGAGTGACAGTAGTCATGCTCTTATTCGAAGAAAAATAATGCTGATTTGAAAATTATCTATCATGATCCATGCACTAAGCCTGCTTTCAGGCTTAGATCTTTGCTGTGGGTAAGAGCTCAGGCTTTACAAGGTTGAAACTGCTCTTATGATGTTCTGGTGCAATGATTTTTAAGTGGAGTTCCTGGGATCTTAGCAGGAGAACAACAAAACTGTCTGCTAGAATATTACTTAGATTAAGAATCTGAAAAATTCTTTTCTACTGATGAAGCAGGTTAATTAATTCCTTGTAACATGAATGTAATGCTTTAAGTCACACATAGAACAAAATTTAAAGAATGTACTACAGAAAACACACTTAATGAGATGCAAGATTCTAGATTCTGTATATATTTCTATAGACTACTTGATTAATAGAAACTGAATGTTGAAAATGCAGCAGAGTGCAGCAGTCAAAATAAACAACTTGCAGAGACAATGGACAGACAGTTCAAAGCACAGAGCAGCTGTGAAGTGGTATTAGAGAAATGGACCAAGGTGCTGTCATCTTAGGTGGCCCCTGGAAGCTGACTTCATTCAGGAACAATGTTTTCTCCCAAGGTCTGTGTGGACTCCACTGCATAGGGCCAGCACTTGCTCTCAGAACTGAAGCTTATACCACGCCTGCAGGGGAAATTACTGGCTAAAGCTTCACATGCAAATCTGTATTTCTAATTGACTTTGTAGACACACTTAAAAGTTCTATGGATGCCAAAAATATTAATTACCCTGGAGATTAACATTCTCTACAAATCCCAAAATGGGCAGCAACAGGCTATTCTGCCAGAGTCCCTGGTTGTGCCACCAGGGACACTTCTCAGAGTGAGAAGGGAAACGAGATCTTTTGGCCTCTCTGCTGAGCTCCTGGTAGCACACTGCCCATGCTACATCTAATTCTCTAACACGGTGCAGACTGGACCTGCACATTCATTTCAGAAGCCACCAGGTCATGACTACTAGACAACAAGAATTCTGGGCAATGGATTAATGAAGGTTATTCCCAGTCTTAAGAGAACAAATCTACATTCTTCTTCCAAAAAATCTGTTGAAACTGAATCAGAAGAAACCAAAACATCAGCTCAATTCAGGATGAATTTTCACAGTTGGAAGTATAAAACCTTGCAAATACCAGGTTTGAATGCAAGCATCAAGACACTTGGCTGAGAATAATTTTTTTTTTTTTTTTCCAGTAGCTTCCACTCTATATTCAAAGCTAGACTATTTAAAAGCAGAAAAAGATGCTAAAAAACTTGTCTTTTAAAATCATTTAGTAGCACAGACTATTGGAAAAATCTCTGGAGTTTAAGACTGTATTTGTATTTTAGTATGACTACCACACTGTAGAAAGCATAGCAACAGCAAATCAGTTCAACACTTTAACTGGACACAATGCAAGTACATGACTGCAAGAAAATATTGAAGCGAACAGCAACTTCACTTACAACATGCACCACAGCCAATATACATACGCAAACTGTATGCCATGAGGTCCCCTAAGTGTGCTGCATTGAAGAAATGATCCACAGTGTGCAAGAGTGATTCATCTTCTACAGGAAAACTTAAGTCCATGTTCACTAATCTTTGCTCGTATTTAGAGTATTGTATAGACATGCTGAGTGTTTCTATCAATGTGCGTATTCTTTTATGGCATATGGGATTTTTTTTTTTTTTTTTAATATTTGACAGAAATAAATGAAGATAAATGCTACAGAGAAGTTGTTAGAAAACTCCCAGTTCCGGGAAAGAAAGAGTTTCGTTAGGAGAGGATGGGATGTCGGAAGAAGACCAGAACCGGAGCCGATTAGAGAAAGACTGATGATTCGATGGAGACTTAGGAGACTTTTCTTTATCCTTGCTTTTGCTTCTCAAAAAGGCAATCTTTTTGCGCTGTGCAGCTAAATTGTTATCACCCAGGTATCCCAAAAAGAAGAAGAAAAAAAAGTAAAAAAAAAAAGCCTTATAAATAAAATTTAAAATGTCTTAACACAGATTAAAGACTACACAAGCAGTAGAAACAGATACGGCTAAACAATGACCAACACCTATAATGGAGGACTGATGAATGCATAGCTGAACATAGCTAATCTGACTCAGGTTAAGTCATAGATTACCACATACACACAATATTTAAGCAAGTCCACTAAGAAATTAGTTAGAGCATTCAAAATGTTTTTGCTTTATAATATAAAATTAAATTGGTGTACATGTTACTCAATGATAACACACTCAAATTTCCTGGATGTCTTCTAGGCTTTAGTACCGGTGATCTGCATCTGCACAGAAGTGTGTTTCACACAACATCAAAATAAATGAAGCCCCAGAGACTTTCTGTTATCTCTGGCACTCTACAAGGGCCTTGTTCTGTGGCAACCCAAGCCCAACTTCCCATGCTGAACTTTTGATGCATGTTAAACACTTAACATCTCCTGGAATCATATGGATGATCTTATTCCATAAAACATCTGTTTTTACTTTAAGTGAATAAATGACCTCAAAGAATTAGAAAAGAGAAAGGCTTTTTACCCAATCAAAAGGAAACCTTCAGACAGACAGATACTTGCAGTAGTTTATAATAAGAGTTCCACTTTTCTCAGCTGCTCCCCCCTTCTGTTTCCCACCCACCACAGTGGGAAGACAGGAATTTTTATTCAAGTATCAATTTCAAATTTGCTTCTTGAAAAGTATTCCTGGAATACAACAATCTATATATAGAAGCTGACAGAAATTATCTCAATAGAATAAACAAAGCTTGGGACATATATATTACCTTTAGTAAGGATGAAGAGTATTTATTTTGAGGAACTTTCTTTTAAATTTCCCATAATTAGGAACACCTGATTTACTGTATAAACTAACATAACAGAAAACCATTCCATCTTCCCTACATATGCCTTAGTGTTAAAAAAAAATAATTTCATCATTTAACATTACAAAATTCCTTGTTCAATTCTAAATCAAAACATGGTATTGTCCTCCAAAATCACCAGGTTATGATAAATCAGTTATTTACAATAAATGGGTTATTTGTTCTGCACGTGCACCACCTGCTGGCAGTGGCTGTCAGCCAGCTCATGCCCCTCAAAGAGCAGCCTCTCCTGAACTACACACTATTCCATGATCAAGTTTTAAACTGCTTTGCTACAAAACCCCAGTAAATGAACTATTTGAACCAACTTATTCAGTAACATGCAATACACCTAGGAAAACGAAGGAATTTTACACAGAAGGCGAAGGGGGTAGTAGTAGATAAAAGGAAGAAAGTAAACTAAAACTAAACCCAACCCGTTACCTTCTAGAGTTTACTCAAATTTCTAGTTCAGGGTTTTACGCATACTAAAACTTTTATTGTACTAAAAAAACCAAACCAAACCAAAACCAACTGAACAAAAAAAAAAACCCGACCAAAAACCCCAAAACCAAAAAAAAGGACATAAAATATAAAGTGATTGAGCCTTAACATTCTCTATATATTAAATATTTTTAAAATTTTTTCAGGTTATAAATTTGGGCTGGGCATTCCTTACCTTTGTTTGAAGAACCCCCAGGGTTCTCTCTCTCTTCCACAGGGTTTGACCCTTGAGAGGTATTATCCTGAGCCTCAGGTTGGTATTTCAGTTTTTGGGAAGCAGATGGAGAGTTTACCATCTCTGGGGATTCAGAATGCCATGTGGGGCTTTCTGCTGCTGGTTTCAACCGCTCCCTTGGAGTCTCCTTCTTTGGCTTGATTAATTTGACTAAGGCTCTGGCTCCAATCCAGGGGTTTTTCCTGATAAAGCAGGTTTTGTGAATGGAATTCAGAAAATGCTATAAGAAATACTCCCCAAAGAAGTTTACAGCTGTGCTAAAGCCATCAAGCCATCCTACATTCTTATTTTGTTTACTGTCATGATTTGGTTCAAAGAATGTAGCATAAATTTCACAGCACTTGAGATCCATTTCTCTACTAAAGTCAAAATTACTTTTACAGAAATATTTCTTCAGCACGAGAAATGTGAGAAAGACAACTGTTCACTCTGCTAGAAATCTAAACTACACATATGGACCCATGTAAGACATTCTTACAGTGTGAAAAACTCCACTACAAGAACAGACTAAGGAGGAAAGAAATGAAAGCTGCTTCAAAGCCTCTTTGCTAAGGTTATCAGTCAGAACTAGGTATGGTGGAATTAGCTTGGCTCTTTTTTGTTCTTAACATAATTTTTAAGTCCTTTCTCTCCAACAGACTGCTTATCCCTTGCTTTGAAAGAGCAGCTCTGAAAGCTCCTAGTGCTGTTTAGTCACCATACTGGGAGCAAGAGTGAAGAGACAAGTGGAAATGACACCACCCTTACTTCAGAGGAAGTTTCTGTTATCCCCAGTTACAGAAAGCCCTTTCTTGTCCTCACAGATCTGTACAGCAGAACCAAATCCATGTGGAACTTACTTTTTTGGAGCAGGATCATAGAACTTGTACTGATCCATTATCTTCTCTTCAAGTTTTTCCTTATGTCTCCTTAAGGCATTTAATTTATCACTGTGAGGGGGAAAAGCATATTCCGAATCATCTGTATGAAATTAAGCATAATCAAAAAACTGAAGACCAAAAGCCACCAAGAGAGGAAAGAGACTGAAATACCTTCCTATCCTGAACCTTCAGAATCCCACTGAGTTCATTTACAGTCTGTTTCAAGAGGGCAAATGCAAAAGCCTACCAACCACGCTGGTGGGTGATTTTTGTGCAATAAGTTTGAAAGGTGAAAGAACAACAGTAGATGGTGGTGCTAGATTACTAATATCTCAGGCAGAGTTAGTTTGGTGGGTGTTAAAATTAACTATATCTCTCACTCATTATTTTATTAACCTACACACTGGAAGTTAGCAAATCTTATTTTCATTCAAGTAGTAGGGCAAATGTACCTCCATCACAGAACAGTCAGACACCAGGATAAACAGAGTACATCTGAACTGTATTCAGCCTATTTCAGCAAACAATTTCTTAACACTTCAACCATCTAAGCCAGTACTGCTATAAAACTCAACTCAGTAACTCCCACATCATCCTGATGTGCTTAAACTAAAATTCTTGGGATTAAGGACATTTTTTCTTCCTTCTTTCATATCTGTAAGAGAAATTCACTGCAGTGAAAACAGGATTCTTTGTAAAGGCACATTATCTTTAAACAGGGTATCTCACTTCAGCGTGTCAACCTGTGCATGAAGGACACAGCAACATATGTTGATGTCTGTATCCTTAAAAACAACATGAAAGCAGGTATTTCTTGAAATGCAAATGACAAAACCAAGATGAATATGAATATTTGCTATTCTTCAGGAACCTAAATATAAAATTACTCTCATAAGACTAAATTTGTGTTGCAACTTGGCTGTTTTCCAAAATCTTAAAAATCTTTCCAAACTTTCCCAAACTCTTCTTCTTTGACAAGTACCACTGGGTTTGGCATCCAATCTTTTCTAACTGAATTTTCCACATAGGTTCATCTGTATTATTTGGAAAGAGCTGCGCTTCCCCAGGTGTTTTGTGAACATCCCTTTGCAGTAAGGAAATGTGAAAACATTTTGTGCTTTCTCCAGTTACACTTATCTCCTACCAAACACCCCCTTTTCTGACAGATATCAAGAAGACCTATCATTCCACTGCCTGCTCTTCTAGCTCTGATGGATGATTTGTATTCTATATTCATCTAGATTACTTTTTTAGGTTTCACAATTGAAATCTCTTTTTTCTTACATGTACTGTTTCTGTTCTTCATGATACTGGTCCTTGCTCTCCATGTTCTGCTCCAGTAACATCTGATTTTGCTGGCTCAGCATCTGAATCTGACTCAGGAGGTGATGGTTTTCTTCTTCCAGATTTCCCTTTAGACGGGACAGGAGCTATTAAACAAGACAAATTAAGCTCTCCTCTGCATCTGGCTTCCCTGGAGTGCACCATAATCAAGGTAACAACAGTAGCATGGCAACCTAAGATACAAACCCATAAACTTCAAACTCTTATGGGTGCATTGTTAGTTTGGCCTTCTATACATAGCATGTCAAAAGCTTCACACAATAAATGTCAGCTCTCTAACTCAAAAGCAGCAGCAGCTGCGTATCTACAGCTACTCACCTCACAGTGGTTATCCAGCTTTGTCAGAGAGATATCCATGGATTGGTGCTGTTCTTTCAGCTCATCATAGCGAGCTTGCCAACGATTCAACTCCAACTGAGAGTTGTTCAAGGAAGTTTTCAGCTCTTTAGTGTGTGAATGCAGCCCTTCATACTCTGCCTTTAGTTGGTTGTGCAAGAAATTCACCCTAAACACGAAGAAGACAGCAGACTTAAGAAGGATGCTTCACAGAAACGACCTCACATTCAAAGACCACACCACATCTGTTTGCAGCTCTCACTAAATCAAACATAGTTCCAAAGAGTAACTCCTAAGGACATTTTTATTCTAAGCATATAATAAAATTTTATTAAGAAGTAGTGATAACATTATAAAAAAATTTCTAATCTGCAAAAGAACTGAAAGGAAAATACATGAAAAATAAAACTGCTGTTTCCTCAATATGTGAGAAACACACCACAAATTTCTGAGGCACAAAGTATTTAAGAGCATTTGTATATAAAGGCAGCTCTATCTGGCAAAAAATAAAGAAAACACATTCTTGTTTTTATCCTGATGCATGAAATATGAGCATTTAAGTGTTCTGAAGTGTGAAACGCTGTAGTGTTGTAAGATGATACTGTGGCAGTCTTTTACACTTTTAGGTAAATATAAAAATGTCTACAAATCATGAAGGCATAACATTAAATAACTAAACGAACAGATTTAAGTTCTGTATCTGCTGACAGATAAGCCTGGCTCTCTACCAGCCCTGCAATCAACATTACGCGACGTCTTTATCCCTAAGAAAATGAATTAGGAACAGAAAACTTGAGAAAACCTCTGGAGAGCTCTGCACTGTTCTAAAGTACACTTGCACAATCGTAGCTCAACTTAAAATGTGATTCTTAAATATAATTTAACCTGACATTGCTTTAACTTGAAGTGGTCTTGGCCCCTTATTTGTACCAAACAGATTCTCAAAACACCTTCGTAGTAATTAGCAAGGCTAGGGGGAGGTTTTTGGGGGTGGCTCTCAAAAGGGGCTCTGCCATGAGTGAACAGCTACCCACTGATCAAGAGTCTCTAAGACTGCTTTTAGTAACAGAAATGGCAGTTTTCTCTGGGAAGCAGAAAATAAACAATGGTAACTCCTAGAGCTAAAATCCTATCGTGTAAAAACCATAAACCAGTTCTCCTCAAGGGAAAAAAAAACCCAGTACCATCTGGGGAGTTGGGCATTTGTAGCTCTGACTAAAGGCAAGTGCTTGGAAACAATTCATTGCAGAAAACCCTTGTGAACTGAACCAACCACATGTGGAAGCTTATTTTGTATGAGCAAAGGTCCCAGGTCTGAAGCACCAAATAACAGTATCGGTTGACAGTATTCATGAAGCTGACAATATTTAATGAGTTAAAATTACCAAATTAACAGTACTGAAATAGAGAAAAAACCACAGACACATCATATGAAGGTACTTCAGAGCTAAAGCAACATATCCATGTTTTGCGTAATTGACTTTTAAATTAAATATATAACAATTTAGCAAAGGAACCATACCTGTCCAGTTCTTCCCTCAGCTTCTGATTTTCCCCAGTGGTTACTGCATTTGATCTTCTCTCTTGTTGCAGAACCTCTCTCTCAGATTTTAAAACTAATTCCAACTCTTCTAATTCTGCTTTGTGTTTCATTAAACTGCTGTATCTGCAAAAGGAGGAATAGCACACCCTCAGCTTTCATTTAAACATTTTTCTTCCTCTGGATTAGGATTTTTAATACGTAATACCCCAATGACCAGAAAGTATTTTTTTTTCCTGCTTGCTTTATTTCATCCACCTTTATGTGGTTAAACTTCTACCAAAGCTGAAGAATTCCACACTATGCATGAAAATTCAACTTAGTATACAAGTCAGCAGAGAAGACTTTAGTGGGAAAAAAAAATAAAAGAAAAAGAAAAGCATTTTTTAAGCAAACTGGAACACAACTGCCAGAATCTTACTTCAATTCCAGATTTTGGTCATTTGGTGAAAGCATGAGATTCTGCAGAGTGCATCAAAACTGCTCCACTAAACCAGAATCCAAATCACAAATAATTGATGGTGGCAAGAGTCAAAAATCTGACTAGAAAGCAGCTCCCAAAAAGCAACAAGAAAGCAGAGCAATGAGCAAGAAATTATTAGGTAACCACCTCATGCATATTAGGTTGTATGTATAGGTAATAGCATCCTGCACATCTACTAATCTCCTGCATATTCCAGACAGATGATGAGTATCAGTGAGTTGACAGCAAAACACCTTTAAGCAGGGGCTGACTCACATGCTCAAGCGGCTCTATTCGTTCACTAGTGAAAAAACCAAGAGCAAAAGTGGTGTTCACATCCAGCCTTCCACTGTTACTTGGTTTATGTAACTTGTGGATAAACCATTCAGGGCAGGGAGATGGGGAGAGAGAGAGGGCTGATGCCATCAACTGTGTCTTTAATTTTGATCTCTGGAATGCTAAAGTAACCGATGTGTGGAATGAGTCCCCTGATACTTGGCACAGGCATGGATTAGGGAGGCTCAGCCTCCCTGAGGTGCTACACCACCTGCATTCAGAAAATGCTGTGAAGAACGAGGTGGATTGAAATCACTTCACAAGGCAGCAAGCTGTTCCCAGATTTTTTTTTCCCTCTGGTGGCTTCTGTCAGAATCTGTGCCCGTACAGATACACTGGCAGAGGCCACTGGGGCCACCGGTGCAATGAATGTCAAAAGTCATCAGCACATTTTTTGGTGACTGTAATATAAGGGTATTGCCCCAAACTATCAGATACATCTGTGTCAGTAATGGAGAAATATTCTTCCAAGCAATTTTAAAACAGAATCTAGGTGGAAGATGCAGCATTGCTTAAAAAGCTAAAGAGAACAAGCATCATCTTTCTGTGACTCTCATGCCAGCAGAGATGAATGCAGAGCACAGTTACTCTGCAGTCAGGAAAACTTCAAACCAAAACCAAAACCAGCAGACAGCACCAAATACACTGACTCCTGCCAACTTCTTTTTCTTTCAGGCTACCATTCCCTTCATCCCAGGGTCAAATTACAGCCTGTCCCAAATTCCAGTCCATTGAAGGGCCACACAGGAAAGTACCTGTCTCCCAGACAAAAGCTGCTTTATGCTATTCATTCCCAGTAACAGCAGTAGAGTTTAATTAACCTTATTTATTTATTTTCTTCCTCTATTCAGGTCTGGGACATTTCAAATTCAATGTCCGTACAACAAATGGAAGAACCTGAAAGCAGAGGAAGGTTTCACATCCAGCTCCAAGAAGCATTTTAGACAGACTGTGTGCCAATCCAGAGTCTGAGAAGACAAACTCCTGTTAGTCCTTTGGCAGAGATTCCCATGGCTGTCTCTGAAGAAACTGTGCTGTAAATTCTTTTGCTGTGTCTGTATGATAGGGCTACTCTGTTCATTTTTATCCAAGCCCTCTATATTTTAAAGAGGGCTCCTTAGAGAGAAGCAGAATACTGGTCCAGTGTTACCAGCCAGGCCCAGCACCACAGGCTGCCACATGGAGCCCGAGGTATACCACAGCTGCTCCCCTAGTTGTTAGGTGAAAGGTAAGAAAGAGGAGACTGTCTCAAAAATAGAAATGATTCTTCATGTCCAAAGCCCTAATCCTCAGCCAAAACCTTCTTGTAGTACAGATTCAGCCTGGAGTCTACAATTTGAGCACAATCTGTGCAACCTGACAAGTTCTACCACCAGAGACCAGGTTACCCTTCCTGTAAACTATTCGGCACTCATGGTCATTTCACTTTTTAAAGCATGAGGCTCTTGGACAAAGGGTTTTAAAAAGATTTTCTTATACACACATATAGAACCTATTTTGGCTCTGACACAATCCATTCCTAGGATTGAACAATCACAGTCCTCTTTACTCCCTTTTGGCTTTTATTTTTTCTGCTGCTTTTTGAGGAGAAATACTATGGGTAGGTAATTGTGACTGAGACAACTCTGAAAACACTCAGCTATGGTAGAAAGCGTGGCAAAAGGAACCCAGAAAAATAATTACCAGGCAGCACTGGTAACATAATAATACAGCTCCCTGCAATATGTAATCCTACACAGCAGGGATTCTTTTTCCAATGTCTCTAGGATTAGACTTCTCCAGACTAAGCCACAAAGAAATGCTCAGGGATCAGTTAATCAATTGTAGCTAGAAAGTTATTACCTTCTCTTAGTAATATGCAATATGTAAAGCAAATTTTAAAATGCAGCAGAAGCAGCCAACCCTTCTGTGTTCTCTGAGATGGTCAGCCAGACACCACAAAGTCAAAAAACTGTTATTAATGGTAAATGACCCAAACATACCAACCCTCTTTTTCTTGCTAAGCCAAACCCACACATCTGCGGTTCATTGGGTTATGACAGGCCATTTCACTGCAGTAACACACCACCCATTATTAAATCCCCACTGCAGTGTTAATACTGTGCAGACAGAACCAAGAGAGGTTTAACAAAGTTTGCTCAGGTGCAGAAAACATTCTGTGGTTAGAATGCAGCAGAGTGAACTACACAAACCTTGGGGACGTGCTGTTGGACGTGCACAAGCTAACTAAAGTTGCTGTGGATCTTTCTAGACAAGCTGCAGTCATAGGTTTGTGTGGAAGTGTAATCCTGCCTTAAGCAACAGAATTATGATTACAGTACTGTCACCAGCTGAGGAAAACCAAACACCTTGGAGTTCTGATGAGCAAAACCCATCTCTTAAACACCACACAAGAGAACACCTTGGCTGCACTGAGCTGCTCTGGTGAAAATTTAGCAGGCGGTGCATTCTAGCTGAATTTGAAAGTGAAATATTCCATCTTAGCAGTTAAATACTTTAGTTAAAAAGAAGAGGTATAAGAGAACTTTCCTTATGCTAGTCTTTCTCCCTTCTGCTCCCTCCGCAGCACATGATGGAGGGAGAACAAAACATGCACTAAAAAAGCGGCTTGTGGCTTTTTTCCTGACAGCCAAATGGGCTCCTTGGACTAATCACCTTGATAAGTATCTTTTAAGACTGAACTGCTGAGGAGGATACTGCACTCTTAAAACTGCCAAACTCAACCTGTTTTGAATATAGAGAAGGCCACCACCTGCTCCCCTGCAACACCTCTCACTAGGAATCACATGTCAGAAACAGAGTCCAAACTGTTAATGATTACACTGGATATCTGAGCACTTACCTCTCTAGGTAACCTATTCTTTGAAAAACACTTTTTCCTTAGGCTAGAGCTGCTTAGTATTTGGTACTCATCAAGCAAAGAAAGAATACAGCAAACTGCCTTAACAGACTGCAGTGTAGTAATCTCAAGCAAAGCCTGAACCAATGAGAACCATTAATCAGTCTGAGAGAGACTTGGTAAGTAGGAACAGTGTCTGTGTAATCACTTACAGCTCATTTAGTCAACAGCCAAGCAGCTGTCCTGTCACACAGCCCCAGTGGATATTTTAATCACAATAAGTTTATTTCTGTACTTTATAAGAATCTACCGCACATTATTTGCCAGCTCCTTAATCTTTGAGAAGAAAAGTTTAGCACCAGTTTTCAGTCTAGCATCAAGGATCACCACTGAGTTCCTCTGAACCCAATTAATGATCTTGCACAGAAATTAAACTTAAATACAAGTGATTTGAGGAAAATCACTGAAATGCAAAAGAGAAGTTTGAGAGGTAGGCAGGAGCAGCATTTTTTGTAGTAATACACCATGTATATTGTTCAACCCACGCACAACTGTCAGAAAACGACAGTGACTAGAGACTAAACAATTAACAGTTTACAGATTTCCTAATTCAACTGAAAGGCCTGAAGCAAAAGCTTCAGATTATGAGAACTACAAGAAAATTAATAATACATCACTATCTGATAGGTCAATACAGCTTCCTTCGGAGAGCCTCCTTTGACATGACATGGATGCCACAAAGTTCAATTATTGAAATTTCTCAAGATACACACCAGGCACGTACAGGTAACTACCTGGGTGACCTGCAGACTTCATCGTTAGAACAGAGACCTCACACAGTAGAACTGGAGAATGTTTTTAAGGCTGTATGTTGTTACAGCGCAAATTCTTAAATGTAGTGGAAGCATTTAAGCTACTTCTGACAAAGCATCCCCAAGATCCAAGCCACTGTTTGCTAAATATTACCAGAGTTAACTCTGTTCTGACACCTTTAGAGATCTGAAATCTAGATGAAAATACTTGGAAAACTCCAATGTCCCAATGACAACAAGAATGACTAGGCACTTTTTCAGGGCAACAACTTCGTAACTTCTATTTGCAATTGGAGACAACATTTAATGCTAAAATTCTAACATGGCCACATTCTGGCTACACTATACTCCTGAGCAGTGAGCGTACCTCTCACCCAGACCTTTGTGCTCCAGATCCAGGGTTTTGTGTAATGTTTTCAGGCAGCTGTGCTGATTTATTAGCCTTTCATACTCTGCAGACTGCCGTTCATGCAGTGAAGCAAGGTGTTCATGGTCCTGAAGCAATGACTCATACTCAGCTTTCAGCTGCTCCTTCTGTTTCAGTAGATTTTCATTCTCATTCTCCTTGGCTGTCTGCTGATTTTGGAGTAAAGTGTTCTGGGCCATCAGTGAAGCACTCTGAGAGCTGAGAGTTGAATTTTCTACCTAAAGTTTCTCAAATAGAAAGTAAATATTACTTATTCACCTCCACTGGTAGATACAACAAACATTTTGTAGCAGCTTACATCAATATAGAGTTATTCAAGAATAAAGTCACTGCCTTGTAGACTTAAGGCATCTATGTACAATTCAGCATAACTTTGGTATTACCACTGCTAGTATGCACCCCATAAAGCCATGCTATCAGCAGTATGAAAATTATCCCGATAACCTCCAAACTGAAAAAACACTGTTTTACCAGAAGCTCTTGAGCCCGAAGACTGAGATGATCTGGAATACTCGCAACTCAATTGCATCTCTGACAATCATGATCAAAGTCAAAAGTTACCCCACAGTTGTGTACACGTAATGAAGCTTAAGTTCACCCAAACTCAAAAATATTAACTGCATCACTGTGTCCGTGGACAATACTCCTAACACTGTGTATGTGAGCAGTACTCATAACAAGTCTGGTTTCAGTAGAGAGATGGTGTATTGATTTTATATGTTGCTAATATAAGTCAATTACAGGTGAGAAATAATTAAAGAGAACCAAAACACCCATCTCTGAACAGGTAAGAGGAAAAGCTTGAGAAGTGAAAGAAAAATAGAGGTAATCCAATGCTGTCCTTTGAAACTGGTCTCTTTCTCAAACTAAGTTTATTTTTTTAAAATTCAAATACTTTTTATGAGTATCTTTTCCACTCGCAACTTTGACATTTTGTCTGAAAGCCTGAAAACTGTGATTGGAACTCATTGCTACAATACCTACGAGGAGCTGACTTGTGTCCTCTTTTCATTTCTTCCAAGCTCTTTCACAGGCATAGCATTAACAGAAAAAAGCAAAGAGCAAAGTTTTTTTTTATTTCAGAAGTGTAGCTTATGGAATAACACATCTGGATTTTGCTGTATTGATTTTAACAAATTCTCTCTAACTAACCACCTTCTTGCTGAAGGTAGCTACCAGACATTAGCTACAGAGCCAACTTCCCTTCTAGCTTAGAGAAATTCAGACCTCAAACTAAGCTCCACCTTCTGGACCTCATCTTTACATCACTGCATCAGCCTACCAACACAAACGTTTTATTATTAGCTGTCATCTTCTCCACACTACTGTAATCAAATCCAACCTCCTGGCACAGAGGCACAAGGCTGCCCTGACCTGGAGCTTGGCTGTCTGCGTCTGCAGGGCAGTGTTGTGCTCCTGAAGGAAGACGTTTTGCTTCTGTAGTGTCAGGATCTGATTGTTGAAGGAGACATTCTGTGTTTCCAAATGCTTTAGCTGTTCCTTAAGCAGCTGCTTCTCAGTATGCAGGGCTGCATTCTGAAAGAGAGATGGCATTGAAGGGGTGACAGGAAGAAAAGAAACAGCTGTCCTGATCATCTGGAGTCCTATCAAAGATGAGAACCAATTAGTGATGATCATCCTGCAACAAAGGCATAAAACAAACTCTTCCCAGCATTACATGACGGTAGGACGGGTGTTACACATTAATCCCTGCAAAGATGGGACAAGACGGACACAAGACACATGAAGCACTTAAGTCCCGTGTAGTCCTAAGAGACATCCAAGAAATTTGGTAGACTTGGGTGCTCCAGAAAACCTACCAGATTCCTTTAAGCTCAAAAATCCAGTTTCCAGCAACCCACTCATGAGCACAAGAGAAGTCTATGAGCTAAGAGGAAATAGAAGAAGGCTTACATTCCTTTCCAGTTCAATTGCCCTGTCCTTCAGTTTCAGCAGCTCTGTGGTAGCTTCTTGGTGCCCCGTTTCCAATTTCTCATTCATTTGCTGGTTGGGAATGAGCTTCTCTGCTGAATTCCTCAGTGACTTCTGAGCACACTGTCCATCCTGCTGAGTCTGCTTAAGTGCATCGAAGTCCTTCTTCACCTACACAGTCAACAAGCAACTTCAGCACTGAGGGAACTGGGATTATGCATTAATAATGATGGGATATGTCACTCCTCTCTTGCTCTGTACAGACTTTCAGAGATTCAACAACCATTACCCCACTTCACAGACAGGGTAGCTGAGACACAGACAGGTGGAAGATTCCACGTCTCTTGGCATCCAGTCAGGGGTCTTTTGACCCAAGCTCACTGTCACCTAACAAACAGGCTGTTCCTAGGTGAGATGTTTCAACTGCAGTCTTCTTCAGCCTATGTTTCCACTAAACAAGGCAGAAAAACACAGCCATGCCAATAAAAAAAAACACGGGAAAACAGATCTAAAAAGAGCAATTATCCAATAGCACCCTTGCTGATGTGCCCCTAGAACAAAATTTTTTAATGAATTTTGTTTCGTTATATAGAAAGGGACAAAAAAAAAGGCAGTCCAGTGGAAAAAAGTTCTTTGGAATGATGTGTATAGAGAGGGGCAGAGAGAAGAGACAACCTGTTCTTCAAAAAAAATCAAACCTCAAACCAAAGAATCTCTGAACATGCGAACACATTTACATGTTCAGAACTACACTGTGAAAAGTTAAAATTCACTTAAGCTCTTACCATATTTAGATCATTCTGTAACTGCTGGTTCAAGTTCAGAAAGTCTTTCACTTGCGCTTCCAGCATTGCAATCTTTTCCTCTTTCACAGCTAGTGTTGATTTTAGTGCTGATTCAGTTTTGCTTTCCAGAACCTTGTATTTTCTGAAAAATATGATAATAGCTTTCCAGTGTATGCCACTAGGATACGAGCCACCATCTAAATAGAAGACTTCACCTTCACCCATTCCCAATCTCACTACATGTTAAATTGTATGTGCTTGCTTCTTCAGGAAAATGATTTCCTCTAGTGTTGCAGATTGCTACTGATACATTATAGCTGGGGAACTCACTTATGGAAAATCCAATCAA
The DNA here is from genome assembly GCF_017639235.1 of Corvus kubaryi. Taxonomy (NCBI): domain Eukaryota; kingdom Metazoa; phylum Chordata; class Aves; order Passeriformes; family Corvidae; genus Corvus; species Corvus kubaryi. Next base: position 20,257,252 of record NW_024582054.1, read on the forward strand.
TTGTAATAGAGGTTAACACCAGCATGGTTCTACAGAAGTATCAAAGAGTTATATAACTTGAAAGAAAATAAGTTTTTCTCTTTTTCCCATAATTACACTACAGAAATTTCTTCTCATGGCTCTTTCGTACATTCGTGACAAGAAGGAAAATCCACAGTCTAAAGACTCCTACAAGATGGGTATGTTTCTCTAAGTAGGTCTTACCAAGAAGCCAATATACACACAGGTTGTTGGGATTTTCTTTGTTCATTACTATAGGACTTACAAAGGAATTCCTTGCCATCAGATGTTTCTTAGGCAATATCTATGTTTATACTAACAGGTATCGGGATCACCAATTACATGAAGTAATGACAGACACTGTTTAATAGACACTATCCTTACTTGTTAGAGATCATGAAGAGAAGTACACACTGAAATAGCTACCCAACTACTCTGCTGGCGAGCACAGAGGAACTGTAGTAACACTGCTAGCATGGAGGTAGAAAATTGCATTTCCTTCTTCCACCCAAAAAATGTTTTGCAAAACTTACAGTATGCTGCCAAGCTTGCCTCAGAAAAATGTGATTTATCTCCAAACTTGTTAAGGGTAATGGCAAGGAGACAGATGAGAACCAAAAAGAAAGGCAAAGGGCTTCAGTTAGGCTGAGTCAAAAAAATGACTAGAAGAGCTCAGTTTTCTTACGTGTCGTCATTTCCATTATCATCCCCCAGCAGCAGCTCTTTGTTCAATCCCATCTTCTCCAGTTCCTGGCTCAGTTTATCCAGCTCACTAGACAACTTCTGACTCTTCAGCTTCTCCAGGACCAAATCCTGAAAGAAGCATTAACATGACTAGTTGCTATGCAAAGGGTGGTGATAATTATCCAGCACTACACATTTCTTTTAAGAGTACTGAAAAAATCATTGGATAAAATCCTGGTTTCAAGTAGGTCAGCTAAAATTCTTCATCAGTGACAGCTGAGTGCAGAATTAAACTGACTGCTTCTATTTATAGGTCACTTGAAATAAATCTGCAGAATGCTTCTTTTGGCCTTTGCCTCACTCACTGTACTGAACGACTTCTGCCAACACTGGCTTTGTGCCTGCCTACCAAACGAGGGAATGTGAGGACCAGGAGACACCATCCCATCTCTGTGCCACACAGGGATGTGTGCAGGCCAGGGGACCAGCAGAGGGAGTTCCCACCTCTCAGCTAGGACAAAAAGCCCTGCCAGCACTGGCATACACAGAGAGGAGCAACAGGACCTCAGTATGGAAGTCTTCTGAGGTATGATGGCTATGATGTTATTAGCAAGGGACTTGGTAACAGGCTCAGTAGTGAATAATGCACTGAGTTTCTGACATACGGTAAATTACTGCCCAAAATTTAAAAAGTGTATTATTGTAGCATAAGAGACAAGACAGCTTTGGACTTGTGACCTTGCTCACTTATTCTGGTATCTACTAATGCAGCCTGGTTTCATTTAGGTTTCTTTGGGAAGAAACTAAAGCAGAACCCAGCAAGGAAGTCAAACAAGGAGAAGACCTGACAGCATTGTACCAGAAGGTATATTGGGACAATGCTTTGCTGTTATGCCAGTAAAGTGGTCTGTGTGGAAACGGCCTCGAAAGACAGCCTGCGTTTCTAAAAAGCACAAATTACTTTTGGTGCATGGCTAAGTGTGAAGATCCCTACCATTCAAAATTCTCTGAAATACAAAGGCACCATAGAGATCTACATTGCTCATGTTTCTGCTAAAAGTTTTCTTAAACAACACATGAAGAAAGAACAAAAATGCTACTGAAGCACTTTAAGTAAAAAAAAAAAAAAAACACCAAAACCAAACTACCCTGAATATCAAATAGAAGCAAGAATAAAATTTTAGAAAAATATTTTGTTAAACTCTAGGTATTCAAGAGTCCTCTGATATCACAAATGTAGCCATGAATTCATTCACACGGCAAGGGAAAAAATGTATGGGTAAGGCCAGTGCCAGTCCAGTGGTCTGTAAAAAAGGGTCCCTTCAACATCCATTAACTCCTTCAGCAGGATCTATAGAAAGTAACTAAGGAAAAGAAGATGGGCTGCTGTATGGAGGTCTGCGCCACTGGAAAATCTGCAGAAGTCTGAGAATGAAAAGATTAAAAAGGAGCCTTCTCAAAAATTATATTATTTTATTTATTTTTAAGGAAAGTTGGACAGAAACACAACTTGGGATTGTGTCAAGTGTTTCTGACAGACTTTATTTCTCCTCCTCAAAATTACACTAATGCTTCAAAAATTGAAATAAAACTGAACATTAAAGTAAGTGATTGCCTACTGTATTAGTCTTGCTAAACTTACTTATTTCACTGAGCTACTGAAGCACAACCCTTTTTCCTTTTAATTTCACAGGAAATCTTGTTTCTGGCAGGACAACAGCAGCTGGGACAGGCAATGAGAGCAAGTTGCAATAACCTGAATCTGCTCATAGGCCACTTATAAGAGTGCCAGGTTCTGGCACACACATCCTCTGATTGCCAAAGTCCCAATGCTTGGTGCAGGGAGAGATCACTGCTGCTTAGCATGCTCTCACTCAGCAGGGAAGCATGTGGGGAAAGATGCTGTATGTAAGGTAGCTGTAAAGCCAAATCTTGGTGCAGCTCTTATTGAAAGGTTTAGGTTGGTCATCTGGGATGGTTTTGTCTCTTTCAGAACAGGGATGCCAATGTGTCCTCAGCAAGCGCTAGAAATTTCTAGACCTGAGAGTCAATCTCCCCTGCTGGAGCTCTTATGTTAGCAAACAATTTTGTGGTCACAGTCAGAGAAAGTATCAAAGTCTTTGGATAACAGGCACCACATGAGAGCTGTTTTAAAATTTTATTCTGCATGGAGAAAGACATAATTTTCAGACTCTGTATTGTGGACACAAAGTGGAATACTGCACAGCTGCACCAAGTGCAGTTTTTGGTATGTTCCACTTTCCAGGAACAGTTGTTAAGGCTGTGAAGATCTCCTGTGGGACAGATATCTCCCTTTAGTACTTCACTGAGCTTAAAAAAAAAATAGCAGCATACAACCCAGTAGAATTATTTTGCTTACCTCTCTCAATGTAGCTAGTGTTCCCTTATCAATTGTAACTTGCTTTAGGAGGTCTTTATTGTCCTTTTCAAACTCTTTCAGTTTATTAGATGAATCTCTGAATCGAGCAATTTCCTTTTCTAGTGTCTTGTTTTCCTTCTCAGCAACTGCCAACTTTTCTTTATTGTCATCCAAAGTAGCATCTCTCCGCTCCAATTGCTGCCAAAGCCATTTTGTTTCTTTCTCTAGCATTTTTTTGTCTTTTTCTAGCTGAGACATTTCTTGTTCTAGGGATTTGTTTTCCTTTTCTAACCTCTCTAGCTGTTTGGCAGAAACCTTTAGCTCTTCAAGGTTCCTCTGGAGGACCTGATTTTCACTCTCCATTCCTTGAACTTCTTTTTCTAATTCCTGGATCTTTTTACTGCTGTTCTCCACCATTTGCTGAAGTCTCTGGTTTTCAGAGTTGACGCTCTGATAGATTAGCTCCAGCCTCTCTGATTTCTTGTTCATTGCTTTTAACATTTCCACATTCTTTCGTAAGTCCTCTTTCTCCCTCTCCAAATCTTTATTTTCTGCTTCTATTTGTGCCATTTTTGTGCTGGTAAATCTCATGGTCTCTACCACTCTTCTAAGCTCCAGATTTTCTTCATCCAATAGCTTGTTGTCCCTTTCCAGGTCACCAAGCCGGATGGAAATATTTTGTAATGTGTCCAAGGATTTTCTTAGTTTCCTATTTTCCACTTCCAGATCGCCATTCTCTTGCTCAAGAACTTCCACTTTTTCTGTCACTATTTTCATCACTGCTGCCTTTTTTGTGAGCTGCTCATTCTCCCTCTCCAGTCGGTGGAGCTCTTTTTCCATTTCTTCCACCCTTTCCACTTTTTCTCTAACCTGGTCAAAATCCTTTTGCAATTGTTTCTTCTCAAATTCCAGCTTGCTCAGTTTGCTACTAGTCTCGGTAACTGTTTCATGAAGGATTTTGTTCTCTTTTTCGATATCCTTCACTCTTGCCTCGCTGCTCACTTGTGATCTTTGTCTCAGGGATAAGACAACTTGATTAAGGTGATCATTTTCTTGTTTAAGGTCCTTTATCTACATAAACAGTTGTGCAAATGTTATTCATCTACTTTACAAGTGCAATACAAATTAGCCCTAAAGCAGACAGATGATTGTTAACAAAATCATATCCATTTAATCCAAGATAAATTTCTCAGCAAATTACTGAATATAACCAAGAACCCAAACTATTGAAAAAAATTGTTACCTCTGGTAAGCCACGATTTTAATAAATTAAAAAGTGTGCGCTACATTCCTGCCACCATCCAAGAAGGCTGAGGCAGAAGGAGAAAGTAAACAGAGGACCTTCAGAGAACACCTTGGAGAAGATGCTTTGCTACAAATAATTCCTAATAGAGGGTATATTTCTGTCTAGGTTTAGTCTAAGATAGTCTTAAGTCCCAAAGTCCTCATCTTTAGGATCTGAAGACTGAAATTATCTCTGATAAGGTGTCAGGAATCTCAGAATGCTTGAAAATGTAGAGCAGTTACAGATGTCATTAAAGAGACACTTCCTGTAAGGACAGTACACTTATCCCACTGGTCAAATTTCAGCTGATGCAATTGCAATTTAGACTGCAATTTGCATTTGATTCTTATATTAGACAACATCCACACAAATCAAAAGGGCCTAGACCTGAAAAAATCACAAACTGCTCTTCTTGACAACTGAGAATATATCCTGTTTTACTTCCTGCCCTACCTTCAAACCATGCATTAATTCCTGCCACAAAGCATCTGTATTTGTTCTAACTGAAATGCAAGACTTTGTTGGTAAAGTGCAGTTTCCCAGGGAGAAGTATGGGTAAAAATCCTTCAAGATCACAAGAACTACACAAAAATAAGATGTTTTGCTATTTAATTTTTGCCTCACAGAAACTTATAAATTTTCATACAGGTTGAGAATATTTAGACCAGTCTCTAATGATCTTTGTCTGTACTTTTTTCATTTGTCAGATTAGTACAGATGATATGATACTTGCACAAACCTGTAACAAGAGAATTTCTAGGCATTGCACATGAACTGCACAGTGGTAAAAGCTGAAGGGCAATTAAAATGTCAATCCAGAAGACAAATACTTTCTCAGCATGTCTTTAAAATAGTGCAAAAAGGCTGGCTGAAGGACCTCAACCAAACCGATCACGCCATACAGGTGGCAAAAGACCAATCTTCAGCAATAAAATGGGGATTTATCTGCACATCCTAAAACCAGATGGTATTCCATTTAGTAAAATCCAAGGGCTTTTTTCCCTCAAGGGGGAATGTCTGTTCATATAACAGCCAGAAGATCCCCTTATGGTAACAAGAGCAGAAATCAGCAAAACATGCTGGGCTTCTATACTTGAAGAAGCTTTTAACCTAGATTTGAACAAGTTCAACCTGCACTTAATAGCTCTCAAATTGCCTTATCTCCCTGAGAGAACCAGATGCTCTAAATGGCATCACTGAATTACCATTACTGAGCACATGTTGTTATATTACATTTGAGAAGTTTTCACCTGTCTGTCTTTGTCAGCTTTTAGAGTCTCCATGACAACTTGTAGCTGCTCTTTATCTTTTATCAGCTCCTCACTCAAGGTTTCCAAGTCTTGATTGCTTTGCTTCTCTTTTTCAATTTGATTTTGCAACTTCTCAATCTGTATGGAGAGAACACACCAAAACACATCAGCCACAGCTTGACACAAGGACTGTTTGCACTTTAAGTCATTTTGAAGACCAGAGAGAAATGAGATGGGGACTATGGCTGAAAGATTAAATCCTTCTCTTCTGCAGTTGCCAATCTCAGAGGAGGAAATGGACTGTTTTTCTCACAGTGCCAAGAATCTTCTTCATGCCATTTATGATCAAAGCATATAAGGCACAGCAGTAAGAAATGCTTAGTTCACCTGCCTGCTGAATGCCCTGTTGTGCTCCTGCCAAAAGTGATTAAGTTTCTCCCCTTCTAAGTGATTAAGGTGCTCCCCTTCCTGGGGAACTTGCCTCCTCCTAGCCACTCCATCACTGATGGTCTTACTCTACCACTGAATGCAGACAAAGTTATTAAGACACTTCAGTGAGCAACAACACTAAAAAAACCAAAACACCAACCTAAAACAGGAACAGAGGAAAAACACTAAAGCACTGGAGTGAGCAAGTTTAAATTCCCACTCCCTGTGCTCTGTTGGCCCTCTTTTCCCCAGTAGGTGACAAGGCTGCATTTGAAAGATTTGTGAATAAGGCTCCAGTCCTACAACAAACAAAAGTTTTCTTACTTATTCCTTTTGAAGTCATACTTGTAATGCATGAAGAACAGAAAAGCAGTAGTTCTTCAGTATTTAGAACCAAGAGGTTCTGGGAACTATACTCCCCAAGTCAGGAAATATTTATTCCTTTCTAAGCTTGCAAAGTACTGTGAGCACCTACAGCTCTGCACAAGTATCAGCTCATTTTTGTCTTGGTATTATCAACTCTGCCAACAGTGAAAATGTCAATGAAAGGGGTATTAAACCTAATTCTTACAAGTGGGAAATAGCTGGAGGCTGGGCTCTGCCTGTGTCAACGTGTGCCTTATTACAGGAAGTGTTTAAACAAGCAGGGGCTGCCCAGATTGGAGATAAGGAGGGCTCAGCAGTTGGAAATGTAACCATGTGGAGGTTCATTGGTCTCAAAGGAGCTGTTCAGAGAAAGCTGCAACAAACTCAGTAGCTCAGCAATAGCTGATCTTCATCTGCATTTCCCAGAAAACTGGAAGCAAGTAAGACATTACTGTTTACAGCTCTTGTCAGTAAGTCAGAAAGGCAGAGACAATGGACAGGTACTCAGACTGCTACTACTTGACTGTGCCTGAAAGGAGGGTTTTCTATTATTAGCTCCTCTGAAAACCTTGTAAGAAAGGAAAAAAAAAAACTGTACGTAACTTTTCCTTTATAACATCTCCCCTTGTACTACCTGAATAATCCTGTTTTGGCTACATGATCCCACCAAGCACTAGATCAGCAGATAAACAAGCATATTCAAACAACATTTTTTGAAAGTCTCAGACAGTGGATGAAATCTCAGCTCAATTAAACAACTTTAGGGAGACAAGATTTTACTATGGGTATCTCAGGAAAGTTACCAAAAGAACCCCAAAGACACAGAACATTTGAGAAAAATACTTCTTTATCTCTTGTCCTCTGACTTATACATGCTTGACTTTAACGCTCTTCCAGAGCCCCTGCACTCTCCCCTGCCCACCACACTAAACGTTTTTCAGTGAGTAAGAGACTTTGCCTATTATTTCCCTGGCACACCTTGCTATATTCTAATTGAGGGGATACATGTGTGGGAGAAGTACAAAAACATACTTGAGAAAGGCAAGATTAAAACAAATTCAAACATCTCACATCAAAGATTATTTTATGTATGTAAAATAATCTTGTACACTGACAAAAACCAGACAGAATGCTGTCTACTAATTGTTTTCCCAAATTTCCCTGAAGGGGAGATGAAGTCCTTCAACTTGACTCATCTGTGGTATTCAGTCAACAGCTCCCATCATATTCTGTATTTTTCTGGTGTAGTGTTCAGGCATTTCACTTGCTCTTAATAGGACTATTTTTGCCTGCCTTTTTTTTTTCATTTCTTTGATACATGTGGTGCTCTCCTTACACTACAGAGGTGTTCCCTACTACTATTTTGTGTCTTACAGAACTACGAGACCTTTAGGTGACCCCACCATGTCAAAGCATTCATCATCTTCAAAAACTTCAGACTAATTCTGGAATCACAACTGTTGGCACCAATATAGTGCTGTAACAGGAGGTGCCCACAGGAATCTGCCTAGGGCAAAGCCAGAGGTTGACCACAGTTGTTCAAGTGACTTGAGTGGCTGTACACCACAGGTATCTGCTGAGTGCTTTCTATGCCTCCCTCTCCAATTTTAGGCATGTAAATTAGAGCTGGATTGAATTACTTATACACAACAGGTCATAAATGGAAGTGTGGAAGGAAGATTAGAGTGAACTGAATCTTTGCAGTTTTCCTTGCTCACAAAAGAAAGCAAAGAAGCAGAACTGATCACAACTTAGCAAATTAATCTCTCCAGAAGATGGAATGATCCAGTGCTGGATACCTGTTCTCTCCAGCAGAGAAATGGGCTTGTTACAATCTAGTCATCCACAAGCAGCATTTCATATCTAGATGCCTTCTCCCCTTGTCCTTTGAAACACCCGGTTAGCTCACAGGCAAGCCAAACAGAACAGAAATCATTGCATCAATGTCACACACACACAGGTTACAGCAGTAATGGCAAAAGGAGAAATGAGCCTTATATTCTGGATAATTTATGAACAGTAGGAATGTGAAAAAATCCAACACGAAAATGTTTTATACTTAAAGAGTAGCAAGCATCTTTTTTTCCCAGCAGCATTTGGCTCAATTAACCAGAGTTGAGGATTCAAGTTACTAGTCAGACAAAAATAAGGCTGGTAGTTGGAGATGAACTGAGCAGTTTGTTTCACAAGGACAAGCACTGAGGTGGCACTTGAGCTAAATGTCATCACAGTTAATAACAGAGTGCAACACACACACATATGTAAGTAAATTTACCAAGTGATGACCTACATGTTTGTTACAAAGACTGGAAGAACTGAGATCTTTGCAGAGAGAGAGAGACACCAGAGAATTTTAAACAGCAAAGAGGACAGAAAAAAAGAAAAAGCAGATCCAGGACTCTGGACAGCCAGAAAGACATTTAGAACATGCTAACCTGAATTCACCTGTGTGATTTATTTGACTTACATGTAAAAATTATTAAACTTTCAGAAAACTAAAGTAGGTCACTGTGACCATGGCTTCCTTTCCTAGTAGTGATGGTTGTGAGACAACAGAAAAGGACATAATCAACAGTACAATCTGACAGGGGCAAACAGGCACTGAAAACCAGCTTTCATTTAATGGGAACAGTCACTTTTTCTTACAATGATGCACATAAGCAGGCAGTGAAGTAGAAGGCAATAAATAAAATTATTAGAATTTAATTGCATAAGAATGCAATTAAATAGATGGGACCAAAACCATGGTCAGTCTTACGGGGATCATGGGTGAACTCCCTGAAAACTCTCATCATTCAGGAATGCTGCACAGTCCTTTGTGCACTGTGTTTAAAAAACTAAGAGCTCCACTTGTTCCTGTGAACAAATTACCTTTTTGCTAAGCTGTTGATTTTCCTTTTCCAGTTCCACAAACCTTAGGCTGCTCTCTCTGGAGGTCAAGGAGGCATCTCTCAGCTCTTGGATTGTGTTCTGCAAGCTCTGATTATCCTTCTCTAGCTTCAGTATTCGACTCGAAGCACATTCATTCAACTCAAATACAAAGGACTTTCTGGCTGTTGAAACATGAGAAACAGAAGGTGGCACTAATCAATTTACAAACGTCTCCTTCTGAGGTGTGTGAGATCCACTCAGATGAAGATTATTGCTGTCAGTCTTACAATTTCAGCTTGACTGCTAAGTAAAGACGGTTAAAAACAGAACCCATTTTCACAGATAACCATTAGCACCTTTAATAAATAGGCTACTATCTGAACAAACAGCCATCTGAACAGCCAGCTGTCTCAAAAGTTGCTCACTTTCTTAACTCTTCTTAAATCTGCTTTAGTCATGTTAGGAATGCGTCTAATGTTAGTAGCAAAATATACTTTGATACCATCTCATACTTTCATCAGAGGAAATAAATTGAGGCAGAAAATAAACCCCTGCTAATTGTTTGCTAAAACAGCAAGGTGGTGCACTTCCAAGAGCTAGTGAAAACTCAGGTATCTAATCACATTTAGTCATGAAAAAAGTTCTTACAAAGGAGTATTCCAGTGCTTATCTTTACAACTTCTTCATCAAGAATATGCTGAATCAGAGAGAATAATTTATTACTAGGTACCCAGGCACAGGACACCCATCAGAATGCTGCTCTGAGAAGTGTCTGAAGTTGAAATCTCAGAACTAAAAAAATTGCATCAAGTTTTACAACAGAGATGTTATTTTACTCAATGTTTGTAAATCAAAGTCTCACTACCTCTCAGCCTCAAAATCCATCACCCAAGCCTTACTGTTCTGTTAATTTCTCTGCCCAGCATTTGAATAATTACAAGAGCAATCTTCTGTTTCACATGAAATAATTGCTACCCATCACCTCAAAACAGCATTTCATATGAAATTGACTTTTAACACTGTCTTTAAATCTAAGAAAATTAATAACTCCTTCTAAATAAGCACTACAGCATACTGAGTACTTTAAGCTGGCAACTTTCTGAGAATAGTAAAATCCTATTTGTCTCTTTTATGGAGCATCACCTGGAGAGCTTCGGTCAAGTGAAGACTCAAATAGTTAACATTAACTGAATACTCCAGTCAAGTTCTGTTCTGAAGCAAAGTCCATCTAAATTACTTTTTACCATGCTTATTTTTAAAATTATTTTGAATAAAATATTCCAAACTGGCTGGTAAAATCTTGTATCTATCACCCTTGCAGACTCAACTTGATATCCAGGAACAGGAGATTTTCCAAAAGAGTTTTGCAGTTTGACTCTATTTGTGACAAACAAGCTGCATTCAGAACAGCAACATCGATTGAAATAAAACTTCTTAAAGAGAATTATTGTAAAATCACAACAGCACTTCCATGAGATAAAAGTCCAAAGTGGAATAGTCTCTTTTTACAAAAGAATCCAGCTTCCTTCACCATTTTATTTTCCTACTGAATACAAGATTGTGGATGTTCTTAGTTCCTCATTCTTTTTCTCTGGTTAATCAGAGAGTTTCTGATGCTCCAGGGCTAAAATGCTAAACATCAGTGCAGTGATAAATCACTCAAGCTAATTTTGAAAGTTATGTTTCAGAAATTAGTAAATAAGATGTAACAAAATAAAACTAGCATTCTTCCTTCTATTACACTGATAGTGAAAGCAAATCAGGAAGGGAACAAAACTTGGTATTTTAAACAGGCCAGAAAATACGATATTTTTACATTTTCCTGAAATACAGGAAAATGTATTTCAAATGATCAAAATTTCTAAGTTTTGAGAAAACTGTTTTCCCTCCACTAACACAATGAGCAATATCCTTGATTACATGTAAGGAGTACTAGAGTGACATTCATTTCTCAGGCTAACATAACCTGCTTTGCAAGATTATTATTTACAAATAACAATTAACTAGTCATTAATCTTAGTGAAGAGAACTTGGATCCTAGACAGCAAGAAGATTTCAGAATTGGTGTCAGGCACACACACAGCTGTTTTACAAAACAAAGCTATTCTAGAGAGTTTCACTGAAAACATCTGCTTACTCTAATTTATTCCTTTGTCTTCAAGTTCAACTGTTCCTGGTACACAAAGCCAAACATGCAAGTCTTAGCAAAATAAGGTGAATACTCAGTAAAAGCTGCATGTTGAATTACAGGAAATAGCTTGTATTTCCCAAGTTCCACTTAGAATCATTATTTAGGCTGGTATGATAGAGTAAATGTTAAACACAGAAATCAATTCTAAAACCTGTCCAGTGAAGAATGAATTAGTTATGTTTGTGATAGTTACGGAAATCAAATCAATCACTCAAAGAAAAAAATATCAGCCAGTTATTTTAACTGCACACATTTTTCAGTATCTAGTAAAAATAAATGACTTCAGCATACACTACTTCCTGGGACTTAAAGGCCAGTTAATTGTCTGTATTAACTGTACTAAAGAATACTAAAGATCACAGACTCCACCCAACCACTCAGTTGGAAATATTCAATGTGACATTTCTGCTGTGTCATTTCCAAAGCTTTCTTTTTTTTTCAATTTTTATTAAAGTGTGATACTTAAAGTCACTCTCTCAGTGATGAACAAAACAAAAGCAAAACACTTTGATGCTTTCAAAGGAAAGTGAAAGATACTAAAGGAATGCATTTTAGAAGTTCAAAAAAAAAACTAAGGTCAAAGACAAGTGGCTGAATGAGGGAAGTTTTCCAATCTTCAATTCACCTTCTGTTCCCATCTCAGGCAACCAATCTGTCTACTCTGAAACAGACCACAAACACCACAGCTACCCCAGCTGGTACTCACTATCTGCAAGATCAGTGCTTTTAGACAGTTGTTCTAGTTCCCAGCCTAGGTGTGCAGACTCGTTCATGCTCTGTTTCTGTGCAATCTCCAAGACCATGTTCTCCTCCAGAAGCTCTTCAATTCTCTTCTTGTCTGTGTCCCGGTCCTGTGCAAGACACACATGAATGCAAACGCATATTCAGCTCATCTGTAAGATTCTAGGTCGAGCTGCTACAAGCACAGTGTATGTTGAGGGTAGAAGAATCTCCTTGAACACTGTGGTTTTATAATGAAATACACCTTCAGCATTAAATGCTTGCTGTGGGCTACCATATATGCCACAGAAAGCAAAGCCCAGCTGGCCCTGTTTAGCATCAGCTCTGGCCCACAATACACTTGGAGAGAGAGGGATGGCAGCGAGAACCTACCAGGTGATCACAGGACCACTACAAGCCAGGACTAGTATGGCAGGCTGGATTCAAGATGTCTCCAGAGCTAAGCTCTTCAAAAACATGCAGCATCATGCTGCATGTTTTTTCTTACACACTGGAAATTCTGCAGATAGAACCTTGAATTCTGCAGAGCTTCAACTCATCACATCGAACTTGGACACAGTCATATGGATCAGCAAGTAGCACCTGCCTCGTAATTTGAATTTTAACTCCTGAAAACAGATCTGGAGAATGAATCTGTTGTTGCTTCTTGTGACTATCTGGGCCATTTGCATTTATGGACACTGAAGTGCTGCCTCAGTGGTTCTCAAATTTTCAGAAATCATAGCCCAAAAATTCATCAAGTCACCCACAAAAGCATTCAGAACCTCCAGCCACTTCGTAAAAGCTAGCATGACATGACCTTTATAATGTCCTGAATCACAGAATGATAGAATGGGTTGGGGTGGAAGGGACATTAAAGATTATGCAGTTCTTAGCATGGGAAGGGACACCTCCCACTAGACCAGGTTGCTCAAAGCCCCATCCAACCTGGCCTTGAACACTTTTAGGGATGGGGCACCCACAACTTCTCCAGGAAACCTCTTCCAGTGCCTCACCACCCTCACAGTAAAGAATTTCTTCTTACTTTCTAATCTAAACCTACTCTCTTTCCGTTTGAAGCCATTCCCCCTTGTCCTATCACTACATGCCCTTGTAATGTAGCATAAAAACAAAAGTAAAAAAAATTAGCATAATGAAAAAGAAAGTGCATACCAGCTCTACATCATGAAGTTTGGATTTCAGCTGCAAATTTTCCTTCTCTAATTCATGCAACTTATCACCACGAGCTCTTGCCATGGTTAGCTGTTCTTCTAGCATGGCCTTTGTTTCGATCAATACAATGTTGTCCTCTCTTAATTCCTAGGGGAAAAAAGTGTTAATTTCTTACTGACTTCTCATAGACCAAGTGAGTTTCATAAAGTGACATTGCAAAAAAAAAGAAAGAAATCTGACATGTTTGTCTCATAAGAAGATTTTTACCTAATATTTTAATGAGAGGTGATACTATGTTTCATTACCTGGGAGTCATTATGCAAGTAAATCTAATATTTCTTAGGGTCTTCTTCCTCAATTTTACCAGTTTAACAGTTTCATTTGCTTTATATGAGGTTAGATCAAGAGGTGCACAAAGAGCAACTGTTCAGTTCCAATTCCACTGTTGTAATACCAATTTCTTTGCCAACTTATCATAGTCCCTTGTTTTCCCAGCTTCAAAATAGATGATTGATTTACTTTCAAGGGATGGGGAACAGTATCCATCAATACATTCAATATCTGCATTCCTGTTTCAGTACACTTATGTGCAAATGCCTGTTTAATAAATTTTCTCTCTCATGAACAGAATTTTAATTCACTTGAACAGTAGAAGTTGTTTTATACTTAACACTCCCTGCCACTTCCCCACTAAACACATGAGCATTAACTGCACAAGCCATGTCGCTTACTCATTAGAGCTTTTGGATCTGGTTTTACTGAGTAGAAGTTTAATTTATTACTTTTCTGTAGCCACAGCATTAGAAACAGGTTAATTATCCTGCACTGCAACTGCTCCTTGCAAATAACAAATGAAACTCTGTGCATTTAAGTATCTTATCCTGGAAACATGAAATATCCAAAGCATGAAATCTGGCCATGAATCATTGGTCATGTTTTAAACACATGTATCAAATATGTCTCATTTTAAGCTATAATACCTCACTTCTAGCTTTTACTTTTGTTGATCCTCAGATAAGTCTTGAGTACAAGACAAATGTTCTGTGGCAGGAACGCATCAGCATTTAAAAGATTAAATGGATACAGTAAGGAATTTTCCCCAGATGAGTTACAACTGGGCAAGAAGCAGATTGATTCTCTACAGAAACTTCATCATTCTCGGGTTTCCTCCCTCCTCTCCTGAACCATTCTGCTGTTCCAATGATACATGCAAAACCAGAAAATGTGCAAACAGACAGGACAAAATGCTTGACAAGTTTATTCCTGGATAACTGATTTCAAATGTGATGTCTCTGCTGACAGAGTGTTCATGTCTGGTCTCTCAAACCACAAACACCCAAACCAAGTAGATTCCTGAAAGATCACCAAGCATGAGCAAATCATTTTCACAGCTTAATCAGCAACTACCTTCTCATTTTTTGGGGTGGAATCAGCCTTAAGAAGCCTTATATGGCTCAGTTATTTAAAAAACAAACAAAAAAGAAAAAAAGGAGAAGAAAAAAGAAGAAGAAAAAGAAACAAGATAGATGTAAAGAACAAGTTAAGAGTGTCTGATGACAGCCACTCCCCCTGCCTTTTGATACTACAGGGGGGCATCATTTAAAAGCCTGTCATAATCTTAATTGTTTGTTGCAGCTTGACTGTATATGGCATAATACGGAAAGTCTACCTTATGCAGTACCATACTACCCTTGATCTCTCAGTGGGTCAGCTACCAACTTGAAAAGCATGAGAGAAAAAATTTCCCTACTATAGTAGCATTAAAAGGACAAGTATGTCAGTGCTTTTGAAGAGGTTCATCTTCAATTAAAATGTCTGAGTATGCAAGTAACTAAAATAACAATAATACTGAAACACTAAAGTTACAGAACCTGCATTTTGGGCCAAGTCTGATCTAACAGGGTCACTTCAGGGTGGGCAAACTTAAAAGGCTGACACTAAACAGATGACAGACCAGAGGAAGTACATGGCACAAAAACTGCTGGGTTATTATGGAAGCTGCCAGAATATCTGTAATGAAACAGCAACGTGCCAAGAGTTTACTTTGCTAGATCACCCCACTCAATGTGGACCACAGCCCTAAGAACTAAGGTGGTGTCTGACCTCAAAAACATGACCTCATAACTATCCTTAAAACTGCCTACCATGCAAGAACTAGTTATTTTAGTGTCTCATCAAGAGTCAAGCTATGTGCCAAGTACATGCACATATGCAGGCTCTGGTACAAACCACACATCAGTGGGAGCTCCAGTGTATGGAAAACTGAGGCACTTTCCATTGAGTACCCAGGATGGGCAGTCATGCCAGTTCAAAATAGTTCTGATGAAATATTAAATTAATAACCAGGTGGAAATGCCTGCTATGACAAGGTAGACATTGCTCACCCCCAGATCACCATGATCTGAGGTTGTCTTAATATTGAGATGTTCATGTAATTTAAATAATTAGTCCATGGGAGCTTTGTAGAGTTACATCTTAAGGCCTGGGAAGCAAAGCTGTCCGAACTAAAACATGACAGCACTAACATCTCCCAGAAGTTGCTGGAATAACACAGCTGACCTAAAAATCTCTCTAGCTACAAATCACACTTGTTAGACAGTCAGCAGGTGGTGGTCATGAGGTGGTGCTGCTTCCTCTGAAATTAAGGTTTATTTTTAATTGAATTAACAAACGCACCAACATTATTTTATAACCTTAAGTTCATTTTAAAATCAGGAACAAATTGGCTGTGTATTTTTTTGTCTAATACACTGAGTTTAATTCAGCTTTTGCAGTTTCTAAAATGAATTACATATTGTGGTTTGATGCCCTATCAACTGCAACTTGAAATAGCTTTAAGAATGTGCATTGTGTATTCAGATGGTTACAATTAACTCTGGGGATAAGTGGTTGCACAATCAGGGTGTGTTGCCACTGGGAAACATTTTCAGAAACTAAAGTAGCAATGAAATTGCTTAAATCTGAAAATAGAGAATTTGCACATGCATCCAGACCCAGTTCAAACCCCTGCCTCGAGGCAGTTCAGAAGCTGTTGCTACTGAGCCATGGCACAGTTAACATCTTGTGACAATCATTGAACAGTATATGAAAACATACAAGAAATGCTTTTGCCTTTTTTTAATTCACAAGAGATTACTCCTGTCATCCTGCATAGAAATTTGATTATGGTGAGAAGGAGGAAAACTGGGCAAAGCACACTCCTTGGCCTCAGCAAACAAGCTCATCTTGTGGAACAGCCAAAGGTTCAGTGGAGATGAATCCTGGAAGGGAGCTTCGCACTGCAGAGAAGCACCTCCATGAAGGAAGCCCTGCACTGAGCTGCTCCTTCACATTCACAGCTCATTAAGCCACCCCAGCAGGAAGGCTCCAGAGCACATTCATGTCCCTTCAACAATGGTTCAACTAACAAGTCACTCCTAAACAATTTGTCAAGACATACAGAGAAGGAAAACAACACACAAGCCCTAAATGTTTTACACTGACATACAGATTTGAACCTTCTGCACTCCTCCTGCAATACCAGGAAGGAAAAGGATTTAAGGACTCATTTAATAGCTTTCTGCATTGATACAAAACATTAAATCCACTTTTTCTTCTCACCTACCAATCTGGCACTGCTTATTAATAACCCTGTCAAGACTCTATGAGCCTTAAGATACCACATTACCACAGAACAATGGCTGATGCTGAACACACCTACATTTTCACTGCTGTGCTCTGTATGATTTGTTGGTCTTAAGGGTTAGAGCAGCTTAGCAAGCCATCAGCAACCAGTAAATGAATAATCACTGTACAGTCTAGAGGTAAGAATCTCTACTCTGTTACATCCCAGAACAAATCTAACCAGACACTGTACTGACCCCAGACATTAATTCTTCTTTCAGAGGGGCAGAGGACTTGAGTCAGATTTGACAGAAAACTGAGCCCCCATGGAAAGCTAGATACTGGCTAGTATGCACAGCCTTTGTGCTACTCTATGACCATAAAAACATGGAATAGTGCCCTGTGGAATCCTCTGAATGCATCAGCCTGAGACCAATGGAGTTTGCCTGCTGCTCAATGCTGGCAGTCCATGGCTGTGTCAAAACTCGATCAATGATGGGAGAGGGAGTGGTGAGAATGTGAAACTCTCTGTCTATTCTAAACCACAGAGCACCCTGCAGACAGCTGTGCAATCCTGCTGCACATTAGAAAAGCTCAGCCCCTACAATAGCAACAATATTTACTAAAGGCCACACTAGGGCTCCAAATCAGACATGCGCCAGATCGATGGGAAATAGTCCTTGTCCCACTACTGTATTTGTGCTGGTTTTGGCTGGGGTAGAGTAAGTTCTCTTCACAATGGTTGGTATGGGGCTGTTTTTTGGATTTGGCTGAACACAGTGTTGATAATAAAGAGATGTTTTTGTTATTGCTGAGCAGGGCTTACACAGAGCCAAGGCCTTTTCTGCTGTCCTACTGCCACGCTGGCGAGGAAGTTGGGGGTGTATGGAGATTGGGAGGAGATGCAGCCAGGACAGGTGACCCAAACTGACCAAAGGGATATTCCAGACCATATGGCATCATGCTCAGTATATAAAGTGGGGAGAAAAAGAAGAAAGGGGAAGACATTTGGAGTGATGGTGCTTCACTTTCCAAGTCACCATTACACATGATGGGGCCCCTGCCTGTCCATGGAAAGCAGTGAATTCCTCGGTGTGCTTTGCTTGTGTGTGTGGCTTTTGCTTTCCCTACTAAACAGTCCATATCCCAACCCCACAAGTTTTCCAGCTTTTACCCTTCCAATTCTCTCTCTGATCTCACTGGTGGGGGAGTGAGTGAGTGGCTGCGAGGGGCTTGGCTGCTGGCTGGGGTTAAACTATGACAGTATTGCAGGGAGGTATCCCTGGAGAGCCAGCACTCATCTCTGACATTCCACAGTTCCACCAAAAACTGACAGAGTGGAAGAGAGAGCGAAGAGAGTTAGAACAAACTTGAAACTAACGTGAAGGTCTCTTAACTGAATGCTGTGTTAAGCAAGATTAGCAGTGCAGGACATGCAGACAGCAGCGCAGGAAAGTGCTGGCTCTGGGGCAAGCAAGGAGGCTACTCCCTTGATCTCAGATGAAGGGGACAAAAACTCCTCTCCAAGCTCCAGGTAAATTATCTGAGCAGCAGGTAAAGCTAAGCACCACCAGCGCACAGTCAGAAGGGGAACACCAGGATGGCTCACTGATAGCCAGTGTGCCAGGGTAGAGCATGACTGATTTGCCAGCTTGAGGGAGGAAAACAGAGAGAGACAGAGCTTTGTACTTCCTAATGCAAACTGAGAATTACTGAGAAGCAAGACAGGCTTTTGTAGTCTATTACTACATTTAATAACCATCCATTTTAGTGAACCTATTCATAAGAAGCAGCAGCTAGCTGCCCCCTTAGGTTATAGAAGGGAAAAAAAAATCACCTACAAAGTAGAGTTTATAGAGCAGAAAAATAAGGTCTATGCTCTCAGCAAGAGGCCTGGCAACCTCACTCTTCTACTTCAGACCTGGATTTTATCTAATTATAGTGAGGTTGTCAATTACCGAACCTGCATTTGTTCAGCAGTCTGGATTTATTTGACCTTGGCTGAAGTGTTACGTATGTGGATTATTGGGAGTTTTGGTGTGAATGCCTCAAAGAACTGAAAGAACAGAAAGTAAAAGCAGTCCTACTTAAATTTAATGTCAGCCATGTTGAGCCAATGAGTTTGGCCAGATGATCTCCAAGGTCTTCTGCAACCTAATTCAATTAATAATTCCAGGATGGGCATAGCTGCAGGTGACTAAGCTGAGTAACTGACATTACTACTAGGGCAAAGCCACACAATTCTCATTAACATATCCCACTCATAAAACTAGGGAGGAACCAAATTTTTTCTCCTTTCTACTATAAGTAACAGTTGCAAAAAGGGGTGGCTAGAATTTGTCATCTGAGGTCATCCTTAAAAATGCCATTTTAACACCAGTTGCATCTGCTACAAAACCCTAAGGAAAATCGCCCAGACGTCCACTTAACTAATTAATACATGGTATTTAAAATGCTGGTCAAAGAACAACTCTGGAACACAGAGAATTTACCTAAAGCTAAACTAAGGATCTGGACTCTAAAAAAAAAAAAAACCAACAACATTCAGAAAAGGTTTGTCCTGTTTAGCCACATAATGCTGAACTAAGCAGAGTTCTTTAAAACTAATGGGCATTTATTTTGTGCGCACCAAGTCCTTCCTCTACTGAAAGAAGTTTAATGATGCTCAGTCAACTGCTATGATGTATGTCATGAAAATTTTACTTGCTCTGATGTTCTGCTACAGTCAGCTCAATGACAAACAACACATGAACTAGTAATGCAACAAAAGCCACACATTAAGGATTACTCAACGAATCCTCCTAATTTTCACTTGCCTCCATGCGAGCTTTGTAAAACTCCACATCGTGAAGTTTCTCCTTGCACCGAACCAGTTCCATCTCGAGTCTCTCCACACGGTTTGCCCTCTCTCTCAGAGAGTCGAGCTCATCTCTGTATGCTCGGGCAGAGCGAGCATCTGAGGCAAGGTGCATGTTCTGTGAGGGATAAGCAGGGAGAAAAATCTAAGTTTAACACTTTTAAGCATGTACTTCAAACTTTATTTTTTTGTATTTACTTACTGATTTTAAGTGTTGACAAATAGTATTCCCCTGGTTAAGGAGTAAGAATTCTCTTGGTAGCCAGTAAATTCTCTACAAGACAGAGAGGTTCTTCAGCCTGTTGGACATTACTAATGCCTGATGCTGCATAAGCTTCAGGCACTACTAGGCTATTTGCAAGCTGAACAGATGAGACTGCTCTCAACAGTTAAGTGAAAAGCATAGCACTGCTATGCCACGACCATAATCTTTGAACAGCTTGCTGGACTAAGTTGATTCCTTCATTACAAAAGAGGCATAGTAGTAATTTTAGCCTCACACTGAAACAGGATCTTTTTTTAAATAGGGAAGATTGTCACAGTAAAACAAGCCCATCTCACCTCTTGCTTTATTTTTTGCAGCTCTAGGGTGAGCTGCTCAGCTTCATGTTTAGAATCTGCAAGCTGCTCAGACTTCTCTTCCCTGAAAAAGATTAGAAAAATCTTAGTAATTTTTTTTCTTTCCTGAAACAATATTGATTATATGGACACTGCCAGGAATCTGTAAAAGAAGATACAAATCTCACAGCATATTCTTTATTATGACAGCTTCATCATTTTCCCATTATACCATACGCATATCATAGATCTGAGTTTGCAACTCTATTTTTATACTAAGTTCCTCTGTTTAAATCTCATTCGTGCACCTGCTTCACTGGCCTGTGGACTTTCTACTTCAAGTTAAAATGCAGAGCTAGCAGTTGGTATTTTGAAGGAGGGGAAGAGAGAGATGAGACAAAAAGAAGAATGGAAGCAGCCATCACTACATTTAAAAGCCAATTATGAAAGAAGAAAAGATTGAAGACACTACTAGCTTCCTACTGCTCTGATTTGAAAGGTGTGATTCTGAGAGCACCTATGGAAGCTGGTGTATTGGAGCCAACAGGCTCCTGCTTTTTCAGGATGTACAAGACTTAATATGCAAGTCTCTCCAGAAGCACAAAATAACGGTGACTTACAGCTCCTGACGGATTCTTCTCAATTTAGCCTTTGTGTCCGCCAGCTCAACTGCAAGGTGCTGCTTTTCTTCATTAGAAAGAGGGTTGGCAGGGTTTGGTGAAGAATCTGGACTTGGTACTTTCAGAGGGCTTGGTGGTTGCTGAGACTGCAGATAGTCTCTCTCTTGAGTGAGATCTACAATGACCTGGAAATACAGAAGACTATGTAGTGCCAAGAGATAAATAGCGTATTTATACATTGTTTTAAAAATACCTAAAAATATTTTTAGATTTAGGAAATTATTGGTCTAGCATGATACAGAATCCTAGTGACAGCCAGGAATGAAGGTTACACAGAAGAGGAAAGGAATCTCCACTATGCTCTGACCACTAGAACATTCCCCTTCCAATGCTCAAAATAAGTAGTCTGTTTTCCTTGAAGAATTCATAAAAACCTGTAACAACTAACAGTTTTAATTAACACAATCGCAGTCAAAAGCATGACAGATGATTAACAGGCCAAAGAAGGTGAGGCTTCTCCAGAGATCTGAAGGGAAAGGAACTGATGAATCAAAAAAAACTAGACAAGACAATGGAGCCCAGGAGGGTAGATGCCAATGGAGAGACTAGGAAGCACTGCATGAATGACTAGACAGAGACTCAGAGACATTCGGTCTCCATTTCATGGAGAGACTGCTCAACTCCTCTTCACCAATCATTTTACCACATCTTAGTGCTTACACAAGAACCAATGGAAAAGTCAAACACTTTCTACAAATTTTCAGAGGTGTAGTAGAAAGGTGCAGAAGAAAGAGAAACCTAGTCCACAAACAAGACATGAGAGAAGGAATGGAGCCCTCATCTACAGCTTCTCATCAGCTCTGTATGGGATAGATATGTCCTCGTACTTCTGTGCATTCATCTCTCTCATCAATGAGCCTCCTGAGGTGGAAAACCATGTTCCTGGAGAGAGATTCTAGTTCTTCTGGGGCCATATCTGGGAGCTCCAGCCACTGCAAGTCAAATACATTCTCCTGGTTGTGAGTCACCTACGAATAGGAACAGAAAAGTATGTCTTTCCACTGGTTGAGTTGAAAATTTGTTCACCATATATGCAGCATCCCCCAGGTTCTTCTACTGATAAATTAAAAAACATATCCATTTCACCAAACCCAGGCTGCAAATAATAAATGCAACTACCTTAACTACAACACTACCCAGAAATTCTTGGTATTTACATTTTTTATAATTCTTAAAGTCTGAGTTTTAAAAGTGATCAGATAAATATGATCAATAGCATGCACACTTGCATATTAGAAGTATGCAACTGTCTTACTGACCCTGAGGTGATCCCCACAGAGAAGGGACTGATCCCACACTGAACGTTACTAGGAAGAATCCCCAATTTCAATGAATTTGCAATTTGCACCTGATACAGCTGGGAGGAGCTGTATCAGCTGCAGAAATACCTCTGGTTGCTGCTAGCAGTGTATCTTTCAACTGTTACCCTACCTAAATTGATTTACTCTGAATCATTTAGCAGAAACATCAGGCAAGTCTCTCAAGCTCAGTTAATGACGGTTCCAGCTTTTGTTATAATCATGTCCTTACCTCATTGTAATTTTTTTCTTTCCTAAAAATTAACTATTTTTTTAAATGTTAAGAAAAAATTCCTGTCTTAAGACTTCCCTTATTTGTTCCTCAAATCTGACTGTACCAGGCTTTCTACACCTGCATGCATGACCTGCATGCACCTGGCCACAGTCAGCATCCACTCCCACTGAGGGGCACTTCCACCTGGCTCTTCAAAGTAAGAGACTTTCTGTATTATTTGGCAGGCCTATCCATAGCCTTTCCTTCTTCTGAAGTCCTAGAAATCTAAGAATGCTTGTCATTGGATCGAATACCTTTTTAAAAAGACTATATGTTCAATTTCAGCTCTTCAAGACCATCTAGCTCAGAGGCCACTGAAACGAGTCACTGGGCTGTTGCAGTGGGGATCCTGCAACATGCATATACCAAACCAGGCGTCCCGTGGAAAGGAAATATATATGGACAGACAGATTCTTGCTAGATGTTTCAGAGATGTTTATTTCTCCAGCCGCATGGCCGGGGCTCTGCCGAGGAACTGTCCCAGTCACGGGACCAAGGGTCCTTCTGCCCGCACAGGGAACACAAACCAACCAATGGGAACGAGGCTGAGCAGGGGCAGGGAAACCCCGTGTCTGTGCCCTCAGGGCCCCTCTCCCAGGGCTACACGGCAGGGGAGGGACCCCAACACTGGGCAGGCTGTGTCACCTACCACAGGGCTTGGGGACTAAGTGTTTACACCATTGGTGCAAGGGGCTCTGCAGCTTCTAAGACATACATGGATTTTGTCAATATTGCACATGGATCCTTACAACAATTCCTTCTACATAACCTTTAAGTGGCAAGCAAGGCATTTACCACTGCATCTCTAAAAGACCACTGAGCCAAGCAATGATCCCAACACCTATTTTCATCTTGTAATTTGAGTGTAGGAACATGAATTCAATTTTCCTTTTTGTGAATTTCACGAATCCATTATGAAATTCTAAGCATTAATATTTTATAGCAAAAATATCCTTAACAGATTGACTGTTAAGTCAAGGAAGGGAGAGATACAACATCAAAAGAGACAATACTAGGAATCCTACCTCCTGAATGTGCGACACAATGGCAGCTTGGGTTTCAATATCCAGTTGTTTTATTCTGTCAATAAACTCTTCTTTTCTTTCACACTGTTAAAAGAAAGCACACCCTGAAACAGTGCTACATACCCTAAAACTTAACTGCTCAATTTTTCATTTAAATTTAAAAAAACCCTCCAAACTCAAACAACCCATAATGCTAATAAAAAACTGTTTTAAGATCTATATACTTTGTCACACTAGAAGGTGTAACACTTCACTGCTCCATATGGAGCACGAACCAAATGGCATTAAATTATTTAAACTTTATAGTCAGTACAATTAAGGCTAAGTTAAATGGCTGGTTTTGCTCTTAAGAAACAAGTTCAACATGCAGTGTGATCAAGAGGTGGGGAAACAGCCCGAAGAAATCATCACAGCTTCACTAATGGAGCTGCACAAATGTAAACCTTCATTTACACTGCACCATTTAACCTGTCTGCTTTGCTGTTTGCATTTTGCTTAGTTTTGGCAATGAAGAGAGATGCATCACTTTAGATATTATCCACATCAACACCCAATGTTGTTTGTTGGACTAAATCAACATATGCTTTAGATAAAAAAAAACTGGGAAACATTCTGGATAAAAATGAGTGACATTTCAGACAAACAGATTTCAGTAAATCTTTTACTTAAGGCTTTAGAAGAGGCAGACATCTGCTATCTGTATATCTGTGATTGTGCACTAAGAACGTTATTGCCTTCTTGTAACAACACTGCACTGTGAAGAACTTAAGCAGTATTTAAAAGGGTTTTTTTAAACTCATTTACAGTGTCCTTCTGGGGCCTGGTTCTGAGTCTCAACCATTTATTTCACTGGGAAGAACCCCAGACCAGTAAACGAGGGCTGAGGATGCACAGCAGCAAAAACAATTCTTTGTGCTGCAATGCAACACTAACGTAATTCAGAGGGGCAATACGTAGACAGCTTTACCCTGACATAATTGAGCTGACATAGCTGAGCAGGGTAAGTGTCCTAAGGCATGACAAAGACACTAGGCAGACCTACAAACAAGGTCAATTATCAGCAAAGGCCCGCCCGAAACGAGGCCATTGTTTACTGCCTCAGAGGTTTGGTGGGCAGAACACTGATTTCTTTATCCAGTAACTGCTGTGCATTTCTGCAGTTTTCCATATGCATTGTCTCTCTATTTATTTAAACAAATGTCACACAGAGATCTCCACACTAATATACAAAGTATCTATTAATCTGGTATTTTCGACACAAAATTAAATCAAAATATTGTGCAAATAAAATCATGATTCATTAAACAAATATTTAGACTTGTTAAACTATTTGTTTGGCATTAACATGTATTGTTCCACTTTTTATTTTAAAACAATAAGAAAATATACCAACAGCAAGCTTGATATCAAGAGCACTGTTCAAAACTTATCTCGTCCCACTGTGTTATTGAAGCTGTGAAAGTACACATCCTGTGTCTGATTAAGCAGTAGCAACAAATTGAGGCTACTGCTATCACACAATGTGCTTCCTCTCCCCTGCATTTCTTTCCTTCACCTATTGTGTTTCTCACAATTTAGCTCACAAGCTGTCTTGAGCTCAAGATTTGTTCACATAGCACTGATCTTTGGGTAGATTTTCTCAGCTCAGAAAAAAAAAACCAGATTCAAAAAAGTCTTATTTTCTATGAATGTTCACCTGCACAGCACATCCCAGAACCAACAAGAGCAGCTTCTTGATTTCATCCATGCTTTTACCTAGAGAGGAAAAAAGGTCATCAGTACATGTGTATAACAGATAAACTACGTCCAAGTGATCATCTCCAAAATACATGCCTAAAAAGAGAAGACCTTCGAACAAGTGCCTGAACAAAATATATATGCCTGTTATAAAGTTACCGTATTTTTTACGCAACAATGCAGTTCATATGGATTAGTTTAAAATCCCAACTTCAGCAAGGCATTTTTCCTTTGATGTGCTATCCTCACCTATCATTTTCTAAGGCTTTTCTGATCAATACATCACAAAAAGAATTCCTTTAAATAGTTCAATGCCTATGACCAATCCTTGTCTCTTGGGTCATGATTAACAAGAGTGCAAAAAAGCCCAACAAACCACCAACAGCTCTCCCCACTCCAAAAAACCCTACCAAAATAAAACAAAAACACCATGGGCAGAAGCAAAGGAGGGTTACTCACAAAGAACTTGCCCTAAATTCTCCTTCTGTAAAACAGTTGCCACTCAGACTTCCCAAAGCTGAATACCATTCTGTGCATATAAATCCTCTCTGAGAGATGTTTTAGCAAACAAATTCTGCCTGTGTTCTGCATCAAAGCCTGTTCGCACTTTGAAGCGTAAACCCCATGTGGTAAGAGGACAGAGAATGAGTGACGTATAAGCGATACTGAGGAGCTGACCATATGCTGGGAGCCGTGGGGAGAGGAGACACATCCCTGGTGCTGCTGCAGGGAACCCTGCTGCGACCAGCAGCCCTGCCGGCCATTTCCTAGGGTTAGGAGAGGGAAAGCCTCCCAAGAGGAACTGGTGCAGCTTAGAGACAGCTTGTTTCAACAAAATTAATGTGGACTGTTGGATGGTAAAGGACATTATGTATATCAAAATAAGACAAAGGGCAAGGCAAGGAGGGCAAAAGGAAGGCAAGGCGTTTCAATGAGGAAATAAAAGCATCTTTACGGAGCTAGCTTCAGAAAAAGCCTGTCCTCATCCACACTGGGGGAAGATCAGGAAAGAGAAACAAAGAAACAAAACAGGCCACATAAAGTTTTCTCTCATCCCTACATATATGCATTCTTCCTGAGTGTATAACTGGGACTAACACTTTCATTTTATACCCTGCTTTACTTGGGTGTTCAATTACTCCCATCACTACATAGATACTAAATTCTGAGTGCAACTGCGCTCCTCCACCAACAGCATGCCCTTGTGAGGCTGCCCTGGCAGAAAGTCAGAGGCATGTGCAGAACCCAAGGCCAGGGAAGGGGAGTTAATCTGACTCATCAGTTAAACTGCCACAGCCCCACAGCTGCACAAAGGCACTGACCTAAATTACCACGGGGGTTCCTGCCATTCCCACAACCTTGCAAGCCAGCATGGCCACGTGCAGGCAGCTTAGGAAGTAACTTGTTTCCTGATTTCCAAGCACACAAACGTCCTAAACCAGTATTTAAACATACCTACAAATTTTCGACAACTTTTAGGAATGTTCATCTTTTAAAACGACTCAAGAATGCCCTACAAAAATCATCATGACTGTATGAATGAACACTACAATTCTCAACATCCAGGTCTTGCATTTAGTAACCATTATGATTTTGCAAGCAGAAATTCTTCTCTTCAACAGGAACAACCATCTTTAAGCATGCAAGTTCACACTTCAGCCTGTAAATACAATATAGCTTATTCCCCTGCAGAATATTTAAAAACTGGTTTTGAAAAACATACAATCATTCTTACTCTTCTCCCCATATGTAGCAGAATACAAGGCTTCCTCTTTCCTGAAAAGTTACAATTTAATACACAAATTACATTTCAGCCTGTGAAAGTCTGATTGTTCTGTATGAGCCTCAGTAACACAATCTTAAGCATAGACAATGACACAAAACCCTTCACCAACAGCAAAAAAAAAATCTGTTACTTCATGAACAGTTCCTTTGAGGGCACAACTGGGAGACTATCGGTTTGGTCAGAAGGTATTTTTTCAAGAAACTGAGCTCTCATTAGTTTCAGCACTGGGTTTCATTCTACATCATCTTCAAAGCAGGTACAGACCAAGAATTAAATGCAGAGCATGCCTGTGGGACACAAAAGCGAGTCATTAAGTTATGGAGAGCAAGTGACTTGAGTGTGTCTCTCATTGACCCAAACTTACTCAGGCAGAACATCTCCGTGGAGAGACTGAAGGAGGTAGGCTGCTTGCTCTGGATCATGCCAGACATGAGATGTAACCCTTATGTGCTCTGGGCACCTTCATCTGTCAGCCATAAATTCCAATCTGTGCTCCACGGCATCCCAATTATCCTTGGGGTGAGCACAGTGGCTTGAAATCACTCATTTTAGAAACACCAGGGCTACTTCCCAACTGTGACAGCATCTATACCATCCTAAAGGCATGTGAGCTACTTAAAGCCATTCAAAACACACTCTACCCCTCTGCAACACAGCTTTGCTATTTTCTCAGTGAGGTAACAGATGGGCATTGGTGCTGCTCCACGACCCTATGAGGTGAAACACCTTTGGCTATTACTGCAAAGTAACTTAGCAAGGTCAACAGGGACCGACCTTGCCTGGAAACAGCCTTTTGAGTGAGACCTTACCCCACTCCAGTCCTCCCACGAGGAAGTGAAGCTGAGGCAGACATGGCAAGCCATGGCAGGGATGGACAAACTAGAGTTTATAGAAAGGAGTAAGAAATTAAGACGAGATAATCATGAGTTATTAGTCTCTTACTGTTTTAAACAAAACATTTAGCAGTCTGCTCTCCCCCCTGGCAGCTTGCAGTGAAAATATAGCTGTCAGGATTACGTAGGAACCCAGAGTGCTGAGAATATTTCTCTGCCTGTTTTTAAGGGTTCTTACCCCCCTGAACAACACTGTTTTAACCTCCAACCTTGGAAAAAAATTACCAATGATCAGACAAGAACTAGAAAATACAGTGGTGTGAATTAGGTGATAGACTACTATGTAAGATTGTCACAGGGTGAAAATTTAGAGGTTTTGGGCTTCTCCTCGTAGTAAATAGGTAAGAGTAAAAAATACCAAAATGGAGGATTGTTGTTGTTCTCTAAACCTTCTTCTTCCTCTACTACTCCATGCTCTGCAGTAAAAGTAGTTTGGAATAACTGAATAGAGAATTCCACAGTTCCTGGTTGTGTTACTGAATAATTGGTAGAAAAGTGAAAATAATATACGTTTTTAGTAACTATTGGTTAAATTATCTTTAAAAGGCTGTGTAAATCTTGATAATTAGAGACTTCACTCCTGCTTTCTGTGCTCTATGCTGCACCTGGGTCACGCTAGTGGCTCTGTTCCTCTGATAAGACTTAATAAACAACTATCTGGCAGCATTGAAACTCAAGGAAAAGTCTTGGTTTATCTTTGAAACTCCTTGCAAGGACTTTTAGAAAATTCTCGCCCATCAGGAGGGATTTGATTTATGGCACGGTTCAGTGTCAGATTAGTCCAGGTTTTTTCAATAAATTTCTCTATGCTTGCAGACATGCTACATCATGTAATGAAAGTGAGGCTGTACTACTGACTAGAAACACTTTTAAGGCTTAAAGGTCCACTCAGCAGATACACCAGCCACACAAGTGCTCCCAAAGATCATGTGTGATTAAAGAGTTCCATTCCTTGGGCTTTCATTCAGAAGTTGTTTTCCGTGGGGAGGAGACAGTTTGTTGACATTAAGGCACTCCCAGATCACTCATACTCAAGCTACATTTGAGTAACATTTTAAAGCCTTGTAGAATTACACTATTACAGGAGATTTTTAGAAAAAATAGGGTATGAGTATGAAAAAACCTCTCTAACAATCTGAAGTGCTTTAGAGAGAGTTTTCAATTAAACCTCAAAACAAGCCAGGAAGGGATTAATTACCCCTCTCTCCTTTTTCATCTCACCCACAGGAGAGCTGAGATACCACACACTTCAGTGGAGTGCCCAAGGTGACCAAGTGAATCAGAAGCACTTCTAGGACTATTACAGAGCACCACAGTGAAGTTCTACACTGCAGCCAGTGCTTCTGCCCTGCAATGCCTCTAATCCTGCAATGCATGCTGAAGGAAAGCAAGTAACCTTCATCCCCGATTCAATCATGCCTTCTAAACAGTGAATGGTTCTCATGTTTTTCAAAAAGCTTGATTTGTGCCCATTTATAAGATGCTGAAGTTCCTTGTGCAACCGCATAAGCAGGAATGTGCCAGCTCCCCTATGCTGGCTCACTTGGATGACACAAGTCCTTCCCAGACAGCTAGGAAGTCTGCGGAGTCTACTCATGCTTATTAGCTGACCTTACCAAGACACTGTCCTCCTATGACCTAGGATGCAAACATTTAGGTCTGGGGCAGCTCCTAGCAGAGAGGTACCCACAAGCTGAACAGACAAGAGTCAAAACACCATCACTTAAACAGAAAGGTGCTAATTAAGAAATAAAGACTTTTATGCCTTTTCTTAAAATTCCAGGGCAATTGCTCTCAGGCCCTGTGTTTGTGCTGCAAGGGAGCCAGCCAGCCACCCGGAGCATTTGCAGAAAGCCCATCTGCTCCCAGGCATGAGAGAAGGCCAGCAGGTTTCCTGGAAAATAAAGGAAGGGAAAGCCCAGACACCACTTGTGCATCCTGGGAGCCTCTCTGTGCCAGAGCCAGAAGATCCCTCTGCTCTCGTGGGGGTGGAGGGTGGGAAACAGATGGCAGGACTCAGGGAGAAGGCGGGCAGAGGGATTAGGAGACACAACAAAAAAAGGAGGATCAAGGTACAGAGAGAACACAAACAATGAAAAAAATGAGAGGGGGGATGGAAAGATGTCAGAGGAAATGGGAACAAGCAGGTTCAAGTAAGTACAATCTTGGGCTTGTGCTGCCTGTTTCTCCGTATTTCTACTCTGATGTTACTCTGTCCAGCACAGGAGTGGGAGCACCAGCACACGGAGTGTCACAGGCAGCAGCTGGAGCGCGTGCAGAGAACGTGGGGAGGGTGAAACACACAAGTGCTGTTTTCCCCAACTCCAGCAACATCCTCAGTGAGAAAAGCTTGAATGCTAGATTTACACTATTGAGGCACTGTTTTGTTATTAACTTTATACTTTATGAACCTTTGTGCCTCTGGAGGACTGTGAAACAAAATGAGGAAGGAAACCAGACATGAAGAATACCCAAAATGAGAGTAGACAACTTTTACAATTTTAATGAAAACTAGTTTTCTATAGACACTTGTTAGCAGGGACTTTGGGGTCTCTCATTCACAAACTTAACATGTAATTTGAAAACTGTATATAAACAGCAAAGTTTTTTGAAGGGACAGAAAGGAGCCTATTTTAGGCAAGTAAAACCTCATTTCCATTCTTGATCTAAAAACAAGTTAAAATCTCTCCCCCCTCATGATTATGACTGTTTCAAAAGATTAATTGCCATAAGTTTCTAAGTACACTCACTAGCTGTGTAAAGCTAAAAATGTCTAGGAATGGAGAAATTAAAAAATGCACCTAAACAGAGGTTCACAACCATTACTGTGTACTGATATTCCCTGTGTGGCCACATTAATGAGTGGCCGTTTATAAGGCACGCTAAAACCAGACATAATATGAAAAAGTGATTACAGCAATGTCATAGATGATAAATAGGCTGATGATTCTCTTATTGAACACAGGGGGATTTGTGGTGCAGTAATGAATTGAAAAAGCTGTTCAGCAAGAAAAACAAATGAGAAAGACAGAAGCCAAGAGGAAATTTAATGGTAGCTGTCTACCACACAGTGCAGTGAAGAGAATAAATCCTCTAATATCAGCTGCAT
Source organism: Corvus kubaryi (assembly GCF_017639235.1). NCBI lineage: Eukaryota > Metazoa > Chordata > Aves > Passeriformes > Corvidae > Corvus > Corvus kubaryi. The sequence continues at coordinate 20,288,421 of NW_024582054.1, forward strand.
TGTTCTGCAAGTCAAATTCCTGCGAAAATTTTTTTAATCCTTCAATTAAACTTTCAAGTTTATTTTTAACTCCCTATATTCTAGAAAACAGTCAAGCCTTCATCTTCTAACAAATATTTCTGATTTCTTTTCCCATGGACAAATGAATTACAGTAGGCAAATTTGCCATGGCCTGGAACCAAATTAGAGGACATGAAAGCAAGTAAAGCTCATAAACCCAACAGACATGTGCCTTTTCCTATGCAAAAGCCCAAGTGCTACTGCATTTTTTGTGATGGCTGCTCTGTTTTTCCAATAATCTCACATTCAAAGCAGAGCTGCAGAAGCCCCCAACAGTCAACGGTGAGTGCCAAATGGAAGCTAAATAGCAAGAACAGCATTCGCAGCCTCAGTGCTGTTCAATCCATAATTTAATGCCTGTAACACCACTTTTTGCTGTGTTTTAGAGGGCAAAAGTAAAATTTCTGAAAAGTGTGCGTAGCAAAACATCACACGGGCTTGTTACAAGAAGTAAGTCACTGAAATTGTACACAGTGAATCAGATTTACCAGCTCTCTGGTCTTGGACCTGTGGAGTCAATACAGTCATTAAGAGCATTCCCAGCTCAAACAGTACAAAGCAGTACTGGATTTGTTCCAGCAATGAAACCGTGGGATTGATTTTTTTTCTCTGATCAAGAGGTACCTTTCAGTGAAATAACTTAGCTACAGGACAGGGAAGGCAAAATTGGGATTTCATCTCTGCCTCACTAAGAGAGAGAGAGTATCTTTGTTTTGCTTGTTTTTCCCCTCCCAAGTGCTGCTGCCTTCCTCTGACTCCTCTCTGCAAGACAGAAACAAAGACATCATCACCAGGTCATCACTCACTTACATTGGTCATCACAGCCTATTCCTTCATTCAGCTTTTTGCATTAGCTTTACTACCTTTGCCTCAGCCATCTCCTTCCTGTTCCCTCTTTCCAAGCTTCCCATTAGCCCTCAGCCAGGTTCTTCTTCCTGAAGGAAGTTCAAGTTCTCCACTTTATAACCATTTCTCCTGCACGTCTTACCAGTAAATGCCTACCCAACAGGAAGATTAAGATCAGCTCCTCAGACACTCTCCTTGAATACATTCTTGAAAGCAAGCACATCTTGAGTCTTCCTTTGCTCACCACCTTCTTTGGTCATGTCTAGGCTGGGACTGGTTCTCAAAAATCCTTATATAATATGGCTAAATAAGAAATTTGTACTTTTTTTTGCACACATATGCCATCAACTTTAGACATCCAGATGTTACATTTTTGCATTTTTTTATCCTTTCTTCTCATGTTCTGTCCCAATAATTCCAATGATAAAATTTATTTTCCCCATTGCTGACTTAAGATACCACAAAAACCAAAACCAAACCAACCAACCAAACCAAAAAAAACCCCCCAACAAAACCCCAAAAAAGCCAAACTAAACCACCACATTTTTAAAGATCTCAGAGAAGAAAGTTTTCTGGTTGTAATTAAAGGGGCTAGAAGACAGGAACACATGGATGACCAGCATCTTTCCTACAAGAGACACAGGTACTTTCTTCAAAGAGAGATCTAAGGTACTGACAAAAACCAGCAGGTCAAGGGTAGGAAATTATAGCTGAACCCAGGACAGCTTTCAAATGTGCAGCTTTCCCAGGAACCAAAACTGTATTTACCACATTATGAGTCTCCTGCCAGCTGTCGCTCAGGAATGGCTGTGACAAGGAACCAGCCAGCCTTTCCCCTTGACACTTAGCCACCAGCAGAGATGCTGTCTTGCTGGCCCAGATATTTCTATTCAGCAGCACTCTTGATGCTAAGCAGCCCATTGCCCATATGACTGAGAAGAACAACAGCTCTTGTATTTTGACTTTCTTCCTTGCCCATAACACTAGCCTGTACAGCCCAATTAAGACTTGCAGACTTTATTCTGCTTGCCGAAGAAGTGGATTCCTTACTCTCAGCTCAATTTTAAACAGAAGTGCCAAGACTATGAGCATCAGTGATCCAACATCTGCTAATATTCTTTTCGGACAAATTCTTTTCTGTACATACACACTCTACAGCTGCTAAGAGCAGCAAAATACAATCTTCTGCTAAGGTTTCTACCATTTATTTGTTCTGGAGATGCTGATTACCATGTCATTCCCCATCACTGCTGACAGGGTTCATTCAGTTTACCTTCTTTGGTAAAAATAAATACAATGTCCTTGGCACTAGCACTGGGCTCAGGCAGAGACAGAATGGGCAGGCAAAAAGAAAAAAAAGAAAAAAAAAAGTAAGAAACATAGCAACAAAACTTTCCATTTCAGAAATGTGGTTCAAAGAAGTCAACTTCATTTTCAGGCTAAACAGCTTTAATTTTGTCTCACCAAAAGCATTGGACTCTGGACATGAGCTCACTGGCTTCCATCTTATTTTTGATGTGCTACTTCATGCAACAGATATCATTGTCTAAACAACATAGCCAGACAAATGTTTTTCTTTTTGTCCATTCTCTTCCTCATTTTTTCTTATTTTTTCATATAGGTATTTTTCTCTCCATCTTCACTTAATTTTCTTCCCATATTTCATTTGCAACAGTCCCTTCATATCTTTTGGCAATTCTGCAAGACCCTGGGTGTGTACATATATTCAGAACTAAACTCATTATACAGGCACACAAACACCTGAAGGACAGCACATCATTGTCCTATGGCAGACGATATCCTAGGTCACTTGCAGCAAGGGGTGAAGACACACGGCTTTCAAACAAATAGCTGCTGCTCTGGCTTTGGCAAGAACTCACTCATCACACATATATATGCATCACATGCAAATACACATGCATATTTATTCATACAGGTATATTAATACCTCAGTGTTACATTCTAGATACATAAAGTTGTAAGATTCAGAGATGCTTGAATATTTGTCATTTGCCTACAACTACATACAGTTTATTAAAAAGCATGTTTGTATTATGGCCTGTTTAGGAGACTGGCTGCCAGAGTCCCTTGGGAGCAACTCTCAGTCCAAACAGTTAAATCCCGCTGGTGGTCAGTCACAAGTGGGGCTCCCCAATGCTCAGTACTGAGGCCAGCCCCGTTCAGTATCTTTATCAATGATCTAGACAAGGGGATTGAGGGCACCCTCAGTCAGCTTGCAGACAACACCAAACTGGGTGGGAGTGTTGATCTGCTGGAGGGTAGGAAGGCTCTGCAGAGGCATCTGGACAGGCTGGATCCATGGGCTGAGGCCAGTGGAATGAGGTTCAAAGCAGTAAAGGTCCTGCCCTTGGATCAACAACAATCCCAGGTAGTGCTACAAGCTGGGGGCAGAGTGGCTGGAAACTGGCCCTGTGGAAAAGGACCTGGGGATGCCATTTGACAGCAGCTGAACATGAGCCAGCTGTGCCCAGGTGGCCAAGAAGGCCAATGGCATCCTGGCATTCTGTGTCAGCAATAGTGTGGCCAGCAGGACCACGGCAGGAATTGTCCCCCTGTACTTGGCACTGGTGAGGCCACACCTCAAATCCTGTGTTCAGGTCTGGACCCCTCATGACAGGAAGGACATTGAAGGGCTGGAGCGTGTCCAGAGAAGGGCAACGGAGCTGGGGAAGGGTCTGGAGCATAAATCTGATGAGGAGTGGCTGAGGGAGCTGGGGGTGATTAGCCTGGACAAAAGGAAGCTCTGGGGGACTTTATTGCTCTTTACAACTACCTGAAAGGATGTTGTAGTGCGTGGGGGTTGGTCTCTTCTCCCAAATAACAAGCCATAGGTCAAGAGGAAATGGCCTCAAGTTGTACCAGGGGAGGCTTAAGAATACTCCTATGGACTCTAGGAAAAATTTCTTCACTGAAAGGGTGGTCAAAGATTGGAACAGGATGTCCGGGGAAATGGTTGAGTATAGAGTATCCCTGGAAGTATTTAAAAGACATAGATGTGGTGCTTAGGGACATAGTTTAGTGTTAAGGGCTGGACTCCTTAAGGTGTTTTCCAACCTAAATTAGAACAGAATTACAGAATCGCTTAAGAAAACAAAACAGATTTAGTATTGCAGAGGAGACAGGTGAAGAAGCTGATGAACTACTCACCAGAAAGAGGATCTTTGCCAATCATTAAAACATTTGGTAAATTCATTACAATCAGCTGCTGGAGGACCTCCTAAACAAAAGAGAACAGACAAAGTTCAGCATGAAGGAATCCAAATCCATCCCACCACAAAGAATACAAAGCTCCATCAATTACAAAACTTTTAACATACTGGCAGGTCAAAGGTTACAAGAGGAAGCCCCACTTGAGAGAGAAATCACTATTTGAAGACAGCATCAGGTTGCACAGCTAACACGCACTAATCGCCTCTTTTAACAATGGCTAATATGGAACTCAAAGGGTCCCATGGCACTAATCAGGATAAATGCATGACCATGCCAGGAACACCAATCATTCATTGCCTTTACCCCAGGCACGATCTGTATTAATCTGATGTGCAACATACAGCTGCTGTCATGTTTCAGGGCATATAAATGCAGCTGGTTCAAAGGTACCGAAGCCACTCTGTGAAGTTTGAGTAACTCAAATAATTGGTCAAATTATCTCATGGGTCTGAAAATTTAAGGATGGGCTGGGGAAGTGGGTGTGGGGAAAAGCCCTTGACCAGGCATCTGGCACTGCTCAGAGAAACTGGATATAAAGTTCTAGATTTATTTGCATTGTTTTTAATGAGGAGTAAGACAGAATTAAGTATGTCATGAACATCATTTAAGGGTTGTTTTATTTCAGGGGAGATGACAGAACAGAGGTGCATCAGGTTCAACATGTAAATGCCAGCTGTTTGAAGCTGCTCTGAAATCACAGAATGGCTTAGGAGAGAAGAAAGGCTACAAACCCTGGGGCAGGCAAAATGCTTAAAGTTGTTCCAATAAATACATTGCAAAGGGGACTCTGCACAGTAACAGAACCAGCCATGCACCCCAGAAACAAAGAGCAGAGCAATACAGTTGTTAACTTTGACCTGCAGTTACCAGCACCCACTTGCGATGATCTGGATAAAACATTTTGCAGGCAAGTTTTTATTTCACATAAAAAGCCTGGGAGGAAAACAGCTGTATGACTGAAATGCTGTGCTGAGATTCAGGAAACAAAAGTTCACAGATACAACCCTACCAAATGTTTGGCAGGTGCCTTTTTCCTGCTTGTCTCCACTTCCCAGACTACCCCTAGGCCACTGGAAGGGCACATGCATTGATACTCGAAAAGCATTCAGACCAGGGGAAAAAGCACCACAGCCCAGCAAAGAAACACACTTCCTGAAACAATCACCCATTCACCCAAACACTTCCCCTCCAAGCTACCCATTGTTATTTCTCTGCTTTCAAAGTTATACCACAGGAGGAAAATTAAGCCTGATTGAAAGAGGAAATAATTCAGAGAGCCTGCAGCCTTTGATAAGCAGAGTGCATATTCTAAAAAAATGTTTTGTATACAACACATTTAATTTTTTTCCTCTGATCCATACCAAAAAACACTCCTTGGCAGTTCTGCTTTTGGATAAAGTAGAAGTATCGCAGTGTCACAGCTAATAGGGGTTTTGGATCTGTTAAGGAAAAAGGTTCTACAGTCCTTTATGTAATATGAAGCTAGGCTAAGGCAGACCAAACATTCCCTGACTCATTAGCCAAATGCATTTTGTATTTTGGGCATTTGAGACACATTAAACAAAGTTTGTTTGCATCTGTCACCAAAACAGGTGTGAAACCTATAGGATATAAGACCACATGGCTGGAGTGCAATATGTGCTATGACAATACAGCATGGCAGTGAGGCTTTAAACAAAAAAAAAAAAAAAAACCAAACCAAACCAAACAAAAAAACCCCCCAAAACACCAACCAACCCCAAAAAAAGACCAAAAAAAAAAAAAAAAAAAATCAGACTTCGCATATACTGAAGTATGGAGCTTTAACCAGCAATTTCCATGGCAAAAAAGAGGAGAAAGAATTCTGCTTCCAGTCACCCAGCACGTGGAACAGCACTGAGGCAGGAATGCATAAGGAATTTGCGTTGTCTTTGTGTAATCATCAGATCGCTAGCTATTTAACTGGCAGACACAAAAGACATTACAGCTAACCTTTATGCTGCTAACATTCCCATGAGCTCCTCCTGCAAAATTGTTTGAGTATATCATCCAACACAACCATGTCTGAACTCCCTCATAATTGTCTGAGCTCAATATCTTCTAGCAAGAATCTGACAGTCACTGAATAGAAGCTGAAATGGCCCCAAGCCTGGAAGAGTGATTTGTTAATTCAGATTGAAAGATTCCAATTGTTGTAAGAGGTGATACTCTGACCCGTTTATTTTCAAAGTAAAATGTTTAAACAGATAATTATCTGTATTATTCTAAAAGCCTTCACCTTCAGATTAGTGCCTGTGATAACACCTGACTTATGCAGTGCAGCTCACCAGCAGATCTCAACACTTTATAAAGGAAGGCCAGTGCCACTGCTCTCCTTTTTCAAGCTCAGGAAAGCAAGTCAGAGAAACAGTTATTTCAGTTTAATAAACTATCCTCTGTGAACCAATGTGCCAATGAACCATCCACTCATACAACTGCAAGCATGAGATAAAACATGTTAAGGGAAAGCTCCTACACTGATCAGTTTAACTCAGATTTTGTCCAGACTGAAACCTCAGAAAGTTAGTGAAGCTCAGCTGACACTCAGTGACTGACTCAGTATCTGGGATAATGTGACCAGATCTCAGATCCATTGCTCAAAATCCCACATCTGGAAATAGAACTAGCATCCCCCTCACCTAAAAGCAAATCAGGAATTCTTCAACGTCTATCATTTATTAGTATTTTCTTGTTTTCAGTAACACAGATTGAGAAGTAAAATGCTGTGCCTCAGCCTCCCAGCTCCCCTCACATCTTATCACTCCTCCATGAAGACCCTGTGAAGTCAAACACTTATGCTTCAGGCAGAAGACTCTGCTGTTCCAGCCTGTAAACTGGCACAGGGACCAAAGGGCCCCATGGACCCAACCATCTCCCAGGGTACAGCTACTCTGGGCATTGAGTGAACCTGGACACGCCACTGATGCCCAGAGAGAGAAAGAAATGGTAGATAAAACGCAGCATTTCCCCACAGGGGCAGCAATTATGTTACTGCATTATATATAAAGGATGCTATTATGCTTGAAATCAAACACAGCTGCGAGACTCCATAACAGAGGCAGAGATGGTGTGTGTGTCTTTCTACTTCAGGCAACCAGCAGGGCTAGGGGCAACACATCGAGCCAGGAACTGGAGAGGGAAACAGGGTTTTCAAACATTTTAAATAGCCCACAGCAACCCAGAGTACCCTGGAGAGCAACTGTACAAGCAAAAAGTCTAATTCCTCCTGTAAGAAGCCTTTTAATTATTTTTACAGCACAACTAAAGCTTGGTTAAAACAGTAAAGGTTACAACAACAACACATGGTAACAATTTCCCAGATTATTAGAACCATTAGGATCTAAGTTGCCAGATTTACAGCTAGACAATTAACCAACTCAGAAGCCAGTTACTGCAAGTCAGCAATCACCTCCCTCAGAATATGGTTTGTCTTTTTTATTTTTTGTTGCTAGTGAGATTTCCATGAAAAAAAAAGTTGGTATCAAGTGTTACTTAAAGAATCAAAACAAATCCCTGTCAGCCCTCAGTGCAGTGCTCATAGGTTTCTGAAATGTTTCCCTGCCCAAAGATTGGGATATTTTAAACTTGAAAAAGATATGTCCAAAGTCTTTTGACAGCAGCGATGGTTGGCAAGAATGGATGCTTCTAGATAGTACATCAACACCATGATCACAAAATATAAGGATCAGCAGCCAAGTGTTACACTCCTTGAGCCAGACACCCAAATTCAGTAGATAAAGCCCACAAAGGTTTGAGCAAGCAGTTACATGACCCTGTAACGACAGGGAGGGCTTTTCAAGTGAAGGTCACACTGAGTGTTTGCCCACACAGACATGGAGCCTGAAGCCAGCTGGGACAGTCGTGACACCCAGCAATGAGAAGGATACTGCCTAAGCCAGAGGTAAGTTTACTGAAAGCACCTAGGCTCTCCAGGGCTGGTACACCAAGAAACATCAGTGAATTACCTAGAAATCGTAAGGTTAAACATAAATATAAATGCTGTGCTCTTATCAGCAGCCTTCTGGTGTCTAAGCCCCTGCTGTGAACTTGCTTGACATCTGCAAACTCTTTGCAATCACTTTTTTAAAAAGAAGCTTAAGACAAAATAAAGCCAAAGTTCCCCCACATTGATTCTAACAGTCAAGGGCCTTAGGAAAAATCAAGACACATACAAGATTAAAGATAAAATTCTAAGTGCCAAATTAAGCATTTAGGCTTACTAAACACAAGAACACACACATTCATTCCCTCCATCTGAAAGTTTCTAATCATTCCTGGAGTGCTGAGGGATATTTTATGTCCTCTTTTTATCCCTCCAAGATCACACAACACCGGATGTTTACTCTTTGCCTTAGATCTTCAGAAGAGATGCAGTGGAAGCTCTCCCTCTCAAGTCACCGTGGTCACATATTAACACTGTATTTACCTGTAATAGGGTAAGTGGGCCTCTTGTAATTTTGTAGGAACCAAGTCTCCTTGGTCCATACTATATTTCAGTACATATTTTCTTCTCAAAAATACATGTGCAACAGCATGGTCTTAAGGTACTATTCTTAGATGCACTTTTTTAGTGCCAATTCAAGTGTGCCAACAGTCCTTGCAAGGAACAAATTGCTAGAAAAGGAGTAGGCAAAACTGTCCTTTCCATGGCTGAGAGACCAGACAAAAATACAAGCTTTACACAAAAACTTTCCCCTGCATTACCATACAGCACAGCATTAATATAGAGTAACTACTAGCTTCTCATGCAAAATTAAATTAACCTCTGCCTGAATCCTAAACAAGAAGCTAGTACTAAATAAATTATGTAAGGAGAGAGGCAGTCTACCAGTCATTGTAATTCAATGCTCAAGCCAAGCAATTCCATTTAAGTACATTGCTTGGCTATGAAATGCTAATTGCCCAGCTGACTGGAAGCCAAATGGTGCTTTCCTACTTAAAATGCCCATGAGGAAAAATCATCATCAGCTTTATTTATACCAGCAAAAGCAAACAGTATCAAGCCAGGGAATTCGGCTTACATTTTAGCTGCAACTCAGGCCAACAGAGCAGGAAAGCTCAGCAGAGTCCTATCTGTGCAGCACAGCCAACATCTTACTCTGATAACCTCTGTGTGGACCTGATCTCACAAACATCCCTGGAGTGGGAAACATTTGGTGAAACACTGAATCCTTAGAGAACGTCTCAGCAGGAGTCTGGCCATCTGCACCAGCCCAAAGCCTCCTTAGCAGCAGTACAGGGTGGCAGCTTTGCCCCTACACATTTTAAGGCCCCTTTGGATGCTACCACAAAGGCAGGCTGGGAGCTGCATTTCCAAGGCAAGGTGCACTCCCAAGTCCAAGGAACAATCAAACACAATTCTCTTCTGGAATCAGAATTTGAAGGAAAAGCAAACATGCTAATGAACAACCTTTAAAGTAAAACACACTTTAAACAGCAAATTGAGAAACAAGGGGTTTTTTTTAAAGTATGTTTTTTTTCAAAGTTTCCAGTTTTGTATTAAAATAATAATGAAAAGCTATTTTGTGGCCTATAAAGAGGTTATATTTTAGATGAAAAATATATTTGTCTTCCAATAGATACAAACTTCATAAAGGTTGGGGATGGTGCTGTAATTATCTGAGGAGTTATTAATGGTGTCAGAGAAATCATAGCAAGATTCTGTGAACTGTATGGCAGGGTCTCACAAAAGATTAGACAAGATGAAACAAGTTGTTGCACAAAAATGACAAGGAAGAGAAACACAAATGTTTTATTGACATGTTTTCCATGTACATCTTACCATGCAAGCATGCCTGATGACACCATGTAGTGACTCAGTGCTCACTGTTTCCCTGCCAACACATTATATACATGACAAAATTTGATTAAGAACTTTGCTCATCTCTGCAACAATTGCAGTCGTTATGTGACGGACTAGAGGATTAGCTGTCTTTAAAGGGATTTTTTTTTTTTTCCTACTGAAAACCAGCAAATTACAAAGCACATTTCTAAAGACCCTTCAAGTGGAAACCCAAAAGCCACTAAAATAACTGTTGCCTCATCTGCTGAAAATAATCAGTTCTGACAATCGTAGACTGGAATCTCAGTGGGAGGGGATGTGAAGGAATCATACCTAGTCTTAACTGTGCTCAGCCTGTGCAGCGTACAGATAACCCACTAAATGATAAAAATATACTCAGCGTAGAAATACACCATGTAAGATCAGATTTTATTTTAAAAACTTACACATATGAGATTTGGATGGCATATTATAGTCTATCATATAAAACCCCTCAAAAAACCTAGAAGGACCCAGGCATAACCATCCACCCAATTCATTGTTATGGCTCAGGTTTTGTTATTTGTATTAGAGTAGTGCAGAGGTCCCATCCAGGAGCAAAACCTCATGCACTGGAGCTGTACAAACAGTAAGACACCCCTGGAACAAAGAGTTTGTTATAAATACCCAAGGTATTGGTAGGCTGATAAAAAAATTAGTAACAAGCAACAGAGGAAGGAAATGAAAATAAGATTCTGTGGCTATAATATGATCCATTGTGTGCACACTTGCTGCTTTATGAACTAGTTAAGTCCTTCAGGCTGGAGAGAACTAAATCACTCCAGATATCAGAGGGCATGGGAAGCAAAACAAGTCCTGATAAACACATTTTGCTTTAGGATGAAATTATTCACAACACGCATTGTTCGCATCACAAAAAAGAATCATTTAAGTGTATTTAAATAAAGGTACTTTTATATACATAATGGAATAAATAATGGAGAAGCTGACACACATCAGTTGTGTAGGACTTTTATTTTTTAATCAAACTAAGTACAAAAGTGTATATTTACATCTAAACAATGAAATGTATAGCAGCAAATTTTTTTATCCTAGTTTCAGTAACTCCAGGATTAATCACTTATGCTAATAAAACATACAACTATGGTTGTGCCTAGTAGCAATATTGATTTGACCCAGGGAAGAGAAAATCCAATTGTGGAACGCTGTGTTTTCCTGCTTGTATTGCCAGCAGCACCTTTGACTAATTTACCTACTTTTGCTACAAATAAAAAGCCTATCGATTTAACCTCAACTTCTCTTTTCAAATCATGTGCAAGTGACTACACACGTTTGTAACAGTGTCCTGACAAATTACTCTTGACTTCTATTTTATTTCATCTTTGATTTGTCCTGCAGTGGTTTATGCAGTAACAGGGAATATGAAATGTGCTGTGTTAAAGGCTTGTCACTTGACATTACAAATCTAACCAGCTAAAATGCAATTCATCTGTTGAACACACCTTCAGCTAATCTACGGTGGTCTCTAAGGGCTGTAATAATTCACCTTAACACACAGTAAAAAAACACCACAGGCCATCAGAACAGACTTAAAGCACCACTGAATTCTCTGAAACTCAGCACCAAGCACCCTCACTTGTTTTAAAAGGAAGTCAGTTTTCTCCATACACTGGGCATATTTTACTGGGATAATCAAAAATTTCATGTCAAACTCTAAAACTGAGCAACTATATTTAAGCTTAACACTGAAGCCTGATACCAAAACACATTAGCCATGCAGAGCTCCGAGGTACAAACTCTACTCCACTGCCCTTGATCACTGGAGTGAAAAAAATTATAATATTAAAATACAACTTATCAACTGTATCAAGAAACAAACACCAACACAATAAAAGCTTCTCTAAGGAAGATTATGTGCAAGATCTGTTTTCTGTCATTTCTCCTATTACAAGCATTTCTGAATCTTGGGGGGTTTATGTGTTTGTATGAAACATACAGAGTAAACACCTAACTGGGCACATGATACCAGTTCAGATAAAATACACTGAATTTCTTAACACAATTTCTATAGTGCCATGAAGAAGACCAAAATTCATTAACCCAAGGCAAGCACATGGCAAGTTGTGAGGCTTACTTAGACATTCAGAACTAAACATCTGCTTTGCAGCTTCAACACTGTATACAGAGGTCCAGGCTCTGAAAAAGTGCCAAGACTCTAAAGAAGCAGGCAGTCACTGGAGCGACAATTGTGACACAATTCCTGAAAAAGCAGCAGCCAAAAGTAGAGGAAAAAAGGAGTTAAAGATGCAGGAATATGAGTTACACATTATAGCAATACTACTTTCCCAAAGATGAATAATGAGCAGGAGCTAGGTAGCACAAATGTATACTTTTTGCATTTTTGACAGTATCAAATAATTTATTAGTACAAATGTTGCTTGAAAAAGAATGTGTTTTCTTGGGGAAAACTCTAAAACAAACTGCTAATCCTATGAGGGCACAGGGGCATGTGTGACAGGAATAATTTTGAGGTTTCTCTAGTACAAATATTGAAAAGCCAAGGCAACACTGAAGTTTAAATAAGAAAACAAATCTGTCAAACCAGAAAAAAATGAGTAAAGCAGGGAGGGGACAAAAATGGGATAATTTCATGATTTCTAGTATTATGAAAAATATTTTAGTAGCAAACAGGAGGCCTAACAGATGCAAAGGACTTTAATGTGAATGTATGAGTCAAATTTCATCAGTGACTCAGGGTAATAGAAGTACATCCAAGTTGACTGTTACCAACATGATACTCTTAACGTCCTGTTGGAAGCAGGAACGCACAAAAAAACTTCCCATCTACCTCTCAGTCCCCAAAAGAAACAAGCTGCTTTACCCTGCCACTCTTACTAATGCTGAGTAAGATCCTACTGTCTCAGCCATCTTGACTGCCATGGGGGCATGTCAAAAGTCAGCAAAAGGTGCCATGCTTTGCCTTCCAAACATCCAAACACCCTCAGAGCTGCTCAAATATAAGGCAGTTAAAGGCTCAGAAACAAGCACAAATGTGTTCAGTCTTTCCAGAATAATACTCCCTGAACAAACAAGATTTAATTCACGTTACACTGGTAAACTATTTTGAGAAACCCAAACGGGTAGCACTGGAGAAACACAGAAAATGACACCTAGAAACTGAGAAACTGTAAATACATGGACAGTACTCAAGCAGTGATGACCAACAGGAATTTTATGGGATAAACATTTATGTTATTGGTTAGCGTTGCTCGCTTTGAAACGCATGAAAATCTTTGTCTCTAACTCAGGAAAAGCAGTATTTCCAGGACAATTTTTTTCTCCCAGTGAAGAAAGGGGTTGTGACAGTGCTTGATGAATACCTGTTAGAGAACTGAGCAACTGATCTGTCAGTACTTGTCGTACTTCCTTCCCCTAGAATGTTTATAAATGTGAAGGGGGAAAAAAAAAATCAATTAAGTTTAAATTAAACCCTCCAATTTCCAAAAGCTAATTTTAAAGGTTTTTAACCATGAGTTTCCAACAAGCTTAAAACCTGTGCTTGGGCAGCTTGCAGGCAACCTAGTATTGGACAGCAAGTTAATGTTTCAGGAAGCGTGTACACAGTCACTATGCCATCAGCTTACTTTCTAACTGCAACAGAGAATGCAGCCTGGGCAAGAGAGGTCCTTGAGGCATTTGCAGATAACCCTGCAAAAAGCCACGCTGGATTTACAGAAGAGGGAAGCTTTTAGCTGGTCTGAAGGGAAAAGGAGAAGGTACAGGGAACAAGCTGTGCCACCCTACAAGGATGCCTGACCCAACAATATGATGCTATGGGACAAATGAGGTGAATGAGGAAGTAGAGGGAACAGAAGGTTTCACTGGTGAGGTCTGTAGTTTAAAACAAAACCAAAGGAGTCTGTATTTGCTAATCACTTGATTATGTTAGGTGCTTTCTGCTACAACCACCTGACGCTCTCTTGTAGGCAAACTCCCATTACCAACCAGCTAACAGGGGCACTACAAACCTCAAATACCAGTAAAGCAGAGAGTCCTTGCAGTTCAGGCATGCCCCTCTCAAATACTCCTAAAAAAAAGCTCTTAACGGGTATCATTGCAGGTTAATGTTATGAGCTTTCCAACTATTCTGAAGCAGAATTTATATCCAACATCATCACTTCAATGCATCACCGCATTATCACTATCATCTAATTTACCCAATATTAACAAGTTCAACAAACACCCACACATCCCTAGCCATGTGCTTTGCCACTGTAGCAACAGTCTAAAATTTTTTCTTAAGGTGAGTAAAGGGAGAAGCTTCAAGTCAGATCAGATGGTTTTCCAATGCACAAATGTACAGTGGTGTCTCTCTTTATAGCTAGCAGATTGCCCCAGGCAGGGAACACACAGGGAATTTTCAAGACCTTCAACACCTCCTGCACTGTACAGGTGGAGAAGCTGCAGTAAATTTCACAGTGACTTTCTCAAGGTAACCCAAGCACCCTTGGGAAAGAAAGCACTCCCAGCATTTACTGCGACAGTCATCAGTTTTACCATTAACACTGAGCTGCAGTTACAATAGAAGAAAAAGAGGAGAAGAAAGATGACCACAGAATCTAGCAGTGAATAAAATGAGAGGACAGGAAAAGGAAGCCATGTCCTCAAAATAGTCTCTCGGATCTCATCGTTCCCTTTCTGGATTTTCTATGCTCATTTTTGATTTTCACAGGCAAACAACCTTTCCATCTGGAGAGTTACTGAGTCCCCCGCGGAGGAGGGGCACAGGTACCCACGGAGAGGAGACACAGCTATTTGCAGTTGACACCCAGCTACTCACGGAGTTTACTGCCAGTAACTCGCACCTCGGCAAAGCCGGGTCAGGCGAAACCCAACAAGGCAATTACCAGGTCAAGCTGCCAAGAACAGCCTCCCTGATTTGCCAAACTTGTTGCCACCGGGGAGCCTCCTCCTCGGTCCCACCCCACGAAGACCTCTCACTGGCATTTGATCCCTTTGTAAGCTGCCAGCCTGGAGCTACCGAACAAAGAGGATGATGCTTCAGGATGCTTAGTGCTCAGCACCCACCCAAAGCAAGCGGGTCCAGGAGGGGACCTGGGGCAGCCCCCGGACATTCTACACCCCAGGACAACTGGAGGACTTGCCCTCTCCTGTGCCATTCCCATCTCATGGAAGTTCACTTGTTGCCCCTGCCTGCTGGGTGTCCCATAGTAACAAATACTGTCCTCTAACAGGATATAGGTACACGCACTATATATCTCTATACATCTACACATACCGAGTTTTGTGTGTATGTGTTTCTGCTATTTCTCCCCCCTATTACTCTGGGATCACTATAACTGCTCAAACCTGTAACAAGCAAAATCCTTCGGGAAACCCCATCTGATTTTCTGTAAGGAAAACTATCCCCCATATTCTCACATTTGGAGTCCCCATGGCTCAGTAGCAAGAGCATCAGGAGTCTTACCCCACACCACACAGCAACAAGGTGGCTTCTTAAACACACAACACTGAAAAGTGCTGAAGTGATGAAAGAAAAACTGTGATACATCATATACTTGATAAAATTTAAGGTTAGTCTTTCAGGGTCAGTTCAGTTATCCAACTTATTTTGAGTCTGAGAATATACACCAAAAAATAGTTGCTATAACACTTTTTAAAAAAAATGAATGCACAAGCATTTTGAACGAATATGAAAAATCCTAACACAAGGTGCTGTGGTACATCAAGATTTTACATCTGCAATCATCAAATTCTTCTTTATGATGAATTCACCCTCTAGACACTTACAAACCCCAGACACCATTCTATTTCACAGATATGCAAGAGAAAGCCCTCAAAAATTAATGCTGAAAAGCCATGGAGCCACATTGAGTCCACAATTCAAATTGCAGTTAATATCACAGGATAACAAAGATCTCCTTACTGCACAGCAGGGGAAATATTTCACAGAAAGAGAGTTATGACCAAAAATAGATAAAAGGAAAAAGTCCCTTCCAACAGCTGCCACAATTTCACCTATACACAGGACAGGAAATAGCCAATATCCCTGTGTGGTAGCTGCTAGGCAAAATTTACTTATCAATGGCAATCCAGGCTATGCATTCACACACATATGCATACTTGCACATGCAAACACTTTCTCAAGAAGAATTTTCAGTCTTGCCAGCTCTTAACAGAGCTCCTTTAAGTATCTGAAAGGACTGATTAGCCCTGCTTAATACAATCTGTGTAATCTACTGCGGATCTTGCAGATAACTCATAACTGTTAACATTAATTAACTCAGCAGAGCTTTACCCTTCTTGCTCTCCCACCAGCCTCATACCACAGAGCTCAGTTTAAGCGTTCTTTCATGACAACCCTAGCAGACGGCTTCCCCAGAGGTAAGCAGCAATGGTGAGCTTCTGATGCAGAAAACTCAGTTAAGTAATTACTATGTTTTAAGAGAAGACTTTTCTCCACACTTTTTACTTCTCTTCATCAGTACTGAGCAGTAGTCACAGCACACTCAATGCCTACAATACCCTGGACACCCATGATAAGAGAAAAAATGTGAAGGATACTGTTGCATCCTAGAAAATCCTTTCTTTATGCTATCTGTGAGAGAGACAGACAGAAGCTGCGTCACTATGTCATTATTAACATTTAGGATAGATTAGCTTCTAACAGTACTATGCCAGTTTTAAGGCTCCTGACCACTACATTTTTTTTTATGTCAACAAAATACCATTTCCTTCTAAGTTGTGATGTTTCGTGCTTTCCTGAAAGTGGATGTCATCTATCATATGCTCAGACAAAAGCCTCATTTATAGCTGAAGGAAAAAGCAACTTTCAAGACCTTGTATTTACCGAGGAAAACCTTAAAAAATGGTCACAGAAGATTCAAAGTCAGCAAGAGCCCCCAAACACAAGGTGCTGCCTTGGCTATAGGTAGAAAAAGCAGAACTATGCATAGTGCCAACCCCCTTTTTTATTACTGGTGTCATTTTTTCAACCATACTACTTAATTTTCAGTGTCCTTGAAGGGCACACAAAGGTAGAAGACATGTATGGTTCTCAGCAATTTCCAAGCTGCCTCACTTGTAGCTAGTATCTCTTACCTCCATCAGCAGAGCTCAGGTTTATTATTTAAGCAACATAATGGAGGGAAACCCAATATGAAGTATCAAGTGACTTTGAGCTCCATATCAACCAGATCACAAAACAACAGCCAAGCAACCATGATGAGCTGGAAGCAGCAGAGGGGAGGATAAATCCCTAGAAAAATTGCTCCAGGCAACAGAAATTCAAGCCTCAGGCTGCAGAGAACAGCAACACGTCCCATCCAGCACATCTGGGCTGTGTTGCTCTGTAGAAATAAAGACTACTAGTATTTCAGAAGACACAGGTTATACAAAAGTGTATACTGTTGTTGCATCTACTGAGCACCAGATCTAAGCCTAGCAGCACTCAAAGCATGCTGAACGTCCTTGGTGGTCTAGAAGAAGTCTGATTCCTAGAAGCAGCCCCCATGAAATTTTAAGGGACACTACAATCAGAGCAATGTAGCACAAGCAAAATTTTATCTGCAGAGACAGTGTTTACACCCTTCACCTCAGTAAAGCACAAAATCTTGGCAAGGAGCTCCGCTGTAAAACATGAAAAGGAGCCATGCAAGCTCCACTGCAAACTCAGGAATGACAATGATGTTGTTAAATGCTGGAGTAAGGACTATCTTACTCCGGTTTAGTAGCAGCCTTTCACGTAACTTATTAAAATGGCTCTGCATCATTGTTCAAACATACTTTGGCGCAGGCATCGAATTACTCTGACAAACCTGTTTGTCTCAAAGTATCATGAATTAGTTCAGTGATGAATGGCCAATCAGAAACTGGATCTCTATGGGAACTGGCACAGTCGCTCACCAGAAGAATGTTACGGTAAAACAAATTGTGCTCTTCAAACCTATAGTAATAGCCTGCATTTTGAAGCTGGGCACCCAAATTAATGATTTTTCTTCACAGTGCTCAGAAAACATGCAGCTCCCACAAATTATAAAGGAAGAAATGGATGCTTACTACCTGGAGGAAATAATCAGAGAAAATCCAGTTGTAACACAGTACCTTAACCCAAGTCTAGGTACTCTGGCACCTCAATAGCTGTACCCAAATCCACTGTTCCTCTAAATCTCAGCATAAGGCAAAGTTTCTATTTCTACAACATTAAGATACACAGTAAATATAGGGTGCAAAAATAAGGCATTTTAGTTTGAACCTCCAAATGAAGCAATTTCTTTTGATAGTGAAAATATGCAGAAGATCTGCTAAATCAAACATTAACACACAGTAGTAAAGACCAGAATCTCCCCCAGGCTAAATCTGTAGCCACTGATGTTACTTTGTAACCAGCAATACAAAAACAGGCACAACTGAAACTGAAAATAAAAAGAGTATTTGCTGCATTTCAGACTAGTAGATACATGACTCCTTGTGAATTTTGACTAGAAGTCATTCTCACGAGGTAGAGGCAACAGCCCCTTTGAAATTGGCTCAGCACAATGCACACAGGAACTAAGCAAACTTCTTCAAACAGCTCTGCCAACACCATTCAGCTCCAAGCTGCAAAACTCCTGCTGTTTCAAACTCAGGGCCTCCTGTGAGCAAACTGCTGATTACACCAGGTTGTATGGCAGGTTTTTGATACATGCACAGGCCAGAAGAATAAGAATGAAACCTGCCCACTAGTCATGTTAAATACAGGATTTCACACCAGACTGAAGGAAAAGGATACTGTGCCATCTATTCATTCCCTTGCCCCCCATTAAAGGGAAAATGCACTGTAGTACACTGTACACACACTCTGAATAGAGTGCACAACTCATGCAAGCATTACCAGACACACTGCTATCACAAAAGATAAGTGGGAGACAGCACCATGCCAACATCTTATCTCCAAACGGGGGAGATATACTCAGTCAATAAAGCCAGAGTGCTGAAATGTAGGGCTGCAGCACAGTTAATGGGGTTCTTTATCCCCAGTTATGCTTGTACATTACAGAAGATTTGGAGTAGACAAGGAAAATTAATTATAACAACTCCACAGGCATCTTTCATACTCATTTTTATGAGACTAATCCAGAGGAATCAAACTCTTACAAGCTTCTGTGAAATTTTGCCAGGGGAGACCCCTGGGTATCACTCCAGGCAAGGAAAGAGCAAAGGAAAGAGATAGATAGGTAGAGGACACAGGACATGCAGAGAGCTCTCCCCTGTTCCCATAATACTTGCTTTTTATTTATGAATTTGAGCAAAGAGGCCTTTTCTGCCTAATCAAGTGCAACTCCCTTGTTGCCTTGTAGCACCACAGCTGTGAATCTCCTAATTGCATCTTTGGTATGCAGAAGGTAAGAAATGTTCATGAAAAGATGGCACAAAAAGCTTTGCTGGTCGGTCATAAACATGGACACAAGGGTTTTTCCTCAGGGAATGGCCAGCACAGAAATCAGATGTTCAGAATATATTTCTGGCCATATGGTTCAAAGTGATGAATAATGTGCTTTGGAAAAGAAGGATGATAAAAATAATACAGCACTGTAGTAAAGCACCAAATTAAACAAATAACAGGTGGTCACTAAAAACGCATTTTTAATGAGCACTTCTTTATGAATGCACACAATGCAAAGTGGTTTCCACTACTTTGTAACACACCACTCCTCCTTATGGATTAAAAATACCTCAGTTATATAGAGCGAGATGTGTAAGTTCTTGCTCTTTGGACCTCTCATAGAACTTATTTTTGTAGGATTTGGCAGCCAAGTAACATGAACTTTAAATTCTGAACTCTTAGTACTCACAGATTCTTTAATTAACACTAACTTTTTTCACTAGGCAACTTTTTTATTAAATGTTGATGTGTGTTTTAATAAACTTTGATGTGTATCCAGTATATCTGCCTCATCAAGTGTTCTGCTCTTCACATATATATAATTGAGGAAGACAGCAGTCCAGTGGTTAACACAGAAGACAATGTTTGAATTCCTGAGTCCAGACAGACATGAAACACAGATCCACAGCAGTTCTTCAAAGTGAATTATTGCGTTCCCAAGCTCTTCCCAAACCAGTCTGCATAAAATCCAGTGGTCAAGAATGAGACACTACTCCATACCAGGAGGTACTGCTACACCACAGGGTATTAAAACATCATAAGAACCAGGGTTACTTATCCAACTGAGAGAAAGCTAGAGAAATTATTAGGGGCCAGTTACCCAAGAAAGCAAGACTAGTTTAAATGGCCTATTTCTGCAATGGAGGAAGTCTCAGAAAGAATCCCAGGCAGTTAATACACTCAGGAAATGAGAGTTTGTGGTATTAGAGCTACAGTGTAATGAAGTACATTCAGCTAAACCTGTATCCTGCTTTGTCTCAGCAGAAGAGCAATATTATCCTAAGGACTGAGGCAGCAGTTTAAGCAGCTACTCAAGCCTGAATCTTCTTGCATGAAGGAAGGTCAGTGTTACAGAACATGAAAATAAATGTGTTCCTCCTCTCAAGTGCGGCTTTCTTGTTAATCTCAAAGATGACATATTCTTCATGTATCAGTCACCACTTTAGAGCCCTGATTCATACAGAGAGACTTAGGAACACATGGCAGGTTACTATTTCAGCAGGTTGCTTATTTCTGCAATGCGTAATACTCCTTGTAATTCTTAATTGCTTTACTCCTCAAGGGCATACAGCATATGTCTTGGGAACTGGAACAGACTTGCTCTGAATAGCAAAGAAAAATTAATGACTTGTCATTAAAAAGGTGAGAGGTAGTAGTAGTTAAGCTCTACTCTCTTCTAGCTGGTTCCTTGGAAGGACAATAATTTTTAAAAAATATTATTTTTCCCTTTTAATAGTTGTTTTGATGATACACTAAAAAAATAAACAAAAAAGGCTTGTCCCCACTCTGCAAACAGAAATTACTTTAGACTGCTGTGTATTTAATATTGCATTACATTACTCAGTATGGTTGTTCTGTTAAGCACAAACTTCAATGACTTCCCAAGTGCCAGCAAACCAGTTCACTCCATTCATAATTTCTGTGATACAGCAGCAGTGTGTGCCAAACATGTGGAACTCAAAAGGGCCTGTATCACACAGAGGGAATGATGATTAAACAAACTGGGAGTGCTTAAACTGACTAACAGTGCAAAAACCTCTCTCTCCCCCTAGTAAGTGCAGTGAGCTGATCTCAGTTAAGCCAAATTCACCCTTTTTATGAACACACAGCTTCCCTAATACCTTAAGATTTGCATCACAGCTTACAAAAATGTAACAATCCTTTAAAATCCTTTCCTAATTTAAGACTAGCAAAAGGAGACCAGAATACCCTTCTAGGAGACCTCTTGGAACACCAAGCAAAAAGCACTGCACTTCCATCATGACACTTGAATGCTTCTTCACGTACATACGGGAGTAATTAAAAGACATGCCTTATGCCAGCCAGCTAGATACCAACAGGACAGATTACTCTGAGATAAATAAACCCAGAGGCTCATGAGTGTATGTGGGGAGGAGCTGCCTTGTTGAAGCAGCTGCCCATGGCTGCAGTTCTCAGCCATTGTACTTGGGGGGAGAAAAGTCTATCCAATGGGAGCTTCCTTTTGTATTTCAAGATTGCAAAGCTCCAGTCTCTCCAGGCAGATGGGTGTCTGCACTCCAAGGGCACACACAAACTGAGCTCCCTGTACCTCACCAGGGGTCCCTGCTTCCAGGCACAGTCCCTGCTGCCTGAGCTCTTGTGCACTACCCACATGAGCCCACCTGGAAAGGCTTTGTGCCCACCACAGTCACAACACATCCAACAGACAGAAAACCAATCCTTAGAACCTGGCACTCATCTGACAGAAGGCTTGTGCTGCAAGGGTTGGGCATTTGAGAAGCTGCACATTTCAGTTTGTATAGATTCATGCTTTAAGGAAGTCAAAGTTGCCATCAACACCAGCAGATCTACCTGGCAATAAACCAAAGTTTTCAGAGTTGTTGGTGCCATAGCTGCCACAAGTCCAGCAAATGGGATCATATTTCAGACTTTCCCCTTCTCCCAGGTAAATCTACCAACACCTGGAGTGCAGGTATTCTGGGGTCAGGGCTTTCATACTCTTTTTCTCTGACAGCTGTTCAATTTATTTTATTTCATGTTCTTAACCTATCTCATGTAAGTCACACAGATGTACTTTGATACCACTTTTTCTCGTTTTGTGAAACTACCTCTTTTCTTACAAGTGACCTGAAATCTTTCATTTGGGGCACGTTAAACTTTTCATCTGATGGCTAAGAAGGTAGGAAAGGGGAAGAAGCACTTTTAAAAAAAAACCCTTAGTCCTAGTTGAAAGTGGAGTAAGACAACAATTAAAATTATCACAGTGCATAAAAATAGTTTAAAAATCCATCCTATGTACTCATGTAATTTTTGTTGCTGTAGAATCAAACAGATGTTTGAAATATTAAACAAGTGTTACATCAAACACGTCAAAAACATATCTGAACTGACCGGTATGAAATACTAAGCCGTACATTTTTGCACTTTAATCTCTTTCTTTGCACTCAAGCACCCTTCACTGTAACTCTTTAACTAACTTGACAGTACAAGAAATCTGCATGGTGAGAAAGAAGTTCCAGGTATGTATCTCCAGACTTGTACACTTGTCCCTTTCACAATTTTTTGGTACTGTGTTAGGCAAGACCCATTCTTTATCATCCCAGGGAAGAAAAGACAATGGTTGTACACACCCCAACAAAAGAACACTCTGGCAGTCAAACACTCCCCATCATAGGCACCAGACAAAGAGGATAAATAGGGAAACAACCACAAGGTCACAGCATATACCTGCAGAGTGAATTTACTCTTTCTTAAGAAAAGAACTAAAAACCAACCACCACTCCAAAAAACTACACACACAAATGCAATGAAACCTATGGCTCAGAAATCTAGTCTTTGATATAGATTTATGGGTGGTGGGGTGGGTGGTGGGGAGAGGAGTTTGTGTGTGTGTGTGAGATTTTATTTTTAATACGGCTTTGTTTTGGGGATAAAAACCACAAGGACTGAGTATTTCCCAGCCTCTTCTCTGCTTAGGCAGATGTATCTTTCAGCACCTCTTTACCAGTTACGCAAACCTCTCAAACTGCAACACTATATATTAAAAACAATCCAAACAAACACCCCACACAGAACAAAAACAAACAAACAAACAAAAACCACACAGAAAACCCCCACAACTACAATGACTTAAATCTAGTGTTGACCTGATAACCTCCTTTGGCACGCTGGTCAGACAGCTGCTTTAAAATCCCAGATTCACTGATTCAAAAGTATCACACACAGAAAAGCTTATTTAAAACAAACGTGCTGAAAGCCAATCTGCTTGTCACCTCCTTTGCATATTAAATATAGTTGGCAGAAGCAGCTGAAGTATTTTATTTGAGTTACTGCTGAAGTTTTAAGCTGGGAATTATATGCTACCTATTACAGCAAAAACAGCTAATCAGGAACTTGTTTGTGTTTTAAGCAGCATTCAATGGCATTTAACCAACTAAAAATAAATCACTCTTCACCATTAGCTTTCTTAACTTACAAAACATTTAGGGGAATTAAGATTAATACAACCTGAAGGGAGAGACTTGCATGAGTATCAGTAAGATCAAAGTGGCTTGTGGGTTTGGGTTTTTTTTTTGTTGTTGAAGTTGGGGTTTTTTAAATGTATTTGGTATTTAAGATTATTCCTTTAGAGTCTCAAGAGTTACTGGTAATAACACTATATCTCCTTGGCTATAAGTGTATTTCTACTTGTTTAAAAGCATACTGAAAAGAAGCTTTAAATGAGCTGTCCTTTATAAATGGGTGACAGTACAAGCCTGACTGCAAAATCTGTGTGCTAGAAGAGCACAGCAGTTTACTGTGTCATAAAAACAACTGCTTTTTACTCTCTCATGCCAACTCAGCTCTCTCATCTGAGAGTGTCTCTCTTACAGCAGGTTTGGCAGAGGACTCAAAGCCTCCAAAACCAGGTGTCCTGCTAAGCTCAAGACTGGGAAAGCAAGCCAGTGTATCTTCTGCAGATACTAAAAGCGGCTGCCATAAGCACTGCAAAACCTCTAAGCACTGATAAAGTGTGATACATACCTTGACACTGGTAAAAGCTGCAGTATGCTAGCAATATGTCAAGAAGAACCAAAACAAATCATGGTCTGGCAGACAGCTCTGGTCTCACAATATCCAAGGGTATCAAACCAAAACTGTTTGAAGACCCTGCTATGCAAGATGATCAGCACCTCTATCAAGTCAGTGTCACTTAAAATCAGATCCTATGCCATACAAAGGAAGGACAATTGCAAGTTAACTGAAATGCTTTAGGAAACAAAAGGCCAAACTGCAGCTGTGTCTAAGGGAAGACAAGTCTTCAAGCAAAAACAAATTATTTGAAATCTGAATCCCTCAATTGCACAGAATTTGGACCTAGCAATTTATAAGAAGAGAATGGGCTAAGTGAAAAAGGGGGGATGAAAATCACCTCTCTAATCAAGACTTTGGCTCAGGCTACAAAGGAAATGCATACTGGAAGAAATGTGAGACAACTCAACCAAGTTTGAGAATTAGAGCACTCTGGTTTAGTTTCTTCTGCATGACTGGATGCTGGGAGCTAGATTAAGTGCCAGAGCACTGAAGTGTAAGCAAGGCTTCTAATAATGGCAGCTTTTGTGGTCTTCTACTACAGAATCATTCCTTCTGCATGTAAAACTGTAAAGATACATCCACATGCTGTTCAGATAAGCATTTGCCACAAACTCTGAAAACAAAGAGAAAGTTTTCAATACTGACACTTTTGCATATTCAGGAAAAGAGAGAGTGGGGGTTTTTTTGTTTGGTTGTTGGGGGTTTTCTTTCACTTTTTAAAATATCAACATTGAAGAAGTGACCTTGAGACATTTATTACCCCTTAAAGGGGCAACTCCTTGTAGCTGAATTGTTGTTTTGCTTTGAAGTAACTACACAGTCTTGAGAGACTCCAAGCAACTCAAACAGGTTACTAGTCAAATGAGAAGGGTTTTGGCTGTAGGGGTTTTTTGGTGACTGCAGTTTTTGTTGGATTTTTTTGTTGTTGGTTTTTGGTTGGTTGGTTTTGATTGGGATTTTTTCATCTTTTTTCATCTTTTTTTATGCTTGGTTAATTTTGGGGGGGTTTTTTTTAAGTGAAATGTATTTTACTTTTAGAAAAACTGCTTCTTGGGACTGATGCTGTTTCTTCAGAAACTTCATCCTGACAAATGAGTATTTTAACATACTTGGTAGTTCTGCCTATAGTATAAAAAAAATTAAAAGAAATTCAGCTCCTTGCAATTTCTACCAGTAAATGCTCATGCCTCCCTTGGGTCCCCAGTCATTTAGCTTTACTGTAACACAGCTGCTCCAAAATGAACCAGGCATTAAACTCAGTGCCAACGTCCCCTCCTATAAAATACACTGCACATCTAACAGGTCTTTCTGTGATACAAATTTGATGCTCCACTCCCTTGCAAATACGTTTCCAGTGGATATAATATGGATAGGAGCACCATTAAAAAAAGAAGAAAAAAACCCAAGACACACAGGAACTCTAAGGTTCCACAGGGAACTTAGCTTCTTTTGGTTCTTAAACATACAGCAAACAACTTAGATGTTTTTGAAGTCAGTTCTTTAATGTAAGGTAAATAAAGGCGACTTTTTTAGAGAAAGAGCATCACCTACTGTAGTTTAAAAATATTAATTACCCACTAAATAAGTATCTTCCTGTCCTGTGAAAATGACTAAATGGCATTCATACAATATTCTTCCTTTGTGCAAAGACAAGTCTTTCCTCCCAGCCCCCAAAGGAGCAGATGTCTGTCACTATTATCTTGATCACCTAACGCACACAACTGATGTCATTCTAAGTCTAAAAAACAAATTAAACAAACATCTAGAGACTTTTAATAATGCTAATTGTGAAAGAGAACAGACAGTAGCAGCTCCACAGGGGCCATTTCTGTCTGCTGAGCTGATTTTTATTTAGGCACTTTTACTGGCCATATGAGGACCCAGCAGAATTTAAACACTTGACTCTCCTTCAACTCCATCTCTTAATCTCACACACAGCTTATATTCAAACAGCCCATCTAAACAGCTATTTCAAAAAGTCACTCTGCTTACTCAAAGTACAATGTGCACACACTTTAATTTGCTGCTTTATTTGCGCCTTAGAGTTTGCTCATTTTATAAATCCTTCTCTTCAAAAACCAACGTGTGCAAATGGGAGATGCATGCACGCATGCAGAAATGATAGCATTACAATTTCTATGCACTCATGAGCAGGTGCCTTCCTTAATTTGCATTGGTGCAAAGTCCGTACACCATGTAAAGTAGGAAATATACCCTTTCCTGTGAGTTGTCTTCAGCAAAGAAATTAGCACACTGAAATTCCCTCCTGTCCCCAGGTCCATGACTTTCTCAGGTCCAGCAACCTGCTCAGCAGGGTAAATCCCACCACTCGTAACCAGGGTAGGTGTCTCCACAACCTTCACACCTATTTCTGGGCCCAAGAGCACTTACATTTGCCAAAGTACTGGAGGTCATCTCAAACTCAAGCGCACCTTTACAACACAAACCACGAAAGTTTTCAGAAGTAAATAAAACTCTGCGTTAGATCCAAGATCTTCCACACATTTCTGAAACCTGATACTCCTTCAGAAGGACAGAAGCACTGCTTTAAGAGACATCTCAAATACCTGTCTCAGATGAAAATACCCTGTGGAAGAATTCCTTACGGGTCTAATAAGCCATTAAAAAGGTGAAAGTTCATTACAGAGCTTTGTATCACAAGCTGAACTAGGATGCTGTTGAGCGGAAAGCCAAGGCCAGCTGAGTTACAGGCACAAAGAGACACCTTTGCTTGCTCCACACCACAGGGCCTCAGATCACTGCCTCGAACTGACAGGAACAAGCCTGAGCACCAAACCTTAATCCAGAGTCAGAGCTGTGTGAAAGCAAGACTGTGGACTGAACCCTGTCTGTCACAATACAGAATGTGACAATAACCTCAATAAAAGTGACACTGGATTAAGTAACACTTTCACAGGCAGAACATGCCTTTAAAATAAGAATATAAATCACTTTCCTTTACTACCTGCCATTAAAAAGCAGAAGTTATTCGCTTTGGGAATTGGTATGCAATTAGGGGACTGTTTGGCAATCATACTTTATACATTTGTGGAATTCATCTTCTCTCTTTAAAGACTTTTGAATGAAAAGTACTAAATGACATGGAATTCATTACAGAAACACAGGCAACAAAGCGATCTTTAGCTTTCATTTTTTATTATCTTTTAGCAAAAAATAAACCTCAGCTCTATATTCAGCTGTAAGTGGCATGCAGGCTGTTTTCTAACTTACCCAAAATTGGTAGGCTCTATAAAACTTAATTCCCTCCTTCACAAAATTTCAGCTGACAAAAATAGGACATTTGCCCAAAATTGAGGCAGCAGGACTGAACATGGCTGTCTGAACAGTGACTTACATCTCAAACCTAATATCCAAAAATACATATGAAGTAGAGGACTGAAATACTCTGTGGCTTTAGCACTGGTAATCACAGCAACAGTCAAGGAGATTAACACTAGGCCTTGGCTTTCCTTAAGGAAAGTCACACACACTCTCACATTAGTCTTTTTAAAGCCATATAAAGGACACTGTGGATGCGTTCTGCAGTTCAGACATCCCAAGAATTGCTCTCGATTAACATGTCAGAGGTTAAGTAAATGCTTCTGTGTGGGAACCAAACAGCTATTCCATACTGTAAAATTTTACAGGTCACCTCCATTTGCCTATTTTAGGCCACTGCTCCTCTCTTTCCTTGGCTCAGTTTCTTCATTTGTCTGCACAATATATTCACATCCCTCAAGCCTATTAAGCAAAACAAAGACAAGACTGCAGACATATGTCAGGCTACTCTGCCCTTTCCCATATTCTAGCTCCAGGAAAAAAGTAGTTTAAAAGTCAGCCCATTCTCTTCCATCTGTTTGAGGTCACTATTTCATTCTGCATTAAAATGCACATAGAGCCTCAAGGGAAAAAACCATGTCTCTAAAATGAGTCCTCCCTTAAACTTCCAGATAAAATTCAATCTATCAGCCAAAATGCATCCTAGAGTCACAACCAGTAGTCTCAATCAGGTGTCCAACCTGGAATAGGTACCTCTCACCAACCTGGGAACACTTTGAAAACTGACCTCTGCAGAAACTTATTTCAACTCTGAAGCAGAAATGTTTGTTTAGTTCTTCTGGAAATGACCAAGACAATTTTCACTAACAAAGCATCAGATAGTCTGGCTGCTAGTGATGAGTCACCTGTCTCTTTCCCACTGAAATACCTGATAACAGGACCTATACAAACTGATCATGATTTTTGTTATTCTTATGTTTGTTCCACTGCAGCAGAGTGGTACTCTTTTTCAGCTGAAGAACTAGATCAAAGACTAACATCACTGGTTCAGCATTTCCCAGAATGGCCGCACCAAGGTCAGTCATCCCCTTGCCCTGCACCCACCACTACAATAAGTGAATGTCCTCACAATTCACTGTGGACAATACCAGTCTTACATACAACCTTCATGTCTCATGATCGTGCTCCTGCAGAAGAGAAAGCCTAACTCAAAATATTTTTGTCACTGCAGAACCAAGAAGGCCTCATTAAGCTAAGTACTGCATAAATACATATAGACAGTCTGTGCCTGTAGCAAGTTTAAACTAACTAGAAGTCAAACGAAGAATAGAGGCGGAAGCAAACACACAGCTAATAAGGTTCTACTCCAGGTTGTGCCAGTGGCAGAATCTCGAGTCCTGAAAGGCCCACTGCCTTACTGAAACACAGCCCATCCCTACAACAGTACCTTACAAATAACTTATTTGTCCTAAGAGTTTGTTTATTTCTTGTAGACTTGTGAAAAAGACAGAGAAGCTTCATGGCTGCTCACTGTTGTTGCTTTGTGCAGCTGTAACTTCATGCCACGAGAACATGCACACTACCTCTGGTAGGTGCAACAGTACAACTGCCAAAGCAGAAAATTTGGGAGGCTCTATGAATACAGCCCACTCAACTGTACAGAAAAGGGAGAGAGCTGCACTCAGGAGTGCATGAGATCAGTAAAGCATTTGAATTAAAAAGAGTGTCTGTTGAAGCTTCGGATACCTTGCTCATGAGAAAGCTGACACTCTCAGTTAATAATTTTGGAATTTAAAGCTCAAGATGAAGAAAGGTTGGACCTAAGCCAAAACTGTTCCCTAGGGAACAGGAGTCAAAGGAAAGCAGTCACTCAGGCACAGTGTAGCTTAACACATCAAGCTCACAAAGCTAGCAAAAAAGTTTAGTTTTACCTAATTTCAGTAGGCCATTGGGAGTACAGACTTTCCCCCCTAAGAACAGAACAATACTTTTTTGACTTCAGGGTGTGTGCATTTCTAGCATTTTGGTGTTTACTTTGCTAAGGACTAGATTACTAGCCCACTGGAAGTATAGCCTGCCTAGTAGGGAAAGATTCCAGCTCACACAAGAGGACACTGCTACTTCCAGAACTTTATTTATAGCATGAATACAGTTGCCGGTCCCTAAGCTGTGCCCAAATCTGGAGCTCCAAGTTTGAATTGCTCTTTGCAGTTCAGTTAAGAGCTCTAAACCTGACTCAATGCTTCAACTACAGAAGTGGGAGCTGTTTACTGATTTGGAAGCTACTGGTATTGCAAGACCTTCACTGATCCACAGGGAAAAACAGCATTTGCCTCAGCCTGAACACAAACTCATCTCTATTCCATAGGTTAGAAACAGCCTCAGCAGCTCACAGGCAGCTAATACCCTTTAATGCGCCTGATAAAAACTCTGCTGCTTGTACTTGTTTTACGCAAGTACAGAGCAGAGAAGTAAAAGGAAGACATGGGTCTGAAGAAATATGCCCTAAAATTAAGGCATCCTTGCCCTCCATGATCTCTGGGCCCAGCTAAGTGATTTAGGTGGGGACAGTAGGATTTGTGGTGATAAAGTATCCCTAAAAATTCAGTGAATTGCTTCCTCTTCACCCACCCCTCCTCTCCTTTTAATGAGAACACTAAGGGTTATTACGAGTTTCTCATTGAAGTTGCACATGCCCCACAGTCACAACTCTTTTCAGAATTGTGCCTCAGTACAACTCTTTTTTTAATTAAGAGACATTTCCAACTTTTAAGAAACGCAAGGCAATCTGCTAGGTATTTAGTGGCCACAACTGCAGGGAGTAGAAACAACAAAAATACAGCTGTGACCACACTGTAGCATTTCCTCCAACAGCATTTCTCATCTGCATACTCCAGATGTGACCATAATACCCATCCAGGCCTAGCCAAGGGATGATCACATTCTTTTCTTCCGTCAGATTCAAGTTTTTCATGTAAATGCTAGGAATTTTTGCTTGAGAGTGCAGTATATACTGCTGGAGTGATTGCTGACATTTTTGAAGGTTAGGAAACTACCTGTTATCAAAACAGACCTTTTCACAAAACTCCTTTTTTTTGGTATCAAAGTGATTTTTAGTTCCTTAGAAAAAACATTTAAGCCCAAAGACTGACACATGAGCAGAGGAAGCACAATAAAGCCAGTTCAAGCTTCCCCTGGCAGCCCACCTTAGGCTTCTTCCAAAACTCTACAGGTATGAGCATATTATCCAAGCATTGCAGATATCAGGACAGCTGAACTTACATGGAATTACAGGATTATATAGTCTGTACAATACAGCAAAGGGAGAGGCTAATACCCTTCAGATTTTCTAGCTTTCTCCTTCCATCTTCTTTCAGTTTAAAGACAGCCAGGCATTGGAATTCAGTCAGAGCAAGAACAGTCATATAAAATTCACACTATGAGGAAAGAAAACTTTGTGCTGTGTTCAGCCTTTTCCAAGATATGGCACCAATTCCAGAAGTTTTATGATCAGCCATTTCTCCAGTGAACCAGTAGCATAACCATTATTAAATGCAATTAATGACATTATCTTGAATGCTCATAAAATCCCACAGCAAAATGAGTCATATGCTCAGTTTCAAAAGAGGGGCCTCTCAAGTCAATAAAAACCTGCAAAGGTACAACTGTTGAGAGAGTGGGAAATGCAAAGACATTGCATGGTACCACTGGTAGCCAACAAATAAAAACCACCAAAGCCTGCAGCAACCAATGTCATCTTCTGTTTTAAGAGTCGTGACAGTTTTTCTCAGCAGCCACCAGCAATGAAGTCTCATGCAGCTGAAAGCTGCAAGATGGCAACTCTTCAGAAAATTGCGAATGAACAAATTCAGTTGGCAAATTTCTAAAAGAGAGAGGTTATTCAAATGGAAAAAAAGCCTCTTCATTGCACATACCCCTCCCGAGTTATGTCTGGTGAAGCACATCTAGGGGTTGATCTTTAAAGCTTAAATCAAACCCAAATTCCACCAATAACCTGTCTTGTTCATACTTATTTCCAGCAGAAACCCTCAGCTTATGAGATCAGTAAAGTGCCAACACTAATACTTGGAACTGTGCTTCTGGATCAGACCCGTCCATGTTTTCTGAAGTATTATCTCTATTAACGAGAATTTTGCTTTAATGGAGATCAGCTATACAGATATACTAGAAATCTGATATTAGATACAGAAAGACTAGACAATTACATGATCCAAAATCTCAGCTACCTTCTGAATATCAGCATTAATTTTAGTAGGCACTTACGTCACCTTCCTCAGATACTGTTTACAGTACCATGTATTTATGTCATATTCTTGATTGCTCCTGCCCAGTACAAAGAAGGACAAATATTATTGCATACCTACCAATGTCCTTTGAAAAACAATGATGAAAATACTACTTCATTCTAGATGACCTGGTCTACCAAATTCAGCAATTATGCCGTAAACTTGACTTTAGTCCATGAAGCAAAAAGGAATGTAAAATGTCAAGGCCAGTATTGTGTTTTTAGGAGTTTTTGTTTCTCTTGAGGAAGCAGAAAATTTGTTCCTATTGTTTGTCAGGAACTTATCCCTCACAGTCCCCACAGACACGTTTTCAGTCAGTAAGACACTACCCTCACTTTAACTTAGGCTAATGTATTAATACTACTTCATCAAACAATGCCCACAACTTCAGCCTATTTAAAAACATTCCTAATATTCAGGAGAGAAGCAGCCTAACAATATTTAATTATTAAGAATATTTAATATTCCAAAGCATCTATTTGGTTGCATGTTAAAAAAAATCCTAGTAAAACCTACTTAAATCATATCCTAATGACAAGAAAACCTCCAAACATCTAACAGAGACACGAGTACAGATGCAACACTATACTTGGCATCAATCTCACACAGAGCTCAGTTACAGCATAGATGGCCTCAACTACCCCCAGACTATGGGAAGTTGAAGGCTGCACACACCACATGAAAGGGAATCTCAGATTAGCAACAAGACCTTGGATTTGCCCTGAAGATATGATTGTGTCAAGGAAAAATAAGTTTCTTATATAACGGTATTATCATCAAAAAAAAGTTATTTTATTTTAAACTTTGTTGTAATTACATTTTCAGGACCAAATGCAAAGAGTGATAAGCTCTCATGACTACTTTGTTTACATACAGTATATGTTGTCCTCAGGCAGCAAGATTCATAGTACTTAACTTCTGGACTACAATGGGAACATGACTGTTACAGCTGCTACTGCAAGCCTCAGCTACTGTTTCCCATTGAAAATTCTGTGTCTTAATCTATTTTAGTTGTTGCTAGCTTTATTGGATTAGCTCAACAGCTAGGTCAACAAGTAACATAACACATGACTCTGAATCACTTTTCTTTTTTCCTGACCCTGAGCTCTCTCCAGGTACTTTTAAAAGAGGTCAGAGTATCAGCTTCAAGAAAAGAAAAAAAGGCACGTGAATCAAAGTTTCAGCACATGAAGAACCAGACTCTCAGACATTAAATCTTGAGGGGGCAAGGAGAAGGAAGGTTAAGACTAGTCTCTCTCATAGACTCCATATACATTTAAACTATTTACTGAGTAACAGAAACAGCAACAACAAGACAAAACAAAAAACCAACCCACTAACCCCCAAACTTCAACCTCTAGTTATGACCAAATGGAATTTCCCCTTAGAAATCACAAGTCTCAGGAATGACATCACATTGCATCAGCATCTCCGGATCTCAACAAGAGACACAGATCAGTTATCCTCAGAAACACATGATATCCTCCCCTACACCATCATCTCAAACCTAAGTTACTTCATTTTCCTAGCAGGCTGCTGGAACTTGCACAGATGACTCATATGCCCCATCTGGTTTTGTCATTTTCCACAAGTGCCTGTCTTTCAGGCTTTCCTAAGCAAGTCCAGGAGCAGAGTTGTGGCAATCTGGAAAAGCAGTGTAGGCAAGCTTTGGAAGAGAATGGCACGAAAAGGCACTACTCTACATCTCTTCTGTATTTTGAAGACAAAACCGATACACAGTCTCCTCTGTATATACAAAAAAGATGAAGTGTCCAGGGTAAACACACTGACATCAACTCCGACAGTTTAGTTTGCTTGTTCGTTATATGACTGAGACACACAGAGAAGCATTTTAACAATCCTAAGTGGTTTCAGCTTGGTTTACACTGCACAGCATTCAAATCTGGCAAAAGATGTGTAGAAGGTAACAGCAGAACAGTTACCTTCTCACTATGAAGTCCAAATATACATAACAGTGTGCATACAGAAATTCTATTTAGAGTAACTGAACTTGTGCTGTGGCTTTCCAGCAGCAGCCAACTGCTTGTAACTCTGCAAAAGCACTCAGCTGTCACCACCCTGGTTTTAGGGGAGCACTGTGACAGTACAGGAACACTGACAGTTCAAGAAAGACACCCAACAACTGCACTGTGAGACTCTGCAGTCATTCCCGCACTTCGCTCTCTTAGAGGAGTTCTGAACAAACAACTACTTGAACACCAAAGTACAGAGTGTAAGAAGTCTACCTTCAAGCTAAGCACAGATTTACTTTTCCTATCAATTTAAGGTTTATATTCTAGTGTTAAAAACACTTCTTCATCAAGATTTTATTTTCTAGCAGCCCCTTTAAGAAAAGGTTTCCTGTTTTAAAAAGTCTTCTGCCTAGAAACACTACTTCCATTTCAGCAAACCCCTTCGCATACACAATCCTACCACAAAACAGCCCTTTTAGTATATGCATCTCCAAATGCTATGACAGTCTTTGAGCACAAAAACTTCTTTAAAAAAAAGACGAAGGCAAGGAAGCAGCCTCTGGCCATGAGGAATAGATAGAGAAGATAACCATATTGTCATTTTCAGAAGAGAAAGCATGGCTGGAAGTACTTTTACACAAGCACAATTTCCCCTCCATTTCCTGTGATGCCTTGAGAGGCCTCCCAGAAACAGAGACTAGACAGGAGTAAGGGAATAAGGTAGGTATTTATTTGAAAGGCCTTCAAAGGTACCCCCTGGGGAGCCAGAGGCTACTGCCAAGATAGACCCCAAGATGGATGACAGGTCACGAGTTCTTCACACTTTTATAGGTTTGATTCGTTTGCATATCAGAGTTAATTCTCCAATTAAAGCTTCAGTTTGATGATGTAATTCCCCTCAGCTTGCCCCCCTCTCAAAGGCTTTTGGTTTATACTTTTTGGGCCTAGGACAGTCTGGGTGTCCTTGAAGAGCAGGCCCAGATAGACTTTGTTATGTCTACCTAGCACGAGAGAGCAGAAATTAACAGGCTACAAGAAGCTTCAGAGTTAGACACTAAGCAGTACAGAATTTGGAAAATATAGAAGTTAAAACCTAAGGCATCACCTGCAGCAAGCTTCTTTGAGCCCCCAGCCCCTGCACTAGCTAAAACAGTACAGCAGTCACCACAGATCAATGAGCAGAGAGCAGAAAGCTCACCTGATAGTAAGTCTTAATGTTTCTGATCAAGATGGTCAGGTTTTGAACCCGAAGATAGGTATCATTATTTACGTGCTTGTTGACACGTTGGTTGGTTGGTCGAGGATCTCTATTAAAAAGGAAGAAGAAAATAAAATATTACTAATTAAACAGGTGTTAAGACTTAACATCTCAATAACATTTAAGTTTATGCAATAAATACACTGACAACTATACAGGGTACGTATACATTAATTCACGATAGAATAAGCTCATTACCTCTACACCTATGTGTAAGTTGGCAATATTTCCTGCATTTCACAAAGTACCCTACTGCAACCCACACAACACTTCAGGGCAGCTTCCCTTCTTACCCATATTTCCCTGAAAAGAGAACTTACCTAGCTTGTGCAAGCTAGATCAAAGCAGTCTCTGATAATATGGGGTTTTCCTTATTCAAATAAAGGCAAGTCTAGGAAATACTATCATGCCTTCCTTGGCTTTGGAGTTTTACAACAAGAAGAGGGTATTAATACTTGATCAGTGATGTAAAAAAAAAACCTGCAAAGACCAGAGGTCTTATAAACTGAAGGAAAAAGAAGAATATTGTACTTATTACACCCATATCATCTAACTAGATCTCTCATATACATGCTATGTTTCTTGTTTGATTTTAAAGAAAACATATCAAAATTGTACCTGAAGCAACTTTATTTCTAAAATAAAAAATAAGACATGGGAAAAAAGTTGCAAATAATTTCATACAAATGTCAGATCCTCTCTGTACACTCTAAGATGTTGCAAAAAAAGGAACCCAAAAATCCTTATCTGCCAATAGCATAGATCAAAGCATTTTGTTTGCCCTCTAATAATGACTCTTATCAGCAGACTCCTACACAATCCAAACACCTGCCTCCCAGAGCTCTGCTGCGGCTGTTAATTAAGCCATTCACAGCTCTTCCAGGGCCAACTACTGAACTCAAGCGCTGACAAGGAAATAAAAGAGGAACTGATCCAATATTTATTTTTAAAATATATCTGCCAACGTTTACATAAGTATGTCAAAGAGCTTTTACTTTTTTTCTAAATGCACAACCATTCCAGAGCACCTCTTGAGTGAAAGCAGTGCTGTGTGAATAAGTATGAAAAAATACAAAGATATTCCACAGATGAGAAAAAACTGCCTTGACAGCAGATAACATCAGACACAGTATTTATGTACAAAGGTTTAAGCAATGAGAAGCACAGATGACCAAAACTAGCAAGACACTACACAGCCTTTCCAGCAACACAGGATTTTGCATGTGGATTAGTACTGTAATAAATTATGAAAGAAAGAACAAAAAGAGGCAACTGCAACAAGCTTTTAAAGTAAAATCTGTAGTAAGTATTCCATTTTACTGATGCTCAGATACAGGAGTGCAGAAGCCATACTTGTAACAGTTTGACAGGATGGGTCCTCGACACTGAGGGCGAAGCATAAATGCCACCTGGGCTTGAGCTCAGACAGCACCCTGAGTCTGAGCAGATGCTGAACCTCAAAGGAAGCTGGATACAGCTTTTTTAGGCAAGGCCATGACAACAAACTGGGAAGCTAAAAGGGAAGAAACATTCAGTAAAGAGAAGCTGGCCAAACAGAAAGGTCAGCCTACAGCTCTCATTTCCATGTGAAAGCTCATGTAGGCAGCATGCTGCCATGGCACTGTCTGGCAGTGTTCCAGGTTTGTGGCCAAGAATGGAGATCTTTGACTGGCTAGCAGTCACTACTCCACAATCCTTCCCAGAACTGCACAAAATGGGGCCAAAATCCACAAAACACATTGACGAGCCACAGGAAAGGAGAGGCTATTTCTTCAACAGCTGCAGCAGTGGAACTGCAGGACTTGGATGAGGTTTTCAAAGGCACATAAGGCACAAAACAACTACTTCCTAGACTGCTCATTTTTGCACAGTGGAGACTGTGTTACAAGAACAGAAGCACCAGCAGGATCAGGCCCTCAGAAGCACCAGCAGGATCAGGCCCTCAGAAGCAATTGCAGAGCTTTTATCCTATCATCTTCGTTAAGGGTAATTGATTGCTCCAAGAGCCCTTAATGCCACTGACCTCAGGGTCCTCTTAACCTGCAGCCAAGCTGCAGCACAGTGTAGCTCTGGCACTCCTGCCACTTCTCCATCACAAGGAAGTTAAAAGCTTTTCTGAAAATAGAAGGTAGCTCAAAAACCCTAGTTTTCTGAACATGTTGTGTAACCAGCTTCACACCTCAGCTCACTTCAGAGAGGACCCTCTGCACAAGATGTGCAAGTCCAGCACAGCCTACACTTCAAACTGCCACAGGGATTACTGTCTTTGCAGGAAAATGAAACAATTCCTTCTCAATAGGCAAGATCCCATTTCTTCTTTCTGTGCTTAAAGACAACCCTAGCCTAGAGAATACAGAGCTGTTGGTACCACACTTTGTACATTATAGCACCTACTTGTATGGTGAAATCAAGAATTTTATAGAAAGGAACTGTTTCCAAGGATCACAGTGAAAATTAAAGAGAGATTTTCCTTTTTTTTTTGCAACACTAACGGGGTAACCCAAACAAATTAACGTCTAGATATATCTGAAAAATCCATGAACACCACCTCAGATGCCTTTTCAGTCCTTTGATGTTTGGTCTTTCCCTTACATATAAATCTAATGAAAACTACATTTCTTTTTTTTGAAAACCACCTACTCCTCAAGATCAAAAAGGTTATCTAAATGAGACTGAGACTGCATGGCTGAGGTGTGACTTAGGGAGGTACTCCATAAACCAGTAAAAACCCACCCAAGACAAATAAACAGAAGTAAAAATCTCAAACCTCACTATATACCCAAACATTTTAAAGAAGTCATCTGGTTTGTACACTCTCATGACTCTTCTAGGAACAGAGAGAAAAGGAAGGGTCAGGAGACAGATCAAGTGACAAGTTCAGCAGGCATGGGGCCAGCAACACAAGTGCATGAAGATGCAATCCTTTAAGTCATCAGTTAATAAAAGTAACCACAAAAAAACCCCACTTAAATTTTAAAATGACAATCCCATTCTTACAATTTCTGACAAACCATTTTGATGAACAAGGGGAAACCCCTCAAGTCAGGCCCAAGGGTTATAAGATGCCAGAAGGAACTGACTAACCCAGCATCCTGCAGCACTTTGCTCTGCAGGCAAGGCACTGATCAAAAACACACCACTCTGGGGCCACTCTAGCCCTCCTACCACCCAAGTTCTTCCTCTCTCATCAAGTGAGGCAATGCTACTAAGGCTGGCAGATTCCTAAATTGCCTAGAAGATGGTGGAAAAGTGCACCTCTAAGTAAGATTCTAAAATTTTAAATTAAACAGATGCACATCTCTAACCTTCTGGTATTCATGCCATCTTCTAGAAACCACAAAGAGCGGGCACTCACAAGGTGGCTGTTCCTGTCACGTGGTCTAAATTAAAGACAACGTATCAACAGCACCACAAACCATGACAGCTGCCACTGAAATGGAAAAAACCTATTACTGTGCATTTTTATAACGGGATTTTAACACAAATACAGTGTTAGTTATACAGTGTTATCAGCTGTATTCCTAACACACATTCCTGTTCGCTAAATGTTTTGACAGAAAAGCAGTCAATTATCAATTAGAAGAATTAGAACAAGCCAACATGAAAACACTTACATGCCTACATAAAGCTCCACACTATTTCTTATAGGAAGTTTCATTTGGGAAGTTAAATGGGGCAAATATTTGCTTATTCTATTAGGTATTATACCACAGCTGCAACTGTAACACTGAAGGCAGTCTATGCAGTGTCGCCACGTGCTGATTTCATACCAGGAAGCGACACACAGCCATCTGAACAAAGTTCTTTAAAGTATGTCTGCAGAGAAACTCATTAACCTGGTATACATAAATCCATCAGCAACACAAGCTTGAAACACAGCACTTTGAAGATTAACAAACATTTCTGTATGCAGAGCATTCAGCCAGTACTGCAAGTCTGCAAAATCAACGTTGTCCTTCATGAATTATCAGGTTGGGATATACACTTGAGCAGAACACAAGCACACGAAACCACTCATTTACAACAGAATTATTTGAAAAATCATTTGTCTTGTTTTAAAATCTAAGTGGGGAAACCAAACACTGTTGTCTGACTCTTCCTACTAAATTCAACTTGTTTAACAGCTAGGTGCCCCTACTGAGAACCAAACAATGCCCAACTTTCTTAAAAATAGTCTTGCTTGTTTTAGAGATTACCAGTAAGCAAAGGGATCACCAGCAAAGCCCAACAGCTGGTGTCCTACTGACTACAGTCTGCCTAAACCCAGCCAGGTTCCCTTCCTCTGCCCTTGTGCCATGGCTACATTTGGCAAGCCTGAGCAAACCACATTTTATTCAGAGCTAGCATTCCCAGGGGCAGTTCATTTCTGAAGAGGATGAAATGAAGGCACAGCCCTATTTTCACCTCCTGTCAAAGAGCCACAGGGACCTGGCAGGAGGAAAAGTGATAGATAGCTGTCACATATCTCTCTGGTGACACAGCTGCCTTGCTGAGATGAACCCACCACCTAAAAAACATTGACACCACAACACAAAGCAGCTGGAATCTTCTCCACCCAAAGTTGTCAGACAGCATTTAGGGAAAATCCAAACCATTACAACAGAAATTAGGGGCTGACTGAACTCCTACAGCCCACCCACAACTCAAACAGCTAAAGCCTTACTTCCACTCAGCAATCTCCACTGAACAGGTACATCTTGATTTCTTCACAGATCCACCTATCTTTTTTGCCCTGAATGAAACTTAAAATCTGCTTTGCTGCAGGGCAGAAATGTTGTATTTTTAGTACAGAATTTCCCAAAAATCTGGATTTCAAAATCTTCACTGAAAGAAACACGTTGATTTGCAGCAAAGTACTGCATCACACCTGGTGTTTAGATGCAAGCTGTGTGCCCCTGCTATTTCTGTTCCCATAATCAGGCAAGCAGGATAAAAAAAATCCAAGTGAAATAACACACAAGTGATGATGCAGCTGCTCACATCAGGAGCCCAGCTCTTTCACCCTGCCACCCCCTACTCTCTACATGTGTGTACATGTCTGCACCTGTGCTTTCAAGCAGTCAACACTATCACAGCATGGCAAATTCAATTCTAGATTTATCAAAGGCTCCCATTAATACGCTTTCAGCAGGAAGAAATCTCCAGCCAAGCACTGAAAACTATCTTCAGGGACCAAGACTTAAAAACAATGAGCAAGAATTTTTAAAAACACATTTGTTTTTTTATTCTGAAAGCTCTGTGGGGCAGAAACATGCCTTACAAGACTTTCATGACTTACAGGCAACCAGTAATTGCATTGCAATTTCTAAAGTTAAAACCAGGGAAAAGTAAAGGTCAGTCAGCACCTCTCCTGAGCACCTTGCTAGGTCAGGATATATAAATAAAATTGCAATCCTTCCTAAATTAAACAGTCTTGGGCTCTCAGCACAAAGCTTTTGGTTTCAAGCTCCTTAGTCACCATTAGAAGCACTGGTAAATCTCCCTAAAAAGGGGGGGGGAAAAGGCCCGACTGTGTATAATGGGACAGTTTCCTACCCCACAGTGCTTGTGCCTCCCACATTTCACTTTCTGAGACACGACTGGCAGAGATGTTTCTTGGGGAAAAAACCCAAACAAATTAAAACCAAAACCCCACCAACTTATATACCTGACTGCTTAAAACAACTAAGCATGCCAGGGCATCTCTCATAATCACATGAGAGCAGACAAAATACCAACTGGTGTCACTGCACTCAGCCAGCCTATATGCTTATCTTCCTTATTTCCATGAGATCTTATCATTCTCTCCTTGTCTCCAGACCACTGCTCAGTTGCTCCCTCGACTTTAACAACTCTATCTCCTTAGACTTAGTTCAATGGCCAACTACAAATATTTAAGTTTGCACACACCACCTAATGAAGCTCTCATAAAAATGCCACAGTCATTCAAAAGCCACATAACTCCATAAATTTGTGACTAAATGTGACTCAGTTATTTTTTTCTTGTTTTTAAATAAAAAGATGATTGCACTTATAATTAAATAAATGTCTTAGATAATACTACTGTTTAGTCAAACCTGCAGCTGACTCAGCTGCTCTTCCTTGATCGTTTGGTTGGTCATCTTTGTGCCAAACACAATGGTCATAAATCAAAATTTAATTTCCCACACATTGGAAAGCTACAAACCTGGATCTAAACATTTCTACTTGAGGCTTTAATTTCCAGAAAATTATTTTTTTAAAGAGTAATTATTCCTTAAAAAATGCTGGAAATTATGCCTTCTCTTTCCAAGAGGCTTCTATCTCTACTAATACTTTACACCATTAGTTTGTTATCTCCATGTGTGCTGGCTGATCTGGGTTCTGTTCTGAATCTTGGATCTTCACCAGCTTCACTATCTAAGTTCCAGTACACAATTTTCACCGTTGGCAACATCAAGTCAAAAGAAAATTTTATTACCTTCTCACGTGGAACAACCAGGTATCAGAAGATAACAAAACTTGGCAACTTGAGCAGGTGAGGCATTGATTGTCAGACTTAATGTTATTTCTCAAGATTCAAAAAGATTCTAATATGAATTCTTAATTCTTGATTAACACTGCACAACACTGGTCGAACTTCAATTGACTTCAGTCACTTAAGATCTTGAGTGCACTGCCAAAACTAAGTGACTTCCAAACTCTCCTCCCCTGAAAGGCAAATACTTCTCCCTACAAACTCTCAGATATATTTCAGAATACTTAAAAGCAAATACAGAGAAAAGAAAAAACAGTCAGGCTCTGCATACAGCACAGCAGATCAGCAACAGGAAAGGATGTGGTTAAAAACACAGCACAAGTCCTAACAACGATTCATTTCAATGTTAGGGTATTTTCAGCACTCCATCTTTTAACCAGTTTCTAAGATCCCTCAACACATGGCCTTGCAGTGCCACTTGAAAGAGGTAGCACTGAGGGTTTTTTTCCAAATTATGTACTCCGTATCGAAGTTTACGCAAGAGTAGACAAAGTTCAGATGAAACCCTCCCAGTAAAGCTTTATATGATACTGTACTTTCATTTCCTTCTTTGTACTGCCACACACCTTCCACTGTAGCATGCGTGAATAACTGAGATAACTAGGAGAGAAAAAAAGAAAAACAAAAAAAAAAGAAGGAAAACCAAACACACTCCACGCAAAAAGACCAGAAAGAGAAGTTAAAGAACACTTTATAGAACTGGATTAGTTCGGAGCTTTTTTCCCCCCCACTGTTTTTTATAAATTTCGAAGAGCAACCAAAACGAAAATCGCTCCGGCCCCAGGCCGCCCTCCCCGCAGGAGGAAAGCTCCGGGCCGGAGCCCCATACCCGCGGGAGGGGCCGGGGGCGCGCCCCTTCATGTCTGCCGCCCTCCGACCCCACTCACATTTGCAGCATGATTTTGTTCAGGACCACGCCATCCACCAGGTCCATGTAGATACCGAGGTTATCCTGGTCGCCACTGCCCAGGTCCCCGAAGGTTTTCACCTGCCGGAGGAAGGACAGCGGGTTGGGGGTTGGCGAGCGGACACAGCGAACCCCGGCAGGACAGGACTGCCCCGCCGGCTGCCCCCTCGCTCCCCGCCGCCCCGCTCTGCTCACCCAGGTCACCAAGGGGCTCTGCAGGAAGAGCTCCAGGAGCTCGGAAACGGTCACGTCCATGTCGCCGGGGTTCGGGCGGCGGCGGAAGGCTGCGGGCGCGGGGCCGGCTCACTCGGGAGACAAAGGCGCGGAGCCCATGGCCCACCGCCCCACTGCCCGCCGGGCGCTGCCTACAGGGCAAACAATGCGCGGCTCATCGCTCCCCGCCCCGCTGGCACACGCGGGGCCGCTCGCCGCGCTCCCTCCTCCCGACAGCAACAGGCCAGTCTTCCCCCGCCGAGCTCGCCCCGTGGCTACAGTAGAAGTTCCCCAGGCAAGAGCGAGCCACACCAGGAGAAGGGGGCTCAGCCGCCAGGCCAAACGCCCAGGAGCAAAGGCGCGGAGCCCCCGTAGGACGGCTCCGCTCCGGCCGCCGCGGTACCTGTGCCGGGGTGTGCCCGAGCCCCGGCAATTAGACCCGGGCGGTGGCGGCGGCGTGAGGGGCAGCGGCTGCCGCCAATGGAAGGGGCGGAGAGGGCCGGCGCCGGCCAATGGGCGGCGGCCGCGGGGGCGGGATGCGGTGTGGGGTCGGGGCGCGCCGCCCGCTCGGCGTCGCCCGCACGCGGCAGCGAGAGCGGCCCGCGGCCTCTGCCCGCCCCGGCGGGGGCGGCCCCGCACCCCTGCGGCTGCGCCTCGTCCCCGCTGCCACCGAGGTGATGCGCGGCCTCGCCAGGAAATTCGCCCGCGCGGCCGCGCCGGGGCGGCTGTACCTGCCGGGAGCCGCCCGGCGCCGCGCCCTCCTCCGCTGGGAACGGCGCCAGCGCTGAGCGGGAGCGCGCGGGTCCGAAGTTTACGCTTTAAAAGCCACGAAATTCACCACAAAGTACTTTGTAGGGGTGCTTCCAGATGCGCCGCGTAAACCCCTTAGCGCAGGTCAAAGAACTAAGAGGGGAAACTTGGAGCAAAGCGAGCGGCACAACCTGTTGCGCGCCCTCTTGGAATGAACCGGGAGCAGGTGCCCGTGGCGCTCCCGCCGCCAGGGCTGGTCCAGCGGGGCCGGGCCGGGCTGGCTGAGCCCGCGGAACAGACCGCCCTTCTGCCAGAGCGCCCGGGGTGCCAGCTATTTTCCTGCGGGGCAGAATTTACCCAATCTTCAGTTAGGAAAATAAATAATGCCAGGTAATCTGGATGATTGCTGCTTTACTTATCCCAGGCTCAGAACTTGAAGAGAAATAATTTCGTCATGAAGCTGACCAGTTTAAGGCACGGTGTCACATAATGGGGTTTTGTTGTGCCAGGATTTCCGTTTGACAGTTTGCTCTATTTTTCACAGATGCAATTTTTTATCTCTGGTATTTATCAGCCTGTGCATCAGCCACCTTTTAGTGCATTCTGACTATTTCTTGTTCGATCATACTGAACTCAAAAAATATATTTTGCATCTTGCACAGTCAGACACGACATATCTGAAATTCTGGTTATTATTAACCACCTACCTTCGATACGTATTTTTGCTAAGGGGGTGGGTGCATGTGTGTTTGTGCATCGGCTGAGGGAGAGACATCTGTTGTTGTGCCTGAGGCACTAGAGCAGTTTGCAAGCAAACTATTACTAAATGATAGACACTGGTGTTCATTGTAGAGGCCTGTTTGTCCCACTAAAGATCGGGTTTAATGATCTGCTTCATGCGATCGTTTTTTTAGGCAGCCCTGTAGACAAGGACGGATAACTCCCACTTGCTACGCTGGTACATGTAAATTGCAACTTGTTTACGAGCAAAAAACAACTTAGTATTTGAAAAATATATAGACCTATTCACAGAAGACAGAATAAAGATGGAAGAATGCTTTCCCACTTTTCACAACTTGGATACAACTCGTTTGTAGGACAAACAGACTCCTGAAAAGAAGCGACAGCTGCATAGTCCGATCCAGGTGTTGCCAGTAGAGAGAATTGAAAGGGAGGG
This sequence comes from Corvus kubaryi, assembly GCF_017639235.1. Lineage (NCBI taxonomy): Eukaryota > Metazoa > Chordata > Aves > Passeriformes > Corvidae > Corvus > Corvus kubaryi. The sequence continues at coordinate 20,332,939 of NW_024582054.1, forward strand.
CGCATCATGGAGCACAGTTATAAAACCCAAACTGCTTACCCAGGAAACTTTCCTGGGGATGCTGTTAGCTGCCAAATGCTCACGCGTTATTCAAGGTGCCTGCCTGCGCTACAGGAAATATTTGGCCCCGGGCAGTATGGGGGCGGGTGCTGGAGGTGCAGCGGCGGTAGCCGGACGGGCAGGGGCTGGGAACGGGGTTGGAATGCGGGTGCCGCCGCCTCGGCCACGGCGGGCGCGCGCCCTCTGGCGGCGGAGGCGCGGGAAGCGGCTGCGCGCTCTCGTCGGATGCCGAAAGCAAAGCAGCAGTGGGAAATAATACTTTCCTTGCTTTGAAATGCGCTGGGAGCACTGATGCAGTCTGGAAAATACTGATAAACTGCTTCAACACGCATGGGGCAAGGGGCATGCGGTGTTGTGAAAGGCGGCAGGCCGGGGCGACGCACGCTGGGAAAGGCTGAGTAGCTGCGAGTCTCCCCCAACCACCCGAGCCTCACGCTGCGGGCGGCAGAGCCCGGCTGCCCCGGGCAGGAACAAGCCCAGGCTTGCCCGGAGCTCCGCTGAGAGCAGCCCTGGACGCGGGGCTGCGGAGGGCACGCTGCCCGACTTGGGCAAAATACATACTCTGGTTCTGAGCCCCCAAAATGCTTGTGGAAGGGTTTCCCATCGGTAATTCCGTGTCGTACCTGTCAAACCCAGCTGGGTGTGTGCTGCTTCCTCCACGTCCTCTCCAAACTATGCCTTAGCATTTATAGCGAGAGCACTTTTATTCACACACCTTGTGTTCCACCAAAGATGTGTCTTGTAAAACCTCACCTTCCTACTACAGGTCAAGTTCTCATTTCTGATGGTACCTAAGCTGCCGCCTTCCCACAGCAGATAAAATAAAACAAATACCAACGGATATACCCAAGAAAGTCCAGATCCAGACATGTACTAGCAGAAAACTTGTAGTATTTAAGTTTAATGTGATTTGCAACAATTTTGTTTTGACACCATTTCACATGGTCAGCTTTTAACTAAGAACATAATTATCAAAGAATTAAGAAGCACCAGAACTGTGATTTAAGACACATACATAGACACAAGCTACTAACGACACCAGTGTGTTTAATGCCTCCGTTATCATCATGTGTATTTTCAAAGCTGTTTTCACAGCCACAAAGTGCTTGATTTTCAACAACACAGACTACAGAAGGAACTTTCTAAGCTCAAACATTTCTAAATGTTCCTTTAGGCTGACTGTAAATTGCATGATTCCCCCCCCTCAGACTGTCCCCTAGCAACGAGTACAACCATCAACAAAGCTCTACCATTCATCTGCTGTCTGAAGTGTAAGCTGCTGAGGGATGGGAATAACGGAATTCATGAGGTCACAATACAAGAGTTAAACTCATGGTAATCAGGAAAGAGCTTTTTCTCCTCCTTTGCTTGGGACTGCTGTTAAGCAGCTTTTTTGTAAATATGACTTGACTGTTCATCAACCAACTTCTCAGCTATGGAGCACGTTTGCTTTAAGTAGACTCTGGAGCTGTAAACAATGGGTGCCAGGAGAAAAAGAAGGTGGTCAGAAGATAGCTTTGCTCCTCGCAATATTTGATTCTGAAATGCTGTTTCCAATATTGTTCATTTTTAGACAAAGGTGGTAAAGAAAAAATGTTAGAGAAATTTGAATGAGAGTAAAAAGAAACAAACCCATATGTGCTACCAAACCACAAACAAAACCCCAGAAGTATTTGCTAATGTGCATTGAATCAATCTGAATGCGGAGGCAGGGGGGGATGCCGATGATTAACAGTCTGTGGCTGGTATCTGAAACATTCAGAGACAAACTCTCAGAAAAAACTAGCATTAACCTTTGGCACATATTTGTTCAGTGCTGAAATTTAAGTCAGCTGCTGGGGCTCCTGAGAAGACCAACATGATAGAGAATCTAAAATACAAGGAGACGGAGTTCGGGCAGAGTATCTCATAAACCTCTGAGTCCATAGAAAATAAATAGAGAGTCAAATACACAAGGCAAACAATAGAGTTAATACTCAGCAAAAGATATGGGGAGGAGATGAAGGTGCACCAGCGGTTTATGGCTCTTTGCATGAACTTGAAAGCAAGGGAGGAAGACTCATATCCCAGACAAACACAAAATGATGACATAACCACTTTGACTTGAACCCTTCAGAGAGGCAGTGAGTGTCACAGCAGTGGAAGAATGCTCAGGGGCCTGCAAGAAGAGAGAATAAATTAATTTCAGTTAGATTCATAACCACAAGAGGTGTTAGAAGCAAAGGCTGGTCCTGGTGATCTAATGCAGTGAGTTCAGGAGATACAGTAGGGTGGGAACCTCATGTCCAGCATATTGGGAAAGATGTCCTCTGAAGCGGCAGCAGCAGCAAGGGGAAGGTGTCTTCTTGAAGATTTTGAAGACACAATAGGTCCTGGTCTGTTGAGAAGGTGATTACTGAAGAGAATAATTGTGTAAAGGCTTGGGCACCTTATCCAAAGACTTGCGTTCCCATCAGGGCAGGGAACACCCAAGGCAGAAGATTGCTGTGTATGTTTCTCAGTTTCTTTGTCAGGAGGTAAAAGAACAACTACATCAGCAGCACTAACTGGGAATCATGAGACAAGTAAAAGAACTAGTAGGACCACACTAGGAACTGTTACTGACTGCTTTAAAGGAAAAATAGGGAAGTATAGAATGCATAGAAAGAGGTAAAATGTATCAAATAGAATGTGTTTTAATTGTTTTATTAATATGAAAAATATTTCAAATCATAAGTATCAATTCCTTTCAATTGTAACTAGCAAATGTCCTTATAAAAACAGAATGTGATTTTGAAGGTCCAAAACTTTAGGGAATTTTCATTTTTCAGACTGCTGTTTTGACATTTGAGTTATACAAGAGTATATCAAAATCCATATTGATGACACTGGGCCTGAGGTAAAAATAATAGGCAAGCACAGCCAAAAGTTTTAGAAGCAGCTTTGGGAAATACTTAGGCTGTTCAGAGTTGAAGAAAAGTATAAATTCACATGCAAGGAAAACACTCCAGGGAGAAGTTAACAAAGCTTCAGCAGGGAAGTGGATGGCAGTACGGATGGGACCACCACCTCTGATACCTACCAAGGACAGAGCCATTTCTTGGAACAGTGAGCAACATGGGAATGAGGAAACTTGTGTCCCCGCTATCTGCTCAAATAGCACCCCAAATTCACTTCTGCGTGCAAGAATCGAACAGATGTGGGAAGATGAATTTGAGGAACTAATGAAAGATTCCAGTTTTGAGGGGTTGTGACAGAAGGCACAAAACTAAGGTTGTCCAGTGATAAAGAGTCCCTTTTTTAATTGCCTTTTTCCCAGCAGTCCACAGGGTTTCATTTCAGCTTTCAATTGTTCTAATAATTTATATAAAACCCCCACAAGATTCATACGCCAGTAAATGTGGTTGCAACTAGAGCAACATCAAATCAAATCTACAAGCTCATCAGGTAACCAGCCACTGATGAAAAATCATAGGACCATAGAACAGAACCACAGAATAAAACCACAGAATATCATGGGTTGGAAGGGACCTACAAAGGTTGAGTCCAGCTCCTGCTTCTGTACAAGACAACCCCAAAATACAGTAAGTTATACCTCCCTCACATGAATTAAATTATGGCTCTGATTGAGGGTAGGCATTATAGACCCTCCCACAGAAGGTTTTCCTGTATCTACAGCATGCCCACATGCCCTGCCTCCTTTCTGAACTGAACTATGAACTATATATTCCTTCATTTCTTCTGGACGCCAGAAAGTGCAGAACATGCACATGGACAACTTATCTGGAAAAACTTAAGCTGTGGCAACTTCTCTTCTTTGAATGCTTGCCTGGTTTTACACTGGGTGACCCATCTCATCTCCTTTCACAGCTGTTGAGGTTTGACAGTCCCAACGCCAGGCACCCACGAGAGCCGCTCGCTTGCCCTCCCCTGCCACAGCTGGGCAGAAGAGGGGAAAGGATAAAAAAAAACAACCAAACGCTTCATGAGTGAGATAAGGACCGGGAGAAATACTCCAAGGGCGAAACAGGCTCAGCTTAAGTTGGGAAGTGAATTTATTACTAACAGAATCAGAGGAGGATAATGAGAAGTAAAAGAAGCCATTAGAACACCTTTTTCCCCCAGCCCCTCCCTCCTTCCCACCGACAGCGCAGGGAGACAGGGCCTGGGGGTTTGGTCAGTCCATCACCGGGATTTCCTTCCGCTGCTCCAGGAGAGGAGTCTTCCCCTGTGAGGCTGTGGGGTCCCTCCCACGGGAGACAGTTCTCCTGAACTTCCCTGGCGTGGGTCCTCTCTCCCGAGCAGCGGCCGCACCGCCCCTGCTGCAGCGTGAGCCCCTCCCACGGGCCCACAGCCCTCCCAAACTGCTGCGCCGGGGCTCTCTCCTTCCTCGGGGTGCAGTCCCCCAAGGACAGGCTGCTCCAGCCTGGCAGCAGGGCCCTCTCGCTCCAGCGGGTCTCCCGCTGGATCACAGCCTCCTCCAGGCATCCACCCGCTCCGGCACGGGCACCTCCCCCACGGGCTGTGGGTGGATCTCTGCATCCCCGGTGGGCTGCAGGGGCACAGCTGCTGCACCGTTCTCACCACGGCCTGCAGAGGCATCTCGGCTCCCCCTCCTTTTTCACTGACCTTGGTGTCTCCATGTTGTTTTCCCTCACATGTTCTCACCTCCTCCTCTTCTCTGACTAGAATCCAAAACCTTGTGACTTTGTTTTTAAGAAAAAAACTTCTTAAATATGTCATCACAGAGGCGTTACCAACCTCTCCCACTGGCCTGACCTTGGCCAGCAGCATGTCCATCTTCAGATCCATCGGAGATTGGCTCTGCTGGACATGGTGGAAACTTCCAGGAGCTCCTCACAGGAGCCACCTTTGTGGCCCCCCTGCTAGCAAAAACCAGGCCGTGCCAAACCAATACAACAGCTTACCTGGAATGGGAGTCAATGTCCTCAAGGCAGGGAAACTCCAGTGCTGCTCAGGCATTGACAGCACTGCTCCAGGATGCCTCTGCAGCTGTGGAATGGTTGAGACAGGTAAGGCTGAACTTCTGTGGCCACTCTGCAGATGCCAGGAAACATCATTTAGCAAGGTAACCAACATCACTTGTGCTGGGTAGAAAAGGCAGCCACTTGCCTAATAGCGCCACAGCAGCAACATGAGAACACAGCCCCATCAGTTCTCCAATTAAACATCTCTGCAGGGATGTAAAAACACAGGCAAACCTCATCCAAACAGTTCCATCCTTAGTACATTAAGCACTTAATTCCATGAGAACATGGTGTCTCACCCAGCAGTGACAGTACATTCTAGAGACAACTCACTGTTTAGATAAACCAGGTTTTAGATCCCTTCACCTTCATGACACAGGAGATCTCTTTTTTGGTGATGTGCACTGTTAACTCGAATACTGCCACACACTGCACACATTAGAAGAAAATCTGGAAATATTCCAGATCACCTGGAATTACTTTCACTAGTGTGTGGGTTCCTTGGGGGACCAGGTACTTCATACACATTCTGTCTGGTATTCCCAGCAAGTCTAGGCTCAAAGCTCGGAAGTACATTCAAGGAATCGCCATCAAGTCTTTCAGCCACTGAAGGAGCAGAAGGCTCTCTATGGATGATTCAAACACCTTGGCTCTTGTCTGTAAATATGGAATAGGTGCTCTGTAAACCACACCTCGGCACAATTAAAATGCAACGAAGATGACCGAGCCGTGCTTAGGACAATATACATGCAGCTGTCTTGGGATGAGGACAAATGGTTTTAAAAAATCAGCCCAGAGAAAGATCTAGAACAGAGCACTGTTCCCTAACATCATTTTTTCCACCTATTAACTCAAACCCACTTTTTATTTTTTTTAATTATCCATCACTTCTTGCAATCCCAGTATTCTCCTTTTTTCCCCTCTAAAGTACATTTCATGATTTTTATGAACACAAAAATGAGTATCACTGGGCAAGAGCATACCCACCATTCACCTACTTCCAACTTTTAGGAATAATGTATTATCCAAGTGCAGACATGTCCTGTCAGGCTACAAGCATTAGATAATTGGGAAGACAACTAACCATAAGTTAGAGAGCATTAAAAGATGTGCAGCCTAATGTTTAACCAGTCTTTTAGAGCTTCATAAAAATATAAAAACTTCAAAAAGTTCCTGCTTTCATTATTATTTTGACTAAACCCAGTAACTTCAGGATACTACTACTTCTGTTAAATGCAATGCTTCAAAATCCAAGATTCCTAGAAGTATTATGAAAGTATCTGAAAGTCTGGAAGACTGAAGTATCAAACATCACAAGATCCAAGCACTTGATTGCTAAAGGAACAGAAAAAACATTAACAAGAAGTGGGCCTTTGACTAACTCAGAAGAATGGCTTCCTGAGATATAGCCTGGAAGACCTGAAGATGACTGTATGGATAAATTTTGAGAGCTTTATGCTCAGGGAAAGTTTGACAGCTTGAGCTGGGTTTAGGTTCTGGCTAATTAATTCTGGTTCTGGCTAATTAATTCTGGCAGATTTCCTTGTCACAATGTCTGCTCTGACACCGAAGTTGCAAAAATCAGGTTTCAGACAGTTTGTTGAGACAGCACAGGGACTCAGCCTGCAGCAGCAGGTTGTGTCTAATCCTGTAGTGACCACGTGCACAACTTCTGACCTCTGTAAAATTTACTGCTGAGAACTGCCCTATCACAGACATTTCAAATACATTGTAATAACTCCACCTTAGAAAGTGATTGCAAATGAACTCTTTGAGAAAAAGATGGCTAATAATTTTTCCCTAATGCACACTCTTACTTAAATCCAAAATGGCTGGTATATACTGACAAAACCCAAGCTCTGAAGCTTTGCCTTTTGTAGTTGGCACAGAACCTGCCATGCCATCTACAATGTTCAGAAACAAAGTGCTCATCTACCCTTGAGTGTGATCACTGCCTCAGATTCTCATTTCTCTTATTTCTATTTGTACTGACACATTTACGTATTAAACATCGTGATTGTTGCAACACTGGTGCTTTGAATGCCCAAAAGGAAACTGGCTCTTGAAAACAAATGTAAGAAAGGGTCTCTCATTTGCAAAGGAACTGAATAAATGCCCTTTCATAGGAAGCACTGCTGTGCAAAGCCATCTTCTGTAAAAGGAGTAAGGAAGCAGGATATAATGCCTAATTTCAGATTAGTATTATTTAGACTTTTGGGAAAAGGGGAAAAAGGCAGTCATTGAGTTAGACCAAGTTAATTGCTGTTTTTCAACTGAGTATTAGAATAAATTTCAAAAGATGGTGTCCTTGTAAAGAGTTTATTCTACAACCATCTTTTATTCATTAAAACTGGTATTCCAAAGGGAATCAGAGATTTTTAAAAAATACTACTAATGCCATTTTCCTAAGTCAAATGAGTCAGTATTTTGGTATTCCTAATTCATCCACCTTGCATTTGGTAAGTTAGTTACCATCACTGTTCTGCGTTATGAAATTTCAAAGTCTCTTTGGAATACTAATTTCCTATTTATAAGTTTAAATTTTTTTATTTCATCCTATTTCCCTGATTTTTCTCTCAAGAGGTGCTGCTGTAAAATTTAATATAAAATACTTAGTCACAAAATAGTATTGCTTTTATGAACATTGTGGCAAGATTTTTTTCCAATAAAAATGATACCATCTTCCATAAATTCCTTAACACAGTAAGAACTGTGATGCAGAACAAAATTACACAGTGTGAAACAGGTACCAGCACAACAGTGAGATTATATTACATCAAAAAATTTTAATGGTCCCAAATATATACTCAACAACTAAGCATACACTCAGGGGGGCAAAAAAAAATTATGACACAAAAGTGACCACATCTAGAATTCCACTCAATCTTTAATCAAGAAGGGACAAACAAATCCCCCACCTCAAAAAAAATTTCTGCAGTTTAAAGGGCAAAGGGAACAGATTTAAAAAAAAAGAGGAAACTTTATGTTCGGCCCTCCCCCGCAGAGGTTTTTAAAACCTGTTGTAGCTTGAGTAAAATGTTCAGAATGTACGATTTCAAAGGCAGGTCTCTTTTATACAAAGAAACTGCTGGCATTCTTAACTAGTGAAGAACTATGGCAAAACCTGCCTTTTCTTCAGAAGTCTCATCCATGGTCCAAGAAAGCATATTCTGATTGTAGCAACTGACCAGTCAATCCAGAGTTCCACTAACAAAACTCCTGCCCTGTTGGCTTTTTTTTCTTTTTTTTTCTTTTTTTTTTGTTTTTTTGTTTTGTTTTCCATTTCCTTCCCTGAGAAAAGGGCAACATGTGGTCCAAGCTGGAGAACTCAAAGGCGTAAGTCCTTCCCCTAAACAAAGTATTTCTCCTTCTTCTGCTCCTTTGAATTGGCACTTGATTGGCAGAAATCCATTTGTATAGGTTGATCTGTGTCATACACAGTAATTCACAAAAGATTGCTGCTTTGCTGTGGGTTTGTTTTGTTTTTGGAAAAAAAATCCTTCCCCAACTGGTAATGTTCTCCAGCAGTTGCCATTATGATGACTCAAGCTTTGCTTTCTTTGACAAAGGTAAAGTTTCCTCTTTATCTTCATCTTCATCATCCTCTTCATCATCATCAGGATAATCTACAAGCCCAACAAGGCCTCCCTACAAAGACAGACACAATTATTATAATTAAGAAAATGTTTGCACATCAATAGCTCACGACTGCATTGTAACATGTTTGCCATAAGCACACTGGTTCAGGTGGTTTTGAATAAAATTAAGCAGAACAAAAATAAATCCTTCAGCATGAATGAAAATTACATTCTCTGAAAAATGTTTAAATTAATAAAGCCAAAATAGGGTTTTACTTATCCAACTGGAAGTATTTCCAATTGAAATTTAGGTAAAGCCAAAAATCTACGTAATTTTGCTAAGTGTCACTGCAGCTCCATGTGTGAAGACATAGTTTATTTTTACTGAGTAGAGCTGACTACATTGAGCAATCTGGAAGCACTTCAAAAACAAATACAGAATATCCTTCAATTTGAATTTTTGAATTATGATACTTTTAAAACACACGTTGTCTTCACAAAAGTTAGTTTACATGTGTAGTGACTAAGAATTTTTTTGAAAAATGTAACGGAATGAAGTGTATGGGTTACAAAGTTTAAACAACTTGTCAGCTGAAAATGAAATGTATCTAGTAACATTAAAAACTCCCTTGTATTGCAAATACCCACAAATTTAGGATTAGGCAGCTCTGGACCCATGAAAAAGCAGCAGCATGAACTTCTGAAACTTCCCCTAACTCTATTATGTTAAGTAATTTCTGAAGCTTAACCAGCATTTGACTACAATGGCAGTTGTAGTCAAATACTTTACTCAAAGGTCCTATTACTTACTCAGGTACCTAATAATGGACATCCAAACCAGAACATGTCAGTCAACTGCATACCAAAATACAACTTGAAAAACAATTACACATATTCTGTACAGTCACACATAACACTGAGTATACTACACCTAAAACAACAACATCTGGTAATTAATGAAAAACCCAATTTCAACACTGTTTCTAGTTTGCAACTGTGGCATGCTTTACTCTGAAAGAAGGTAAGATACCTTATGCCTGAATCCATGCGTGTTTTCCAGAGCACTGCATGTTTCCCTTTGTAAGCTGAACATTTTTCTTTTGCCACCACTACTTGAATTTGTGGAGTCAATACTGTAGCCAATATGTTCCATGTGTAAAGACTCCATTTCAGACTCAGGGAATTACACTGTCTGGGAGAGAACAAACCTCTAACAGACTGAATGGATTTCCAAGCCAATTCCATCCCTTTTAAAAAGTGCTTGACTAACTCTTGGGTCATGCAAGGAGTTTCCTTCACAGAGGGATTTAGAGGAAGTGTCCTTAGCTTCTTCCATCAGCCAAACTCTTCTAATCCAGGTGTTTTCAATAGAATGCAATCCAAATACAAACTCTTAAGCCATGTTGAGTAGAAGAAAGAAAAAACCTAAACCTCCATTTACCTTCACTAGACGTTAGATAAACAAGCTGAATGGTAGCATTACAAAACGAGGATGAATCAGTGTTATTCCAAGATTACCTGAACAACTGATATACATATCTCACCTTTCAGAAGTGAAAACACTTGTTATGAAAATAAATTCTCATTATCTGAACTGCACTGTATCAGCATTACCTTATCTGCCCCTCCATTCTGGGAAAACAGCAGTCCCACTACTTTCCTGACTCAGTTCAAACACTTTTAGTCAAAAATCTGATAAAATCCAACAGTGTCCTAAAATGTATTTAAAAATGCTTGTTTTGAATATTCACTCCAAGTTACAATGCTCTTTTAAAGGGGCTTTCTTCTTCTATTTCAGTATGTTCCAAATCAAAACTAAGTCAGTTCAAAGGTAAAAATGTCACACTTGGGTATCAGAAATTGTTCTGGCTTACAGCAATCAGCATTCAATGCAATTTATTTCCTTCATATAGGTCAATTATAGAATTCTGAACAGTACAAAAATGGTGATAGTAGAAATCCTCAATGGATGCAGCAGGGCATTGTGGTATCTACCAAAATTTGGCTATGTTTCCAAAATATTTATTTTTACCTGTCAAATATCCCAGTGCAATTTAACATAAGTACAGTGTTGTCTGTATTTCACAGTAAACATCACTGCTAGGAGCAACTAGTGGCATGCTTCCTACTTGACTAGTCTGGGCATTAGAAGAGCTTTTATTTCTTCTACATACAGCAGATCTTGTTAAAAATGCTGAAGGCCAGACAAGAAGTTCACACAAACCAGACAGTCCATTGCTGCTTAACGTGTCAGGACTCACACAAACTTCAGAGAGATGCAAAAGCAAATTCCTACTCTGTAACAATGAAGTCAACCTACAACCATTCAAAATTACCTTAGTTGTAATAGCTGCCATCTGAGATGTGCTTTTAGAAACTGAGCCAGGTGAGCCAGGGGACCCTGGAGACCCAGGCGACCCAGGGGATCCAGGCAGATTACTTGCAGATGACTGGCTGGTAAGGTTAGATTTTGTACCACTGGAAAAAGAAAGCTTGAAACTTGGGCTCTGACGACCTGAAAGGTTAGTTTTCAGAAGAACTTCCTTTTCTTCACTCTCTTTCACTGTAAAGAAAAAAAAAGCAAAAGTAAAGGATTGAGTCCAACATTTAATCACAAATCACTGTTGGGGAAAGGCTTAATACTTTATGTCTTTATGTATAACTCAATTAAGTGAGTCATCATAGACTTTTTTCCATACTACTGTACCACCTACCAGCTGTTGTCACTGGCCAGGAATGAACACTTTTTTTCTACCAGTGGTATCACCTGAACATTTATGTAGAAAAATTTGAGTTATAAACCAGTATTATATATATTCATTACATAACATTGAATTATAACCCAAATAAAACACAGAAAAACTTGACTATCAGTTAAGATTTAAATTCAAATGCTTCAAGAAATCTACAACACATTCTGCTTTTGAAGACAACCAAACTGTTTTAAAGGTAAAACACCAAATTGATGTTGCAATTTCAAAATAAATACATGCAAATCCTTCACTGCAGTAGGACTAAATAATACAAGTTATGGCATTCATCTTCTCATCACTTACATTTTTTTCTTTCCATGAATTTACTGATAGGGTCCATAATATCCTCATCATTTTTAGGCTTGTCAGAAGGGGGCACCACTGCCTCTCCATCTTCCATATCATCCTCATCAGTATTAAACCACATTTCCTCCTCATCTTCCAGGGTTCTTGCGTCCCTTCTGTACCTGTGGTTTCTCAAAATGGAGCGCATGCTGTAGAACAGTAAGTTTGAAAAGTGTAGATTCAAAAATCAACTCAATAATAAAACTTCTACTCAACACAGTGACAGTTTACAGATCCATACACTGCAGAGCAATAAAAACACCATCAAATCATTCCCTAATGTAAACCTTTGTATTTTCAATGCAAATATCATTATAAACTTTTCCATGTAAAGAATCAAATAAAGTACAACTCTGCTAATAGCACAGACTACTCAATCAGTACAAAATTCTGTAGCACATAAACAGCACTATTAAAAGTAATTTTAATAAATCTCACTAAAGTGTTGCATTCAGACTTGGTTTATCAGTTTGCACCGGTAAATAAAAAGTTGTAAAACAAAGAGTTTAGAAATACAGACTTATTCTCTGAAAACATTTTGTAACCTGTTTGTATTCAGGTCCAACAAGTTAAAAAAAAAAAAATATCTAACTTAAATATGACTCCAGTTTTAAGAAGATACATTTAAAAGAAAGCTATCTCTCTCTGCCACATCCATCTGTTAAAACTTTTGGTCACTTATCAGTATTTTCCATTTTTTAGGGTCTTGGATATGAACTGCTACCTCTCCCTATTTGATCTATTATCAACGTTGGTTTATTTCAGCTCCACCGTACTTTTCTCTTTTCTCACAGAAGCAGTATTACGGTCTTGGAGCAGAGTGACAGGGATGTGGCCCTTCGAGAATGGGGCAAGGAGAAGTGGAAGAGAGGTTGAAAACATTTTCATTGCTAGATGTTGATTTTAACAGTTTCCAACAGAAGCATGATGAAGCATTTGATGAAGCACTTCACAATTTACTAGATGAAATTTCATGTTTTTCATAAAGTCTCTGTTACTGGGATCAAAATGTTAATAATACAACCTAGACATTTGCATTACTGACTGCAGGAAAAAGCCACAAGGAAAAAATTAGAACATTACACGCTATTGAATAAAAACACTAAATGTACTTTTAATAATAAATCTAGTTATAAGTAAGTTGCTTGCCAGCATTATCATCTCTTATCTATACATACTGCATCATTTTACATTATATTTACACTCAAGTTCTGCTAACAGCACAAAACTATGACTTAAGTGGAACTCTAATGAATACTTTTGTGGCCCATGTCCACAAAATGTTGGTCTCCTTCCTTACTGAACTTTCTTTGCTAAAATATGTAAACAGATTCTTGTTATTTGTGCATTTTATTATTTCTGGGTTTTCACTTTAAAAATTACATGGATTGTGACAGGACTTGTGCAGCCACTATATAAAATGTAGGAAGAAGGTTGAGCTACAGACCTCTTGAAGCTCTATTTTCTGTTGGATAAACTCATGCAGCACAACCACTTAGTTCAACTTAAGCCAAGAAAAAAACTAAAGCTTTACTTGCTATACTGGATGGAAATTGCTGAAGAAAGCAGCTGGGTATTCTTTCCCACACATGCATTAATGTAAGAAAGAATCACAGCCTTGAATTTCAGCTGTTTATGTCATAAGCTTAGCTGACATAAGCCAAAATAATAACATCTCACTTTTAACACCTCAGTACTCAAAACTGCAGATCCTGCACATGCTCTTGAAAGTGCTTCAATGTTTTAAAATAAATCTACACTTACAGTCTCATTTTAATTGTACAAATCTCAAATTTAAGTATTAAGAAATCCTGTGGCAGGAAATAGAAGTCTGAAATTTCAAGATATCCTAGTAGGACTACTCAGAATTAATTTTACTGTGTTTTCAAACTAATTCAAGAAAGCAGAACAAAAACAGGTCTTGCTAACAATTCTTAAGAGTAACTCATCTGCTCACACAAGCAGTCATTTTGTTTTAATGAAACTAGACATAAAGCAAAAAGAAATGGAGCAAAAAGGCCTAAACTTCCTATTTTTATACATCTCAACCTTTTAACCTTGGGCACCTGTGTACTATGGAAGGGAACTTTTGTTCTGGCAAATGGAAGGAGCTATTCAAGCTTTGCATCAGATTGTTCTTACTCCATCAGCAAATCTAACAGGGACAAAAAAAGCATTCTCTGAAAATTTCTTTGGCTATTCTATTCCTCAGGCATTTTGATAAAACCTATCTAAATATCCATTCCCACAACTAAAATAAAAAGAAATCTGATGTGAAAATTTTTGAAAGAAAAATCCACAGAATGGTAATTCACAACTGAACAGGCTTTCAAATCAGCAGTGGAAATCTATTATTTAAATAAATGAACTTGGTAGAGATACTTGGTAGGCTTCCAACCTCATTAAAGTAGTGCACATACATTTAAGATATGATAAATTAGCATTATGACTGGGGGTCCAGCAACTAACATTTCCTGAAAGTTGATCAAAAGTCTGTAGCAACATATTTGAAAATCACACTTTTAATCAAGTAAATTCAGCAAGGCTTGAGATGCAAGCAGGAGTCTAAATTTTAATCTCCATTTCCCAGTAATAGAGAACAGCCCATCAATAGTCTGATAAGATAATTAAAGCATCAATATACTATTAAGAACATTTAGTGCATTTTACCTGTCAAGTTTTGGATTATCTTGTCTTTCCCGTTGTTGTTCAAATCGTAGTTTCAATCCTTTGAATGTCTGCACATAATCCACATCTTCCAGTGCCTTCCAGTAATTTTCAATTACATGAGCTGTTAATGATTTTATATCTTCCTATAGGAAGAAACAAACATAAAGTGACTTATTTTCATTCCAATTAGTTTATTTAATACAATATAAAAAGTATCTGAAATGAGAATGCCATAGCAAGCACTGTATTCATTAGCTTATGCAAAAATGAGTATTAGAAGTGTAATTAAAAATCTAGAGCCTCAACTATTTGATTAGCAAAACAACATCAATTTTCTAGCAGCATCTCCTTCAAAACACAACAGAACCTAAAGCCTGACAAAAACTAGACCCAACTCAAGCCTAAAATGTCTTTCCCACTGTAACTTAGAGATATTTTTATACTGGTAAGAGTGCATGGCATGCAGTCCTTCAGGAACAGGCAGCTCCAGCAAGGGGCCCTCATGGGATCAAAAGTCCTGTCAGTGAACCTGCTCCAGTGCGGGCTCCTCTCTCCACAGGTCCTGCCAGGAGCCTGCTCCACCAAAGGCTTCCCAAGGGGTCACAGTCTCCTTTGGGCACCCACCTGCTCTGGCCTGGGGTCCTCCACAGGCTGCAGGTGGATCTCTGCTCCACCATGGACCTCCAGTGGGCTACAGGGGGATAGCTGTCTCACCATGGACATCACCATAGGCTGCAGGGGAGTCTCTGCTCTGACCAGAGCCAGTGGCACGTTCATCTTGGAGCCAGCTGGCATTGGCTCTACTGAACACAAGGGAAGCTTCCAGCAGCTTCTATAGAAGCCACTCCTTTAGCCACTGCTCACCAAAACCTTGCCATGCAAACCCAATACACCACTGTACAAGTCACAACCACCTACACAGATGAACTTTTTTCATAGCTTCAAAACCAGTTTTCAATCAACTGTTTCATGATGATCAGGTCATCTTATTCATTACCTTGAGTCCCAACTCAAAGAAAAAAGAGGTGATCAACACTGAAGATTTCAAGAGGTGACCATGCCTGGTGACTTACTCTTCTACAACTGTCTGCACCCTAGCTTGGGCCCAATTAGAGACTCCCCATGGAAGGAACTTGGTAGCACTCCATTAAAATAATCAAAAGAGATTGGTAGCTCTTATGTGTATTTCCATATTCCACTGAATTGACATTACGCAGCACAGCTAAATTTGATGGGTTTGTAGCAGTAGTTTCTAATTACATTCCTGTCATAACAAGCCCATCCAATCTGCATGATGAAATTTGATTAGTGCTGCCTTTGCAAATCTGGGTACTGTGAGTACAGTATCAAGTGAATTTAATCTTCAAGTAATGGTACTGTTTGAATGTAAAAAAGAACATGTACAAATATGTAATAGTGATATAAAACAAGGTTCATATAAATGCAGTATCACATGGTCCCATTATGATAGCATAATTTAGGGCAAAAGCAAAACCAAAAGTAATACTGAATTACAAGACTAAACAATATAGTAATTATCTTCATCATATGATAGCACTCACCACTCTGATAAATTCGAACATCTCTATTATGGCAGAGTTCATCAGATTATAACGGGAACCATTATTTAGAAATGCTTTGACCACGGGTTCAAACAAAAAACTTTTCATTATGTAACGGTTGTAGAATTCATCCTTTAGCCCAATTATCTTTCTTTTGAAACGAAGGGCACCTGAAACAGATGTGTTGTCAAAGGAGTTTTTAAACTTAAAAGCAAAATTGCAGAAATTACTGAGCAGTTAGGGCAATTTACAGCCTCAGTTCATATACAGCAATACGTTCAGTTGTTCTCTGCTTCTCAATAGTTTTGACTATACTGCTGATTACTTATTTACTCTATCATAAAGAAATCCTTCATCATAACTGTACAAATGAAATGATCTCTGTTCACTGAAGGATTCATATAGTATTGTTTAACTATACTACTGCTAATATAAAAATCTATTTTCGATTTTTAAAATTACTTATGGTAAAGGTAAAACATTTTCTCAGTAAAAAAACTGAGAAATTTGCTTATCATCCCTATTATTCAAATGTTTGATTAGATTTAATTAGTACTATCTGATTAGGATATAAACTATCTAATTTTAAAATTGGTAAACAACACTTTATTCACGCATATAGTAAGGCAAAGGCTTGATTTACAACCAGTTTAAAGCTCTTTCTGAAACTCTAAAGTGTACACAAGTGAGAAAATGTCCGTGCATAAAGTACAGTATCACCTGGCAGCACATTTTGCTTAGCAGCCATGTGTACAGGTTATTCAGTTACAAAATGTAAAAGGTACTTCTTATTGTATGGTACTGCTCAGTCAACTTAAGGCTTTGTTTAACTCTATGTCCACAACTGAACTACAGAGAAAATCTCTTACTTGTCTCCAGAATTAAGTCACACTGCTTTGACACTACTGAGCTGAGCATGGTCAAGAAACTACCATTGTCTGAAGAGCAGCACACTGAACTTCTGTGCAGTTTAATGCAGTCAGGTAGTCACAGTTCTAATTAACTACCTCTGATAATTCCTACTAAAAAAACATCAAAACTTCAACGCTTCTCTTAGTATATTCAATACCGACATACCATCTCTTCAATTCCCCTCTCCACTGAGATGAAGCAAAATCCTTCTTTTTTCAGGATAAAAAGGTATCTAAAACTGCAAAATTATTTACTAATAGTAGCTGATATATCTATAATCTAGTATGAGAAACATAGACTATAACAGTAGAATTTCTGTATTCAGTCAAAAATTGTCATGATCTATGAACAGTTTTTTTCCAGCAGAGTGAAGATATGTATCAGCTCACATTCACAAAATTCCAGTTTATTCCTCAGCTTTCAAACTTACACAATGCCAAGAAAGCGTGCTTTGAGGCCATGAGAACCAGTACCCTTCGCAGGATATCTTTGTTAATAATGTAGTTTTTTATGTGATAGGTATGATGTTCTACACAGAAAGTTAGCAATTCCAGTATTAATGCCAAGAGTTGGGCTGTCTGAAAATCATCTGTAATAAAACAAAACCAAAATAATTTAACATATCTGGAATACTGCCTTCAGAAGCTAACTTCAAATATCCAACTGCACTCCAGTAAACATTTCCAAGTTCTTTTATTTTCCCACAGACATTTTATGGAACATGCTGCAGGATATGTTTAGTCTTTTAAACAGAAATTGAACAAGCTTGTTATGGATTGAGTGTTTTCTATAAATACAGATATGGCAGGAAACTCTCTTAAAATATGAAACCAATTACATTTTTCTTAAATTGGTGTTTGAAGGTTCAGAGTACAAAACTTAACCCTAACACAAGCAGTCAGGCTTATTTAACCAAATCACATTATGATGTCCACACATCTACATCATAAACTATTGCCCCATATGCAGTATCTTAACTGAGTTTGCACCAAAAACGTGATCTATAATGCCTTTTAACTAAAGTACTGTGCAAGAAATATCTTGGGGTCTTCAAACTGCTGCTAGTAGCCAGCATGAACAGTTAGTTCACTACTGATCTCCGCTTTCTTAGTCTGATCTAGAAACAATACCCTCAAATTCAGCACACCTTCCCAGGGGAAATGTTGCAACATTTCTAGTAATCCCTGACCTTAAAAAAACATTTAGACATGTTTACAAGTCTACGTCAGTGAACTGCCCCATGAGTTCCTAAAAATTATACAAGTATTTTAATTTTTGCTAAGGCCAAATTTGCAGCAAAAGTTGCTCACTTCTTAAATCAGGTTTCTCTGCTGAGTTTTATGCCTATGCATTATTCAAATGACTAAATAATGAATCAGCATTTTACTTTGAACTATGTATCATAATCTCAGACTCAAATTTTTTAGACAGAAAATGTCCTTTGACACTTATTCTAGACATTGACTTTCAACAGCCTTGATGTGCCCAAAATCCAGAGTGTCATTACCTTTGCTAGGCTTGTCCTCTGTAGTATTGGCCAATAAAGGGGCTGTCAGAACATGCATACAATGTTTGTAGAAGAAACCTAAGAACTCTGTCTTTTCTGTTTTCTAAGGAATGAAAA
Organism: Corvus kubaryi; assembly: GCF_017639235.1. Classification (NCBI taxonomy): domain Eukaryota; kingdom Metazoa; phylum Chordata; class Aves; order Passeriformes; family Corvidae; genus Corvus; species Corvus kubaryi. Next base: position 20,351,410 of record NW_024582054.1, read on the forward strand.
AAAATATATGTAACACATATCATCAAATACTCTAAAAAAATCTAACGTAATTTCATTTGAAGGTATTTACTTACATTGGCAGTGGCAAGCATATTTTCTGGATCAACTAAAGTACGAAGCAAACCCATGAGTAGTACTGCCCCTCCAAGTTCTGGATCTGTGTCACAAATCATGTGCTCTATAATGAGGTTAATGAGTAATATATCCTAAGAGGAGGGGGGGAAAGAAAAATCAATTCAAATGGTACTCCCTTCCGCCAAATCTGAAATTATACAATGCAACAAGCATCTGTGAACAGGTGAACACTCATCTCACCTAACAGAACTCTTTAAAAAACACAAAGCAGTTCAGTATCCTGTTACCAAATTCCATACTTCTTTGAAACAAGGGATCATGTCATTCACAGAGTCATAAATATAAACCAGGAATTTCAAAGCCCACTAATTTCAAAAACAATACACACATTTCTGAGGACCCTCTACTTACATCATCATTCTGCTGCGCTTCCTGCATGACGAATTCTCGTACCATGGATGGGTTGTATTCAACCAAATATGAAAATATATCAGTGGCTGCACTTCGTACTTGCGCATCATCCATACCCTGGGAAAGTCAAATGAAACCATTTACGCTTTCTTGAAAAGCTTAAATGGAACCAGAAAACATACAGCTTTAATTCCTTTTCACAAATCATACCTAACTATTGCTAAAGCCATATTCTAAAACTAAGTTAACTCTCACTTCTTCTTTGTAGATTTGACAGCAGTTGGGCAAAATAAATTTTATGGTTTCCCTGCCCTTTGATCGATTTCCCTATTTTCTTACTTATTGGGATACCAAAAAGCAAACAAAGCTAGGAAAGCAAATGAGAAAACAAAAACTGAAGAACGCCAAGGCACTTACCAATGACATATTGTAACACCTTTTAAAGTTTTACAAAAATATATTGAACATTCTGAATCTTAAGCTAGGACAAGCTAAATGAAGCAAATAAAACGAAAAGCACTTGCTGAAGTTTGTGCTGAAGCTACTTTTTAAAAAAAGCCTCTCTGAAGATAAACAAACTTGTTATGACAAATAGAATTGAAATGACTTACCAATATGACTTCTAGTGCAGGCAGTATGCCCATATTTGACAAAGTTTTGAAAAATGCATCTCTGTTTTGAGGCTGAAGTGTTTGTGAGAATGCACAAAACTCTTTCAGAAAATTTACCTGAAAATCAGGAATATACCAGTCAGTAATTAAAAAAAAAAAAAAAGGGATGCACATGTCACTTTGTGATAATTGCCACATGTATATTTTACAGATTTCTTACCAATTCCTGTCTTTTCTCCTCATCTGTGGCTTCATCTGTTAGTTGTGCAAACAAGTCTGTCAGAAATTTTTCATCTTCCTACAAAAGCAAAACAATACCATTTGTTTATTTGACAATATCAAAAGGCATCCAAGTATAATATAAAGTTCTTCTAGACCATGCTTCCTGGAATGAAGAGAACATATGTTTGTATACTGTAATTAATCACACCACTATCAACTTTCTAATTCAATTTTCAAGTAAATTAATATCTTGTTTTTGAGCTTTAATCATATTCATATCACTCCACCCCCCAACAATTCACTCTCAATTACAACGTTTGTTGTGTTGCCTTCTAGTTGCCCTTTTTCTACTTTCTACTGCAATTCTCACTGTTTTGTCTTTGCCTTCTTCAACTTCCTTCCCCCTTGTCACATGCCAGTCCCCCTAAATCACACCAACCTTGCTTCAGCTATTTACATACATTTACAAACATGATCTCCCACACAGCCCTACGCACGCACACACACTCTCATATATTTATATCTTTGGAATGTTATTAGATGTCTGCAGCAGAACAAAAGCAAGAACACAATAAAGGGAAAGCTGCCTAACAGCAGGAATGAGGTGAATTCTAGAGACCAAATCAAAACAACTGTTCCTATTACATGCAGAATTTATTGGGCATTCTGGCTGACAGCAATCAAAACCCATTCCATTATTTTCACACTGCTGTACCTTAGCAAAACTGCAAACAGCTGCAAACACATTACAAATGAGTATTTAGATTGAACGAAGCAGCAATACTTAGCTTTCCATGAACTTTAGAGTCCTAACAACTAGGAGATTATTAAAACAGAAATAAACTTTCTCCCATCCTTTTCCCAATATTATACAATAATAAAACAGCACTTGCTAAGAAGGATTCCTGTACATCAGAAACTAATACATTTTTTCAGAAAGCTGCCAGTGTTGTTTCTTGCGATGTCAGTAACACCATGTGCAACAATCCCTCCATCCCAAAACCACAGTGCCAGAAATCCAAGCTGCTTTGCTTATGTTTGCACTGCATAAAGCAAAACCATGAAAGTACTTCAGATACACACACAAAAACTTTCTTATGTTGTGAATTACCTCAATACCTCATCCAGGCTCACCATGCAGCCTTGCTGAGAAAGTGAGTACCTCAGTTCTGACAGCACACCATGCTAAGGCTGCTGTGACACTGCCACAACACAATCAGGATCTCTACATGGCACTGCACAACACAGATAAATCCACAACAGGCTGGCATGAGCTACTATATCTCACTGCACTATAATGTAAACCCTACATTTGGAATATGCCATGTTTCCTCTTGTCTGATGCTGAGCTGTGCTCCTAACCTGACCCAACAGACAATGAAGAAAAGCGATTTCTGGACACAAGTTCAGGTGCTGTTTCTGTGTCTACTTCAAAATCCAAACAAAAGGAGATAGGAGAGACCTCATTTGAAGTATACCAAAATTCACTCTGGAGGATCAAGCACAGATGTAAATTTTGATTTGCAGATATCAACAGTCAAATATGTTCAAAACAACTATTAAGGTCTTTGATTTCAAGAAACGTACCTTAAGCTTTGATGGGAGAATACAAGGATGTTAGACTACCTGCTATTCAGCTGTTACATGGCTTTCTAAATTTTCTGTTCTAATATTTAACCCATTAGCCACCACAGGTAACGTAAGTAACCCACAGTAGACATACTGACATACTTAGTCACTAAAATTAATTTAAAAAAAACCAAACAAAGCCAAACCCCATAAAATCCAGTTCTTTTGAAGAATATGCAGGTTCTTTTCCATGATTAGCAGTGCATTTAAGAAAAGGCTACATAGTTTGCTTTCATTTCTCTTTTTGCTGTTTCGATCAAGATGTAGAACTAATCTTATCTATGAAAACTATTGAGAAGATGCATGCTTATCCCCAGCTGGAAAGCATAACCCCTATTTCCATTCTCACTGTGAAAGCAACTTTTCACCTCTTCCATAATACCTGAGAGTAAAGGCGAGTCAATACCACAAAATTATCTTAAGAGTGATCACTGCGAAAAAATAATGGAAACAGCAGCAGCAGCAGATAATCATGGCTCTTACATATGTAAGAGCCATGAATAGTGTACTTCTGAAAAATAAAAACAGGGGTATTAAACTGGGGTTTTTATGTTGTGGAAGGAGGAGACCCTGTACTGTTGGCAGTATGTGGGTCTCATTTATGAGACTTCAGTGTCCCAGAGATGGAGTTCCCTGAGGAAGCTGCACATCTGGCACTATGTGGCAGAGCAGGACAGGCAGAAGCTGGCTGGGAGGGAAGGCGTGGGCAGGACCCCAGCTCAGCTCTCTGACCATATCCTGCCACATTCCTGACCCATTCAAGATATGGCTGTCTGCAGCAGAGGGCAATCCACTCACCCTGGTATTGGGCTTGCAAACATACGGGACTTGTACAGGGAACCTAACACTGGCAAGCGATAAAGACTTCAATGCTGGCACTTAATGTTTCAGGAAGAATTTGCAGAAGTTCAGTATGTAACTATTTTTCAGCATTCCAAGTATAGACCACAATACAGTATTTTACAATCCATCATTAAATATAATATTGAAATATTCTCCATGCCATGTCCTCTCCCAAACTCCATTAAATACTTTGCACTTTTAAATTAACAAGATTACCTGAAATCTCCAGGCTTCAAAACAACCATCAGACAAAAATCAGACAAATTAAGATGGATCTGAGCGATTTGAAACATCCCACCCTTACATGGATAATATGCAGTAAATGGCACTTATTCCAAGAAAATAAAAACAACTTATTACTAACTTCACACTTACGGCTTAGCCCTGAAAAGCTTTTAGCATTTATCTCATTCCAGATGCTTAATGAAAGGCAGACAGGTTGCTGTTCACAAGAAATGACTCCCTCTCACATTTATAGAAAAATTGTCATTGCAAAGAACATTCTAAATACAAGATTCTCTCTCTCAAGCTGTAAAATTACTGACAAGGGCAATATATCTGAAGAAACATTTCTGAACAATACTACCAGGATCTGTGGAAATGCACAGTCTGAGAACAGAGTTCACATATTTTAGAAGTCACAAAGCACCAACACTCAATGCTAAAATTACTTCAATTTACATGTTTTCTTTTTTTTTCAACTTTCAAAAATCCCCCAAAATATGTCTGTGAACACAGTGCAAATGCATAATTCTCTGCAGTATGTGGTCTTTTCACGAAGACAAGTATCAAAACACATTTCGCTGTATCTTAGAAGCTGTGAAGGTCACAACTGTTTTCCAAGAGAACAAAACTGCAAACAATAGTTTATGATGTAATTGTGGATTCTAGGTATTTTCCCCAGGCACAGAAATTATTAAAAGTGCAACATTTAAACTATGTGTATACCAGACACTAAGTATATTCATTTATGCTTTACAAGTTCTAAGTAGATGCTTCTAGGATTTAATACATTTCAAAGTTCATGAAGATAAAAACAAGCCAGGCCAACTACTCACTCAATCATTTATGACTTTAAAAACAAGAAAACCCACAGGTAAGGTAGGATCACAAAAAAGGACACTATTTACATTTGTGATTCAACTTTCAAAGTAGTCCTCCTCCTCCCAAAAGGCACTTAAAAAAGGATTCTTGAAAACCAGGCCTCTCTAGTAATTAACATTCAGTTATCAGATACTTTTGTGTCTGTGATTACAGATAAATGACATAAACCCTACTTTTCTCAAAAAACAAACATCCAAGAAACTCAACACCACCTAAACTGGAAAGAGAGCACACATTCCATCCTAAATTCCACCTTCATATTCATTTTGGGCAGAAACAGTATTTTAGCCCATAAAGTGAAATTTTCATGAAATGTTACTAGCAAACAGATAAATACCACTTCAAACACACATTCCTTCCTGCTACCACACAGAAGATTTCTTAGTTTAAAATCTCCTTCATATCGGACTGCCTTTCCACACATGCCTTCATCATGCATTACTTCCACGTGAATCGACATGCTGGAAGAGTAGTGAGGATCCACCAAATCACTTCTGTAGTTTCTGTACACGTGGAAAATAATTTTCTACAATGAAGAAGTTAATCCCAAAAATCATGAGCATGCACCACTCACAAATGTCTTTCACCAAGTCATTTATTTCCCCCAGAAAGCAGTATCCTTTTACACTTCACTGCAAGGTGAATTTTGCTGGAAGTAAATCCCCAGTTATTCCTGAGCCAACTACTATGAGAAAGAAGACTGGATTTGGGCAAAACTACCAACATGCACTAACACAATTCTTCCTCTAAAACAACTACAGATAATTATGTTTGCATTCACAGGACTCTGTTTAGAATAAGCAACTACCTGTAAAACCACTTTCAAAAATTAAAATCTGCCTATTGTTACACATAAATACAGTAAAATATACAGATGTACCTAAATGCCTGCAATTTTTTAGCTCTTGGAAAGAGATATAGGGACTACCAGTAATATGATTTTTGTATTTAAAAATTCTGATTTACCAGTGCAATAATACATCTGATCACTGCTCTACCAGGCACAAAAATTATTTTAACTTATGTCCACTTTTCTCCTTCTCTGAAAACTAAAGACCCTGAAGTCTACATGCACATACCCAAAAGTAATCCTAACAATATTCTTTATTCTGGAAGATAAAAACATCACATCATCTTGCTGGCAAAAAGAGCACACCAATGAGAAAAGGGGGAGAGAACAGAAGGAAATAGTGTTTGCTCACTCTATGGCGCAGTTTTGCAACTTTTTTTTTTATGAACTAGTTAATAATATGAAGGGAAAGAACTGGTGGCCTCCAGTGTGAACATTAGTATGTATTTTTTTAAATTGCAAAAGAGCGTCATATAAAGCAAGAAACACCACTTACCTGTCCCACCCCCACTCTCAAAACTTGGCGAACTCCATGTTTCAGCAAGGATTCTTGGTGGCTATGACATCTCAAGACTAGAACAGGTTGGACCCCAAGCAGTAAGAGCATATTAGGAGGGGCTGAAATTGCAAAAAAATGTTATAAACACCTCTCTCATATCTTACACACTGTGAATGAAAAAAACCTGTAATTGAGTAGATTTTCACAGCAGTTAATTCTGCAGGCTGGAAATACTGCTTTCATGGCTTTACTATTCATCATGCAACAACAGTATCCAGTTTAGTGGGATGGTGACATGCTCACTTAAATTGACCAATCTTATAAAATCAAATCACAAACTAACCTCCAGTTCTCAGAAAAGCCTATCAATGTAAGCACATTTTTATAAAGCTTATGGGAAAGCTAACCTTCATGAAGAAGGAGGGAAGAATATGATTCATAACCCTAATGCCAAAGGTTACCTATTTTCTGTTTTTGGTTTTAGCACAGAAGGGCAACAATTATTTGCCTACCAAAGAAAGCAAAATCATGGAAGCAAATATCTTCTGTGACTACAGAATTTATTTTTTTTAAACACATACAAAATCTCTCTAATAAAGCCAGACCTCTGAAGAATCAGCATATTCTCATTTACAATATTCATTAATTATAACTAAAAACTGACTTTAAATGTCAGTGACCTTTAATGACTGTAAATGGCCTATCTTGACCATAAATGCCTTAAATAAAACACAGTGGTAGTTTTTAGTAAAGTCACTCAGCCTGTCAAAAAGCCTAAGACACAATCTGTACAGTCTTGTACAAACTTCTAGTCACTTCTCTGAAACTGAAGTCTGGCTGAGTTAATTGAGATGAGACTACTGTAAGGTGCCACTTTGGTTAATACACAGCCTGACATGGAAAGGCCTTGTTACAGCTCACTGTTTTTCCATGATGGAGGTAACAGTTTTTCTTTTCCTTTCCTTTACAGCCAGAGAGAGAGAGAAAAGAACAGAATACCCAACAACTCAGTTGTATACATAAGAGTTGCAGTATGTCATGGGATATCAGCTACTCAGGGAGTCTACTTTTATTCTGCCAAGTGAAACTTTCCAAGAAGAGATCTCTTTTTTCACATCCTCAATGGTCCAAGAGAGACAACCTAAAGTCAACAGCAAAGGCATTAACAACCTTTATCATGCATCAGCTAAGAACCTGAGATCTCATCCATGGCTTCCAATAAACTACCACGAAGCATCCCAGAGTCTTTTCAATTAATAATGACTTCTAAAAGAAACCACTTCTTAAGTAAACATGTAAGGTTAGTGAGTACCAAGATCTCAGAAGATCTAAAATAATGAATGGCAGGAACTACAGAGAACTATACATTCTTCATGAAGTAACACCCCCTCCACACACCCAAAGTATTGTGATACCAGCTACAGGAATGCATGTTAAACCACACACAAATGGAAGAAAGCCCTTAGGAATTAGTTATAGAAGTGAAAACAACAAAAGGAGTATTTTAGGTCAGTTCTCAGAGCATTATTTATTCTGCTTAAAGAAATGGGAAGCAATAGCATCATACATTTTATACACAGACTATAGGAATGGGGGGCTGAAATGAAACTAGAGTGCAGAGATTTTCAAAAAGTGCAACCTGACCTATTGCTCTATGAATCAATGAATAAATAAATACCAGGTAAGTAGGCTGAAACCTTGGGTTAGAGCTACACTGCAAGAACTTGAAAAATCAATCAGTCAGTCAAACCTTTTAAACTCTTAGAAATGCAACGGACACATAATTTGTGAGTATTTTTTAATTCCCTCAAAACCAAAAATTGATCAACAACGTCAAATGAATTCCAACAGATTTTTACTTATAAATTCAGGGAGTTCTCCGTCCTTGCTAGAGAGCTGTACTGTGAAACTACTAGGAAATGCAATATAGCACAGGATGTATTATCTTTCTTGTGTGCTATCATTCTGGGCTCCTCAAAGCCGTGGAAAGCACTTCAACAATTCGAAATGTTTATCTAACTTTGAAATGCAATGTTAATTCTTCTGGCTCCAACATACATGAAGTATACTTTATTCCCAACCATAGAGAACAGCAACAGAAGTGAAGGTAAGGTTAAAAAATCTGCTGTCACACAACAAATCAAAATCAGATCTGAGCCTTTATTTCAACTGTAAACTGCAACTAACAAGTCTGGCAACCATACTAAACCTTGGTATACTAACCTAAACCTGCTCTACATCCATTAACCTAACACAAGTTGTAAGAGACAAAAAAAGGAAACTCATCAGTCACTAGTCCTCAATAAAATTATCTTGGGATGTCTGGCAAACACACCCTTAATTATTTTGCAGGATCAGGCCCTTTTTTTCTCACCCAGTTTCTCAAGACCCCTCTCAGAATCAGCCACTGTAACCAAGACTCCTGAATAATTCTTCCCCTCCTACTCCTCAAGTCAAAATGTATCATCTTCAGAAATTTGCTTTTAGCAACTGTTGCAAAGAGGGCAAGACATTTTTGAGACAATAGTCATACTGAATGCTCCAGTTGAGATCCCTTAACTTGATCCTCACCAACATTCTCTCAAAGTCAGACTTGTAAACTTCTTCAAATTGGCAACTCCAAAATGATTAAGGCCTTCTAACTGTTTCAGATAAGCAACTGTGACTTTGTTTATCAGTGACACACATACAGACATGAACAGCTGGGTTCACCTGGGCACAAGCTGGGGCCTAGTACTACTGAAGATGGCCCAGGTGTTTCACCTGACAGATTAAAGCTCCGATAGAGTGGATTAAGTAATACCAGTATTCTGATAACTGAGTGCAATGGATGAAAAGTTGTGAGGCCTAGTTTTGACAATTATTTGCTCTATGAGTTTGCAAAAGGAATTTTCACTCTCTTTTGCTATGTTTTCCATGAAATTATACAGGGTACATCCTGAGAGTCAAACTGAAGATAAATAAGGTTAAACCAATCAGTAACATCTAACACTTGGTCCATTTCTCCAGATCAGACAGCCCCTACAAACACACTGACTATTCATTTTTTAAACTCTGGGAGAAATAAGATAACGATAATTAATTTCTACAAACCAAAATACATGTGCTGTAACACCCTGCTGAGTTAGCTGAAAGCTTTAGAAAGCTCCCCTTACTGAGATGTGCCACCCACTTCTAACACCGTTCAGGAAGTTCATGGGTTGGTGCAGAACATCTAAGACATTGGTAAGCTATGTAAAGTATCAAATAATCTCTTTACATTTGCAGTAAGACATACTTAATGAAAAACTGGTAATTCCAAGAAGCATTATTTAGGGACTTATTAAGACAAACTAAGAAAACATTCAAGCACCTAAAGCAGTCTTATGTTCTTAATCTGTACTTTCCAAACAGCTAATTTAATTTACTTCGAAATTAGCAACAGCTACATCGTGGTAGGAGATTATATTGTGAAATTTAGGCAAAGTAATCTTTTTCATAGTAATGTGACAAAAGATATCCCTACGTCTAGTGACTAAAGAGTCCCAAAATAAAAAAGAAAAACTAACCCTCGAAACTTCCATTAAAATCAAAGATTCCAAGTGAAAACAGTACTATTCATTCCAAAGAACCTTATTCAATATTCCACATATGTTTGCTCAATTTAAATCGGTTACAGAGAATCTAGTCCAAACCCAGAAATTAAAAAACCTGTATTTGACAACTCAGTACTCAAATCCATGCCTTTTCTGTCACACTCCACAATCACTTACAGAATCACAGAAGTGAAGGTTCCACCATAGCACCTCAATCTTTCCAGGAGTATTTACCCAACTTTCTTTGCCCAAGCGCAAGTAAGAGACTATGAATTTTTGAAACTTACCTGTAACATGCCAACTATTTCCACTTTATTAAAAAAGATGAAAGAATGAAGTGTTGATAGCATATTTTCCTCAAAAACTGAGGGAGTGGGTAGGACCATATCTTGAATATACTGTACTCTGTATGTCTGATGTATTTTTTGTTTCAGCTCTGGATCAGATATAGGTATCACCTCTTTAAATTTTGCTGTCTTAGTCAGAAATTCCCTGTGTTTCCGTGACTGTGATAAAGACGGATCATATTCTAGGCATCCAATTACGTCCATGATACATTCCTCGGAAAACATGACTTCAAAAAGTGCAGTTCTGTTCAAAAGGAAAATTCCTTTAATAATTTCGTATAAGTGGTGTAGTCCTTCAATGTTCTCCAAGTCTTCGCACACATGAAAAATTTCTAAGAGCTTCTTAATATAACCCTCATTTTCCAGTGCTAGTGCAAGTTTTTCACGACGTAACGGTGAAGGCAGTGAAGATGCCACAAGTTCTGCGATTTCTTCTAGTCGGCTGAGTTCACAGGATGGCAATTCTAGACCTGGTGATGACATATCATCAAAGCGTTCCTCCTCAGATTCATCAACAAGATCCTGAGTAATATCGACAGAAGGGTCTTTGCCTTGAACCTGCAAAATAAGATGTGTCAAAAAGTGGAGTTTAATTTTACTGCTACTTGAATGCTTTTTAAAAAATACCATTTAAGTATCACACTTTTTGTTTGTATGGGCAAAATAGAAATGCTAATCTAGTCTGACACTGAGCACAGCTGGTTTGGAAAATAACAGAGATAATGAGAAGACTTCTTCAAATAGAAAGCTTTAAAGAACTGTTTCTACATTAGACATTTAACTTTATTTATTTTCTAAAAACAGGAGGAAGAATAAGGAAAAACCTACATTTTCTGAGTACTTCAAATAAAACCAGGAAGTTGCAATTATTAATATGGACAGCAACTTCTTAATAGACTACTGAACTAAGCTGTTTGTTTCCAGTCTTTATTCTCTGCAGACAGATTTTCAAATGCAAATCAGTACTATTCTAGTGGTAGTTTAAACATTTATCTATAGGCTATTAACTGCTCTTGATGCTTTTCAAAGCTTCCACTACCTCAAACAGAGGAGAGAGGCCAGTCTTGCTAATTTATCTGTTGTTTTCAGTCCTGGAGAGCTGCAAGTCAAAATCCATTACTGTGCACTTCCTAAATACTCAACAGAGATGGAGAATCTCCTCTTAAGAACAAAAAAGCTCAAACCAACACTGACAAAAGAATAGTGGAAAACTGACCATCAGAAAAATAATGCACAGGACTTGCAAAGATCTCTCCAGAGATATGAGGAAACTGTGGAAAATATGAATTAGTAAAAAAACACACAGATGCTTGGGTACCAGAGTGTATCAGCTTTAATGACATCTTAATTTTAGCATCTGCCTGGAGTCTGATGTGTCAAATTCAGAGAGGCACTGCTGTGCAGAACAGTAGAAGGTGCTGTTCTTTTTAATCTTGAATATCGGCAAAAAACACCTGGGAGAAACAATGCTTCATTTCTAACAGCAAGCCTATACTTCGAATGCTGCTAAACCCCACGTATTGTTCTGCTTATACAGCAGCAACCACTTTCTCTATAAAGGATATCAAAGCTTTCCTTTTAGAAGAAGTTTTAATGACTGAGGAAGCTTAAGATCTATAAAGTAAACTAGACACAAATACAACAGCACAGCCTCAAAACAGGATGTAAAGACACTGGTTTCCTACAAAAATATTAGATCTTTACATGAGGGTGAGGAAGCTGGGCTTCCTCTCTGGGTGTTTCCTAAGAACAAAACTTCCCCTCTTCTCCACTTTGTTTCTGTCCCCAGCTTTTGGGCCATCGACTGCTAAGGTTCTTGGAAATATTTCTGTACTTAATTTACATAAGTGGTAAAGTGCTGAAAAGAATCATTCTTAAAAAAAGGAGTAATCTATATGCATGTAATTGTGAAACCAGGTTTCTTTTGCTTTATTTCTGAAATCACTAAGAACAAACTTCAAAACACAGAGTGGGGAGAGCTAAATGCTTGTTAAGAACAGAAAGAGAGTGCAGAGAGAGATTTAGGATAATTTAGAGAAATCCCACACAATGTAGCACAGAATTAAGAGAAGTTGTAATGCTTTGAAGGGAATAAAAAAACCAAACAAGAACTGGTAAAGTGGACTAACATCAGTGAATACATTGATTAAACTCTTTTGGGTCAATAGTTAATACGCCAACAAATATTATCCACAAACAACACTGATTCAGTGACTATACAATCATCTGGTTGTAGTGGTAAAACATATGTTAAAATATATACATGCTACATATAAATTGTTTGATTTCTTAAAACATTATCTTTAAAGTGATAATACAGGGAAAGAGTGATCTCCTGCTATCAGATCGATCTTTCATAGCCTGGAAACATTTACATGGAAAGAAGTTCTGAGAGAAACTCAACATTCCCCTCACCTGAAACAGAAGAATGAGAAATGTAGAAAGAGAAATGTAAATAAAATACGGTTTTATTACATATACCATATATAAAGTTACATTTTACGGTATATACTATAAGAAATACATTTTAAAACTCACTAAGAACTCACATACATTCTTCTCTCTACAATAAAACTTAGATAGGTAATCTTTTCCCTTATGGCCAACTAGAAAAAAGTTAATTATGACATCAATTGTTATGCTACTTTTTAAGCACTCATTTTGAGTAACACTTCCTTGGGCAAAAATAGTGCTAAAAAGTTATGTTAAGCAGAAAGACCTGAAAATGCTCCAAAAAAGTACCCAAAACATAGATTAGGTTTGTATTAAATTTCTGGAGGAATGAGAAAGTTTCCAAATTTTAAAAATGCAAAATTTGGGAGAGCTGGCTAAAATGGCAGTTTTTACTTTCTATCTACTGTTGCTCAAATTCACCTCTCAGAACAGCCTAAAACTTTTGAACACAAACATTAAGATAAATTAGGTTGTCTCCATCTTACATTTATCAAACTTACCTGACAAATTTTTTCCCATATTTCATCACATCCTGCTTTTTCTTGAAAGCTAAGTGCCAAATCATAATTTTCAGCTTCAGACCACACAATCAAGGTATCCTTTAAAGAGAGGGAGAGTATTTTCAGGCAATATATTTCAGATCTTACAAACCTCAATAGTATTTAAAGAGTAAAATTTTAAAATAAGAACACCCTGACACCTAATTATGACAGGATAGTATTACAATACAAATGCAACCATCACACTCCATAAAATTTTTGTATGTTCTGAGATTCTTAGGATTAAAAACATTTCTGCATAAATCAGAAAAAAGAAGTTCCAGAAACATATGTTCTTACTTTATGTGACCATAATATTGTAAATCTCAAAAAGGTTGATCTAGAAAAAAATGCACTTGCACCTCAACATATTCTTTAATAAAATACTGTAACAAAAGCAACAGGTTTTGTGGGGGTTTATGTTAGGAGTTTTTTTTAACGTTTCCACCGGACCACAAAAAACTGCACTTTTTCTGTAGGATCAAAGTTACAATACATTTTTTCATTTTTGTAGGCCCCAGAAGACACTCTGCTAATGCACAGAACAGCTGTTTAAACGGTAGCCCCAAGATGGCTACAAACTCTGAAGAAGAGAAACAGCACAGTTGACTGCCTGGGACTACACCTACCCGCTACACTGAATCACACATGAGTTTTATTTATTCCAAACTACAACTCTGGAAGGAAGTTTTGCCCTAGATTTCTAGAAATTATTTGAAACCATGCTTAGCTATGTTGGCTACCCAGACACTGAAGCTCTCATCTGCTTACTAGAATACTTCATAAGTTTATCAGAGCCCTCAAACTGCATGCAAAACCAATACATGAAAGTGGAAGCTGATGCTGCTAACAGCAATTTCACACACTGATAAGGTATTTGATCAAGTAGTTGACAGAGAGTCTGCTAAGTAACTCTTAGAATAACTACATAAAAAACTAAATTAGTAAAAGAAGAAAATAAAATCAGCATTGTTTATATGTATTGAATCAAGTTTTATCATTAGTCTTTTGTCTTCCTGTAACAGCTGAAATATAGCCACAGTAAATACATATAGCTCCATGAAACCACATTATTTCAGCCAAGTGCTAAACCATGCATTTACTCACTAGGACAAGAGACATGAGAATTTTTCTACTCATACATAACATACAGAATTCTTACTTCATTAAGTACAGATTTTGCTTATAGCAATACTGTAATGAACACTGACAATAAAGAGAAACCTTACATTTAGATTTTGATATGCACTTACTAGAAAACACCTTAAACTAAACTATAATCTAAACAGCACAAATCAGCCAGCTCCAACAGGATTGTTAAGGAATACAATATAATCAATTTGCCATTACCAGAGCAGCTATACTGCTTCAGAGGCACTAACGGCTTTACCTTGTAAATGGCAAATAGTTTACCTTTTCCTTTTCCAAAGGGTTGAGGAAGAGGTGGTACACAGAAGAAAGGGATTTAGGAAGACCACCTCCAAAATACAAAAGGAAGAAAAAAATCATAATTAATAGTTTATTCTCTAAAAGACAGGTCATGGAGCAAATACTCTGGTAATAACAGATTGACAGCACCTGGTACTGCTGACTCCAATAGAGCAAGAAAAATCAGTTTACAAAAATCTGAAAAGTGAAGGTCCCCCAAAAAATTTTTTTTTGTTTACCATCTTTTAAAAATAGTATGCACCTTACTGCAGTATTAAATGTAAGTATCAGGTTCAAATTCTAATACATTTATCTCTGCAACTGTATTTCTACTGCAGTAATTTTCAAGGCCTTTCTATCCTTAGGTTCATGCTGAGTAGTGCTTCTTTAATTTAAAAACCCCAAACAACCCTAGCACCACATTTTAAGTAGACCCTAGCAGAACTTGCAACATTCCCATCTAATTACATTTCCATTCAGGTAAAAGTAGTTAGATTTCTAAACGAGTCATTTCCAGAAGACCAAAATGTATTTTCTTCTTGATAAACAACATAACTAACAAATGGGGAAATGACTAGAAGAACACAAGCAAGGACAGTGTTATTTACATTAACTGTTTAATAAACAAAAGCTCTAAGTCTCTGAATAACATCCAGCAATGGATCAAGACAGAGGAAGGAAGGCAGGCAGAGAAAAATGAAAGAGAAGACAGAAAGTTAAACCTGCTTTTGAAAACTACAGTCACAGATGTAGAGAAGTGTATTCGGCCATAGCATAGCAATTTTTCCCTTTAACAAGATCATCTACAGAAGTTCACACCTCTGTGCATTCTGGGTTTTAGTTATTTCTTCTTTGGAAAACAAAACAAAAAATTGATAAAAGAAATAATGTGAACAGCAGAACAATAATCTTCCAGTTTGTTTTATCAATATTAGAAAAGTGTTTGCCAATTGCCAGCATTAAAATTTAAAATTATTAGTATCTGTTGTCTTATCACAGAAACGTTTTGTATTATGGTTCCTCAACAGAAATCTATCAATTGCTACTCTCTGGATCTTTAGTAAACTGTATTTGTTTGTACAACTTTTCCTGCATCAAAGGGCTTTTAAAAAGAGAACATGAAACAAAAAGCACTTCACTCTGTTGCATAATATACAGTTTTGTCTAAGTTGAAATTCACTGTTAAATGCAGGCACTTGTGACTATAATTTCATTTTGTTAATCCCACAAAGCTTATAATCATCAAAAATAACAGTACAAGACTTATACATGTATGAAGAAACGACTGAAGGAAATTCTAGATGGAATTAAAGATAGAAGAACACATCAATAACACTCTACTTTCTACTTTCTGTTTATTTTATTGAAAGAAACCTTTCTATATGCTTGATCTAACATTTCCTCAGTGTAAGCTGAGTCCAGTAACTACTCTGGATCTCTCAACTATGGAATAGGAGTATCTGTTGCTTCCAAATGTCAAACACTACTTCTTGAAACTCCAGAAAGCAACTGAAATTTCTTAAGAATGCCTCCTCCAAAGAGAAAACAGGAGTAAGGGTAAATATGCTTAGTAATAGTGGCTATTGGGTAGAGAGGTAGGGAGATAAGTCTTGCACATTACACCTTGATGAGGATTAAATCTTCAATTTTATTTGATTCATAATAGCAGTTCTGGTTCAGCTGGATCAAAGGCATGTGCTTTGTTGTTGCATTTCATACAAAATATCAGCATCTACACAAGGAACTGGATGGGATAATTAGAACATCTAAAATTTGTTCTTATCTAGCTCATTGTTAAACAATTAAAATGTAAAACAGCAGTATTAAATCACAGCTACAGTGTGTGAACTGTCACAAACCTGGGCAATGGTTTTATCATTGAAGGATCTTACACTGAGTTCTCTGCAAGAATCTCAGCATTCTAGCTCCTCATATTTTTAAGATGCATCACAGTTCTTGACAAGATCTTTTTAAAATAGGATGATAATTAGGAGGTATTTACGTAGAGTTCATGATCTTATTCAAAGATTGAAAAATCATTTGCTGCTTTGCAAAAAAAATATTTTGACAGTAGTGCCAGTTGGATGTGTCATCACTATCTTAGCCCATACAAAATTTGCTGTCTCCTTAGGACCATTTACATGAATTTGTTTTGTGTTATAATAGTGCTCATTATGATTGTGCAGATAAAATGAGGAATTTTAAAATTTAATGAAAAGTTCTGAGTATGGCCTCATTTTAGGAGACCTAGGTACTTAACATTCCCATAAAGAGGTATCAATCATTTCCACAAGTGGAGGATAGCTTTGTACACTCTAGTCCTTATAAGGGCAGAGTCTGAGGCAAAAATTTGTAACAGAATGGGGGATTCCTGTGCTGCTTCTCCCACTGCTGGCTGCATCAAGCCCTCATGAAGCAAGCTGTGGTTAGAGGTTCTCCAGAAGCACTACTGTGTACTACAGTTTTATTTGAGGCCTCATGTCTCAGCAGCTAACCTGCAATAGTTTAACTCAGGAAACAGAGGCAACTGCACTTGAGAAGGACAGGGTTTAGTATCTACCCTACGACTGTTCATTTTTTGAAACTATTGCCAAAACGTTTCTGACTTTCCTCAGGAGTAAAAAGTTTTGATACATACTATCAGTCTAAAGTTCTCACCATAGCACTCACTAAAGATCAACTTTCATTAGACATTAAATCAGTTTTATTTAACTACTAGAAAGCTGATTAGCAAGTCAGCTTTCAGTGTTGTACAGCACTCACACAATCTCCAAAGCAAGCTCTGGGATTTCATCATGAAGAACTTAAGAGCAACTAGTACTTTATATTTGATTCTGCTACGATTTCCTTCCTAATGTGATTAAATTAACAAAACTGTTACATTACTGTTTGACAGTGGACTCTCACTACTGTTCATGCCCAGGGAGAACATGAGTCTTCTCTGTAGCTCCAAAACATTCTCTTAGCATCATCCCTATGAGATTTAGGCTATACTCAAGAAGTAGTGACCCCTTAAATTAGGTAAGTCTTTCATAAATTCTTGCTTTCAGCCTTAAAAAAGCAAATTAATCTCTTCCTATTGGCCCTCACATGGTTCAGGCCTATGACACTTTCCTGGCCCACACAAGGTTCAACATAGCCAGGCTGTTTCTTCCCCTCTTGGACTGCCTGATTGCTAGTTCCTTATCTAAGCCCTTATATTGTTTAGAGACACTTCCCTGGACATGCCAAGCCACCTTTCAGCACCTTGCTATCTAAATATTTACAATCAAAAATACTGCCTCATAATTTCAGGTTTCTCTTTATGAAATAAATTACTCGAACTACCCAGACTTCTTAAGTTAAATATACAGTATTGTGGTAGGTTGTGGCAGAATCTTCAAGCTAAAAAAACCCACCCAAGTAACGTGATATAAAGTTTCAATTCCGCATGTACTTTTCATGTACTTTTTCACCTAGAACCTGATTATGTGCTAACAATTTATTCAAAAAACTGATTAACATGCCAAAGGCATACTCAGATTGTGTTCTACTAGCTTCTACGAAAGCTCAAAAATCAAATACAGCTTTTTAGTTAGTGATTTCATAGCTGCATTCCCATGAATCCCATGGAATAAAATCAGTTTATTAGTTCTGCAGCAGAACCTTGACTCACGGGCCATACTCAGCAACAGCAGAAAAATCAGAATACACAGGAAAAGAGACATGAAGGAAAAAAAATGTATGTTAATTTAAAATAGATGAACCGGCCCACCCCAAACCCAAGAGCAGCTCACCCTTCCCCTTGTTTATTCCCTCACCCCACAAAGCCATACACTTTTCCTTACTATCTTTGCTACAATATGCAGAAATTTTATTGAAACAGTTTCACTGTTGACTTGCTTGTCATGACAGCAAGGGTATGAAGTTCATCTTCTCTGAGCATTCTGTCAGTGCCTTTTTGGATCTTTTCAAAACTTGGCTTTTTTATTAGTAAGTCTGCTCTCCATTATTCGAGGATGGCCACCTTCAAGTTACATAGCTAGTAGATAGTACTCTGGATGAATTTAAGTTTTTATTTTTCTGAGGAACTCAAAAAGAGACTGCAAAAGCAAAGGACACAAGACACCTCTAGTGCAGAAGCAAGACTCTGTAGGTGGAAGCTGTAAGCAACTCAAATCTTCCTTGTATCAGGCACAGAAAGGGATGCAATACATACTTCATCACTGCTTCACAGGATACACATGGATGCATCTAAAAAAGCTGAGGATACAAGTCTTTACTGTTCTATTTTTAAAGCATTGCCAAAATACACTGAAAAGCTATATGCCAGTCCACACCTGTATCAGGTTTCTCCCTAGATAAATGCTATGTGTATAGAAGGTTTTTCTAATCCTTTAGGCTGCATAGGAAGACATGTGTTGTCCTAATATACTAGTGCAATTATCCCTTTTCTGAATAAGGATCACTTGTTTAAGGACAGCATCTTTGTCATTAACATTCTAAAGTTTTAATGCCTTAACCCCCTCCAACCCACAACTAAAATACCTTCTACCTTTACTAGAATATTAAGAAAACAACCAATACCAGAAGAGAAAAACTAAGTATTCCATGTGTGACCCAGCAATGCCTTGTGTAATTAAATTCCACCTACTAAACAAAATTTGCTTTTAAGGTGTATGCTACTTACCCAGTAACTAAATCCAGTATACTAACTCCATGGCAAAGTTATGGGACTATTATTGTAACATTTTAAAATAAAAACACCAACAAAACTTAACATAAAGCTGTAAACAAGAATACAAATCAGGTGCTCATGTGGCTGTACTGTGCACATTTTGCCTTTTCAGAAGAAGTTTCTGCCTACAAGTAGTACCTTAACATAAGAAATATTAAGTCCTTTTTTTGAGCCACAGGACATTAGTTTCTCAAGTTGTTTTCTTTCTAGCTGTTTTTCCTCATATGGCTTCCTTTCTTCTAGTTCTAGTATAAGTAGTGATGAGTTTGCCAGGAAGTACATGGTTCAGAGCATCAAAACACTTCCACTGTAATTCTGTGTTGCAGAATCAGATACACAGACCTATCTCTCTTTTTAAACACAGCAGAAGACTACCCTTCATTGTGACAGACTAATTTATTTGACTACTGAAAAGGTAGTTAAGAGACTGTCTTATGAATTTCATGCCTTAATAAATTATTTCAAAGCTCCAGATGGCAGGTAAGTCTGGGAACTAGACTGTGCAAACTGAAGTATCTCAGGTTGATGTATGAACTGGGACAAAATCATACTGCAAGCTCAGCTTCACAGGTATAGTTTTTGTTGGGGTTTTTTTGGTGGGTCAGTTGTTTTTGTTTGTTTTTAGTTTCCATGAATGTTTTACACACCAAGGCAAAAAAGGCAGCAAGGCAAATTTGTACTCAGGTCTTCATGCTAGTATTTTGATAAATAATTATCTAAACTATGCAGTTATTAAAATACACATATGTATACCATGAGATTGCATAATTTGTGGCATCAACAATTAACGAGACCATCTGTTTCACAATGGCAGTAATAGAGCAGCATAGGTAGAAGGTTTTTTCACCAGTGGAAAGACTTCACTGTTTATCACAAATGTATCTATAGGCTTCTTTTGTTGAAAGATCCAAAGCAACTGGCATAGCAAGTTTCCCCAAGAACTCAGTACACATTATTTCTCCTTGCTTCCAACCACAAATAGTTTCAGTTGGTCCAATAAAAAATTGTTTCTTCTTACAAGCCTCATGTCAGCCTAGATGAAGGCCAGAACTCATCTATTTATTCCATTAGATATTCAAAGTGCTCACAAGCTACATGCTGTGCCACAGCAGAAACAGATGTGCTGCTATGTACCCCTTAAAATAGCATGGAGGTTCACCCTCACAACAAAATTCTGAGATAAAAGCCCGGTAAGATCATAACATTACACAGCTACTTTGAAGTTTTAAGTCTTAGATTTCTGGGAGATTTTTCTTGAAATTTTTTAAGTGCAACTAACAACAGCAGGCAAGCTCAAAAGCAAGTCTTCTACCTTGGGCTGCCATTTCACTAGTAGTGAGGTGACCTAAGTGGCCTTCTGCAGTCAAAAAGAAAGATCTCACTCACTCTTCCATCTCAGTTCCACAAATGCATCTTGCATAAGGTGGCTTGAAATTTCTGCCAACATAAAGAGTTACCAGTTTTTGAAGAGGGATTTAAAGTACCAAGTTGATTTTCTTGTGGCTTAGTAAGTTTAAGCCGTTCAGAGTTCTAGGAGCAGAGCTGGAAAAAAAACCTACTCTTTCTTTTAGCTGCTAAGCTCCAAGCTTAGCTCATATGGAATCAGGTTTAAACTCTGAACTTGCCGTTTACTAAGGGAAAGGATAAGTAGGCCTCACATGAAAGAAAACAGGCTACAAAGCAGATTTAATACACACACCAAGAAACATTTGGTATTTCTAAGGCTTGGAGTGGAGCCCCATATTCAACCTATATTAGAAACTGGTTTGCTTAAATAATATTAACAATCCACCTGCAAATAAAAATTTCTGTCTACACAGCATTTGAAAGCTTTAAAAACAGCACTTTTCCTTCTCCAGAACAGAGAATGTACAGTGCTATTCTAACGGGACAGATTCATGTTTAATATTTTTATTTCTCTAGCCATATTTTCACAATGACCAGTATGATTTATGCAGCACTAGATTACAATACATGTCTGGCCCAGAGTAGGAAATGCTGTAGGAAAACCACCACTGACAGGCATGTGTGGTGGTTTGCACCAATCTTGCAATTTTATGCCTACTTGAAGTAGGTTTCATGTCTGATCTGGCACACAGCCTATTGATACAAAACTCACCCCTCAATGCTCTTTGAACAAATTTAACCCAGCAAAGCAAGTTCACACCAGATCAGCACTTTAAGCCATAGAGCTGAGAAATATTCAGTGTCACTTCAGGAGTTTTAAAGCTCAAGTTACTGTATCATAGAACCATGACCTCAAGCTAGTCAGGATTACAGCTAAAACTTAAGTCTGCTTAGCATTTTTGCTGGTCTTGTCCTTTCTCACTCCCTGGAATTGATTCTCCAGACCCACACTGGCCTTGTCAGTTGTTCAGTATGGGCTGCTTATACAGTGCATTATGAATTCTATCAAGAGACAGACATGGGTTAAATTTTTCAAGGAAGGGTATTTTTAACCCATACTGGGTTCTCCCCATTCAGTTTAAAATACGGTTCTACAAACAGCTGCAGTTACACAACTACTGGGACTACCTGTGAACAAAACAACAGTATGTCCATGCCTGTAATAAACTATTAAAGCTAAAAGACTGAAGAGTGTTTTAATACACTAACTATACCTGAGAAGATTTTAACAAGTCTGAGCTGACCAAACAGGCAACAAAATACAATCTGGTTCAGCATTTTTAAACCTCTAAGGGCAGCAAATAAAGTACAAATCCCACACAGTTCACTTCTCACCCATCTCATGAGCATTCTTTAGGGGCTCACAATATATGGCTTAAATAATTGAAGCAAGATGCAAACTAAAGGTGAGAAGCTGCTTTTATGCATACAGAATGCTTTGGAACAGTAGTAACCCATACCCACCTTCCAAGTAAAAGACAAACAAAGGTTAATATGTAAATAGCTTTAAAGCCTTCTAGTCTTCCCTTGAATAAAAATATATTTAAAATTATAGCACCTGAAATATAAAGAAGAAAAAAGCCAGATGATACTAAGTTTCAGATACTATAACCCTCAGGAACTTCAGCTACTTTGTGATTTTCACAACTATGTTTTGCCTGTCTCTTCCAAAGAAACTTCTGGTACAAAACAGAGTGCAATTTAACTGTGTAACTTCACCAAAAATGCAGAGAAATAACACATGATCATGTAATGCACGAAAATGGTGCACACTACTTCGCCTATTTTTGGCACAAGAACATAAAACATCACTTGCAATAGAGGTAAAAAATTATTTGCTACACTGTTGCTTGAATATTGTTAAAGAATCTGCCTTTAAACATGAGGAAAAGAAAAGTATGTTTACCTGTTGCTTCTGGTACGCAGTGTTCGGGTTAATTTTGGACTCCAAAAGAAGAGAGCCTAGAAAAAAAAAAGTTCCACTTATTCACATATGCACTAAAATTTTAATCTCCACATGAATTTTCTGATCACTCTTTCTTCAAGCAACAATAAGTCTCTTAACCCCTATACTTGAGCTTGATATTTCATTTGTCCCTCAGAGATATTGTTCACCCAGTACAGAATAATTAAGAGTGCTCTGAGGACTGAATTTTAAACCTTTCTTATTCTGAGTAATGACTTTTCCACAGAAAATCTTTTAGAGATGATAAAGTCTGCAGGTCAGCACACCAAAAGCATCACAACTGCACTCCAGAGATTATCTATGGTTGTTTTGTGTGAAATTTGTAATCATGTGGTATTTGTTCTTAAAGGTTAGCTAAAACACTTCTTTTCCTGGGAAGCATATCTAGAAACTAATGCTTAGAGCAGCAACCACTGTGACTGCTAATACCAAAAAACTTCACACAATAAACTCAGGAACAGTGGTTTCACAGCAGGTTTTACTGATGTAAGACACAGAACAGCAATTCCATTCTCATGTCTGTGTCTTCTTTCCCTTCTTTTTGCGTGTTAGCGTTATTTTGTCACATTTAAATGATCTGAAGGGTTGATCTATGCAAAAACAACCCTTAAAACTGATTTTATTCTTGGACCAATCACTTCCCTCATCCACCTTGCTACTCAGCTGCACTAATGCTAGAGTGGGACTTAAATTTACATATCTGCAGAGCTTCACTCAGCTTACATGAAGAAATACTGATAAATTAACTCGCATTGTCAATCATATAACTAAAACATAAGGTTGCAAGCACCCCTTTAAAGTGGCATTCTCCATTCACTTACCTGTTTAAATTTATTCTTTAAGAAAAGTCCAAACATTCTTTAAGAGAAGTGTTAACTTCTCAGTTTCATCACTATAGTTCTAAGGCAAACATACTGCTAGAATATGGGCTGCTCTCCATCTGTTCATCCCCTAGCCTGGACTGATACCAGGGGCTGCCCTGACCCAGGTGCAGCACTTGCACCTCATGAGGTTCACAACGGCTCACTTCTCAAGCTTGTGCAGGTCCATGTGGATGGTATCCTATCCCTTGGGCATGTCAACCATACCACTGCAGCTTGGTGTCATCTGCAAAACTGCTGAGAGTGCACTCAGTCCCTCTGTCTGACACTGATGAAGATATTAGGCTGGGGGATGTGGAAGAAGAAGATGATCACAAAACTTCCCTTGCCGTAAGACTGGTGTATCATTAAAGAATTACCTAAGTATCAGAACATTCTGTTGTCTGATAAGAAAGGTTACTACTTAATGAATTCAGAAGCTTTACCAATGGTTTTTATATCCATTAGCTTACTATAAGTAAGCTTACTTATACTTACAATTAAGTATTTTTTTTAAATTAATGTACCTGCAAAGGCTGCTGGTTCCTAATTTTTAAGTCTGTTGTTCTACAAGAGGCAGCCTTCACTAATGAAGTTGGCTTGAGAAGCTATCACTCTGTCTCAACTGCTCTTGGAGTAAAAGTTGTTTACAGGCTCAGATACAATTCAACAACAAAACTGAAATAAATACCCCTCAAGGGAAAACAAGACACAAAGAAAAAGCTCTCTTGCCTCAAGCCCAAAAACACTATTCAGGTTTTTTTGAGTTTTTCCAGTTTTCTAACTTGCACAAGCTCTTTTACCAAAGCAGCTTATTTGCTTAAGTGTAACCACATAACTAAAGAAAAAAATAATCACAAACCATAGAGCAGGACAGAGAATGAAAACATTTAAGATGAGGTTTACCAATGAATCCAATATATTGCTCATACTTTGGCCATACTCTCAAGCTTTGAATTTTGGGTTTGCCTAATGAACATCTAAAACCAGCATTTCCTTTTCCATTACAATCATCAGCTACACAGTCAGTCATGCTTTCAAAATCCCAGCTTCTACTACATGAAGTTTTAGAATATTACTTGTGCTATTAAATTAGCTGACTAACTTCTAGAAAGTCTTTAATGTCTAGAAATATTTAATACCAGCAAGTATGAATTGCAATCTTCTAAGAATCAAAAGTAATTGATAATTTCAACATCGTATTTCAATGGCTGAACACAGACATACAGAGATGTAAATCCCAACATTAGAAGAATATCATACATAACTTGAATGCCATTTGACAAAATACTATTTTAAAAAATTGAAACAATTGAATGCAGACACTTCATCTTCCAAGCTAGAAGCAGACACTAGAGAATCACTTCTTTACTAGACTTATCAAAAAAGAGCATTACTTCTCTACTAAACCTGATGCTTGCAGGAAAGACACCAAGCTTTGTAAGGTTTGAATTGCTTCTCACTACTACATGATTCAACTTATTCCTCACCATTTGGGACAATAACTAGAAAAATATTGATCTGGAGGTAGAAACATACTGAAGGGTAAATTGTGCTCTATGACTAGTAACTGCCCCAAATCCATCCTTCTGGAGAATATGATGCTTTATTTGTGCAATAAGTTCCCCAAAAAGGGTTCAACAAGTCAAAAATCAGTGACTATTCTACTAGTTAGTTCAATGAGTTTATTTCATACCCTAAGTTTTATAGGATCAAGCCCCTTCCTGGTAGGAGGCAATGTTAAGTCTTTGCTATTGCACGTGTAAACTAGGCAGTAGTAACAGATGTCTGAAACACAGATACAGTCTTTAGAAAAAGGTTCCAGAGATATAACACACCACAAATAAACACCTTTTCCATTCAAGGTCATTATCACTTGTTTGAGATGCTTTTGTCATAAGCATTACTTTCTATGTAGGTATTTTTCCATTGGTACTATCCTAGAAAATGCTAAGACTATCCAGTCTACTTCATAAAAATACACCAACAAAATTTCATCTTCATTGACCCAATGACTCTATTCAAAGTTAGGTAAGACCTGAAAACTCACCTTAATACAAGCTATGTTTTTAGTAAGTGCTCCAAAATCATGCAGATCTACTTATTTTTAAAATTGCAGCCTTGAATGAATTTGTAAAGGTAACTGCAAAACACTGGTGCTAAAAAATAACATCTGAAACCACCAATAAAAAAGAAAACTGATTTGCAGAATTCTGTTACCTTCCACTGTAATGCAATACAGCACAGCTGGGGGTTTTGTTAGTAGAAAACACCATTCTGTGCTGCAGAAGAAATGTGTGTATAGGGAAAGACTTGCTCAAAAGAGATTACATACAGATTTTCAATTATATTTAGAGACATCAAATATCCCAATTGAACAGTCTTAAACAGCAAATTTGTAGATTTGTTTACAAATATGCATATGGAAGAGACCAGGTAATCTGGAACACTGCTCCTCTCCCACCAAACTGTTATATGGAGTCTTCCTCAAAAGAAAAAAAATAGTGCTGCTCATTAGCCCTCACCAGAATAAACATGTTTACATTTAAATGAAAGTTTCAATTCAAGAGCTGTTTCTTGCAAGATGCACACAGAGGTTTAAGTGGGCGATCAGCTCTGCTGCAACCTAATCACAGAAACTAATCCTCAAAAACTCAAGAAATGGCTCAAACCAAGGCACAAGAAAATGTTCTACAATTGCAAGAAACTATTCCTGAGTATAAGACACTTTTGGAGGGTCAAACCCAAATATTAAGGAAAGGGGAGAACCAGGAGAAAAGAAACAAACCCCCCCCCAATTCATCCTCCCCCATGCTTTTTTTCATTTTGATCTAAGATAAATACTGTGCTGCTTTCCTAAAAACAAGCCAACAAAATCAGTCCTTTGAGTTTGAACAAGGTAAAACAAACTTAAGCCAAATTTTGTCTAAGCCTTCTGCTAGATGTACAGGTTTACTGATACCTGCACTACAGAAACAGCAAGGATAGGTGCTTGCCCTGTGGCAGAAGTTATTAACATACAGACTTCAGAAGCAGCAAACTACAACTTCTGAATGAAAATTGTAAGAGTTCCTAAAACACAGCTTGCAAATATGGCCTGCAATGGAGGGGTTAACTTTGGCTTGTCAAAAAGTTTAGATACAAGACCAGTAAGTTTTAATTAAAGATTTAAGCCTTCAAATTCACACAAATTACTTGAACAGAAACATTAACTTTAGAGGTCACTTCAGTCATCTGGGCTCAGAACAAAAAGAAGGCGATCTGAAACCATGCAGTAAACCCCAAGAAGCACAAAGACCTTTTAAGAACAAGACAGGCCACAGCAACCTAAAATACCACGTCAGAAATGGGTAAGAAATTAAAGGCTTCTGATTGCACACAGAAACTCACATGGAAGGCGATAATTTGTAAGAAAAGATTTCACTATTGCTCTGCAATTCAAGTAGAATACACTGCAACTAGGAATCACACAGAGAAACTTTTCAGGGTTTAAAATAAAAAGTGAATAGCTATTAAAGTGTAAAAAAATTACAACTTCATGCTTCAAAGCATAATATACCTGATATGAAAGCAGTTCATGGTATTTCTGTTCTAAAATTGTCTCCAAATTGTCTGCCAATGACTCTTAACAGTTCAGTGCCTGGGAACATTTAGACATTCAGCTAGCAACACAAATCACTTATCTGCTCTAAATTATTTTCTTTTAACTTCTGGTTAAACACCAGCACAAGTCAAAAAACCACTCCTACAGATAAAAAAATCCCTTTTCTTGACTTCTTATTCCTCCAATTCCAAATGACAGCTTACCTTGGACATGGCATACTGATTGTATTTCCCTTATCTGAACACCCTGTGCTATAAAATCTCAACCACTTGTAAAGCAGCCTACTACACCAAGTCACAGCTGCAAAATCCTAAGATTGAACTATGTGCTTAGCCCACGTGGTCAGCCAAAGAAACCACTGGTAATTCTGCTGTTGATCTGTGCATAGCCAAACTGGTCCTTTAACAGGAGTGGGAATTTCCCACACACATCAGGAACTACTGCTCACATCCCCACGACCTCCTCCACTCAGGAAATGGAGCCTGCACCTTCAGGCAGATCCCGAGGTTTTCTGTCAGCTTCCTGGAGTAAATCAGTAAGAACATGCCAGTGTGCACAGGATGAATCTCAGCTCAAAGGCTAGGAAAAGCTGGTTTAGAAATGCAGGAAGGAAGAAGTTTCATTGTGGAAAGAGGAGGAGCTGACAAAGAAAGACAATACAAAAATGCAATGGAAACAGGGAGGCAAATGGTGTACAGGTCCATTCCTACTACTTGTATGTCCTTGATAACTGGGAAAAAGTTAAAAATCACAGTCAACTACTTCATTTAGTTAAAGCATGCAAGGAAACACAAATTGCACAGCATATAAAACCCAGGTATGGCATTACCTTTTTCCAAATAATTTGCTCACATGTAAAAATGACTATTTCCCTTCAAAATTAGCCCACAAACAATAGACACTGGGAGTAAACAAAATATAAATCAAATTTTATGAGGTGTTTACACAAGCAAGTTAGAAAAACTAGCTATTAATAGAGTGCACATTTATCCAGGAATGATACTACCTACTATATTAAGAACTTTAACTCTGTATATTACTCAATACTTCGAAGTACGAAGTATGCCGTTTGAGAGAGGTCTAAAGTGTGCATCCTACTAAATAAACATCTGTGTATTAGGTGCAATTAGTAAGTTTGAGACAGTTCTGCTTTGATTAGAGTATCTTAGCTATGCAACACAAAGCGATGACTTAATTTTAGTTTTTATACCAATTTCTATCTTCCTTCTTATAGATGCTCATTTACAGGTGAGCTGGCAACAAAAGTCCAACTCAGGTTCTAATCAGTCTGAAGCACACATATCCCACTGCAAGTTAATAAATGGATTTTAGTATGAATGATCTATTTCTTCACAAGCAGGTTAGGAACTGCAGTTCTTTTGATTTCTTTTCTAAAACAAATTTAAAAAAAAAATCGGAAAACTTTTCATGTATAGGAAACATAACAGTTTTTAAACATGACCCCCATAGCCATGTAGGCAGCCAGGACAGTATCTACGACAAAACATACTGTAAAAATTAGTCTAAAAATTTGGTGATAGCTTTTTAATTCCCTTCTCATGTTGAAATTAAACTAAATCTATTTCCGTTTTAAATGTTTTCTCTTGCACTATGAAGCTGCTCAAGGTTTAAATGCATCTTCCTCACTGTAAAATAAATAAAAATCAGGTATCAGTTTAACCTTTTAAAGTATAATCAAGAAACTACAAGATCTCTCTGGGGACTTATCAGAAGCTCAATTACCAAAATCCAATCTAGATGACTGATTCCTCCATATCAGTTTACGAGCTTTGCTGTGGAGGTTACATATTGCACAGTTTGTCAGAACTTTCTCAAAAAGTAAGGATTAATGATTCTCAAGTTGCTGTTCATCCTACTTCCTACAATAAAAAAGCTTAATAAATAAAATTACAAGGTCAGTTGACAGCCACAAGCTACAACTAGATCTACAAGTCACTATATACAGTAGCTATACATCTAATGAAGTAGTAAGTCATGCACTGACAGACTTTAAAAACAAAATGGTACAAGCTTGATATTGTAAAGTACGCATTTTAAAATCTCTGATCACAGCAGTCATGAAGTCACTTAACCAACAGCCAAGACTAGCCCAAACATGTAGCTACAGGGCTAGATATTACTGCTCAACTTATACTACTGACATACATTGCCAGAAAACGTGAAAGAATAATCTATCATTTTAAATTTATTTTCAGGAAGACCTAGAACTGCTGAAGGACTGAGAAGTCTCATTACATTAAAAAAAAAAAAAAAAAAAAGCATCTCTGAAAATGCTGTTCTGTCCATTGTATTGTCTTTACTACCATAACTGTATCTGAAAACTGTTGATAGCTGTTATAACGCCTTACATAATTCTAAAAGCTACCAAAGAAAAGAGCAGGTGGAAAAAGCAGGGTGTTAGCCATCCAACGACTTCCTAAAAACAAATACTACAAACTAAGATCTAAGTTTTGAACAACAACTTTCATGAGGGGATCGCTTCCAGAAACATCCAGTGATCAGTTCTGAAACTAGACCACTAGATATCCAAACCCATGCAAGATTTACGACCAGATCTGAACGCATTTTGCAAGCAACACTCTGTATTCAGTATGAACCAAGTGCCTATTATGCTTGCACTTGATGGCAATCTTCTATTTTTCACTTTGCCTAGCACGAATGAACCCGGGTTAGTGACTACTTGCTTTTAGGAATACCACTTGAATTACGCAGCAAAACATTAAGGCAACAGACACAAAGCTACACCCAGTTCCCTTTCTGGGTAGGCAGAGGAAAGACTGCACCTTCAGCCGTACACACTTACCATCACTCTCTGCCCTGACTAGCAGGGACATGCCCTTGAGCCTCTCCACGTAGCAAGAGGACACATGCCCCGTGCCTCGATCATCCCACTGGCGGTCCTCATTTAGCGTGTACACCTTCACCCTCCGCCGGGTGTCCGTCATCCTGCCGCCTGCCACACCGCAGCCACCACTCTGGCTTGCAATCGCTGGAGGAGCAAAAGGCTGGTCGGGGGCCAGGCCCCCCTCAGGGGAGGGGAGCGGGAAAGAAGGGAGCAGCCCCACACGGGCACGCCAAGCAAACTCTTCGTACTCCTCTTCAGTGCCCCAATAG
The DNA here is from genome assembly GCF_017639235.1 of Corvus kubaryi. Classification (NCBI taxonomy): domain Eukaryota; kingdom Metazoa; phylum Chordata; class Aves; order Passeriformes; family Corvidae; genus Corvus; species Corvus kubaryi. Next base: position 20,381,686 of record NW_024582054.1, read on the forward strand.
AATCCTCATTATCGAGGATAACAGAGAATTTGGGAAGAGGGGGAAACGAGGTGAAGATGTGAAAAGGGGAGCTGCTCCTTCAGGTACAGTCAGACGCTGCACAAAAGGCGAGTAAGCCTAGGCAGGGAGAGCCGCAGAGAGGAAAGAGGCTCTTTGCAGGGCGAAGGGCGGGCAGGAGAGGCGGTGAAGAAGGGATCCCAGAGGAGAAGGGGATCCACGGTAGTGAAAGCCGCGGCGGACAGCAGCCGGCCCAGCGTGACAGGAGCAGGCGTTCCTGGAAGCCGGAGCCCTGCCGAGGAAAACAGGGGGGAGGCTGGTAAGGCCGGAGGGAAGCCGAGGAAGGGAGGCAGGCGGGAGAGGGGCCGCTCGCCCCGGCCTGTAGCCCGGCTCTATTGTGCAGCAGCTGCCCAGGCCCGAAGCCCCTCGCTCGCCGTCCGTCAGCGCGGGGCTCCAAGGAGCCGCCCTCCTTCCCGCCGGGGCTGCCCGGGGCCTGCGGACACTGCCCGTCCCGGGACGGGGTGAATGCCCAGCCGAGCTCAGCGCCCCGTCTTCCCCATGGGCTCCGGTCGCAGGCGGCGGCTTCACTCCCAGCCTAACTCCGCCGCCATGTTGTTCTTCCTCCTCCTCCTCCTCCTCCCGGTGCTGCGGCGGCTCAGTCCCGACTCCCCAGCGCGCCCTGCGACGTGGCTGCGCTTCCAGGCGCTCGGCGGCCCAGCCGGCAGAGAAACGCTATGCCCTGCGGAGGGAGGGGGCGAGCGGCAGCGGCTGGTGCGGCCCGGCTCCCTCCGGCCCCGGCTCCGCCTCAGTCACTGCGCGGCCGCCATCTTGGTTTCACCTCTCACTGGAGGCGCGGGGTCTCCCAGCCAGCGGCGGCACGGGCCGCCCGCCGGCATTTAAAGAGCCAGCGGCTCCGCGCGGGGGACGCGCGTGTGGCTGTGCCCGCGCCGCTACCGTGGGCCTGGGGGAGGCGCCGGCGGCCCCCGGCTTTGTGGGTTTTTTTTTTCTTTCTTTCTTTTTTTTTTCTCTCGTGTCACACCTCGCCGAGTGATCCCAAAGTTAAACAGCTTTTGGTTCAATGTCTGTTGGATCTCCGCAGTCGTAGATGGGATCAAACAATTCCCATAACAAATAGAAGCTGTCGAGGCTCTGCTTCTGCCACTGCTGCCAACATCTGAGCATATGTTTGACAGATTTCCCTAAAATATGTGAAAACACTGGTGCATTTGGGACCCCACCAGCACCACTGCAGAAGAGAGTCCATTTCACAGTACATTCTAGATACACAGTGTACATGGGAGCACACTGCAATATATACTCTTGTTATTTTATGCTTTTGAACAAGTACTGATACTTGTTTATCAAAGTGAGTTATATTCCGGGTGGTTTGAGACAAAACCACAGATTTGCAGCTTTCACCTCAGAATTAATTATGTGTCACAAGGAAGGCTCTAGTCAAGCCATGTTTTTCTTTTGTCCATCTTCTACTTTGTTTGCCCCGTGAGAAAGACAGTGTTTGGTTCCAGGACTGATAGCCAGCTTCCTGAACGAGCTCCGCAGGGTCACAGCACCAGCTGGACAGAGTTCAAGAGGTGTTTGGACAATGCTCTCAGGCACATGGTGTGACTCTTGGGGTGTCCTGTGCAGAGCCTGGAGTTGGATTCGATGATCCTGGTGGGTCCCTTCCAAATTAGAATATTCTGTGATTCCTGATGTGCCCAGTTAAAGTCATTTGGCCTTTGCTCTGATGCCCCAGGGCTGGTTAAGAATACAAGAGCCTTCAAGAGTGTTGTTTGGGTGCCTGTGACATAGCTGATTGTATGTTGTGCCTGTTGTTCTCAGCATGGTTCTCAGCTTGGCTAAAGCAGCGACAGGTTTGAAGAGATTCAGATGTCTGAGAACTGTGGATTGTGGGCCCAGCTGAAGGGGAACTGCCACACAGCATGTGTACAGAAAGATGCTTGTCACCTTCCTTTGGTGCCCTGGGCAGCTCTTGAGGGGATGTTCCTGAGCAGGTGCTGTGCTAAAACTTTTCTCAGGCCAGTCTGGAGATGGATTTTTGTGGCTTCAGAAAAGGTTGATGTCACTTAGAGAAAACTCTGTAGGACTGTTATATTCGTGTACCATTTACAAATTGTACCCTCTTGTGGCCATCAGATTAAGTAGAGACCACACTTCTCACTGCAGTTTTGATTTTTTTTTAACTGAAAACAAGAACTTAACCAGATTTCAGTTTGCATAGTTTGCTTTATGAAAATGTTCAGCTCAGCTTCTTTTAATGGGCCTTGTTTTATTTTGATACCAGTCTGAACAATGCTCAGTCCAACAATAGTGGCCACTTGTCAGGTTTTAACCCAATTCTCATTATATTTGGCAAGGGGTTTGATTTTTTCAAACATTTCTACCCCTGTCATTCCAGAAAAAAAGGTTGGGCATTGAGAGCAACTTCCCATGCTAGAAAGTAGTTGTGAAAGAAAGAAACATTCTTTCTTTCTTTCTTCCTTGGAGTAATGAGTTATAAAGCAAGTCTGTCATGTCACACCTCAATTCCTTCTCTCCATTTCTAGCGGTTTGACAGTTTGTGTCCAGAAGGAAATACCTTCAGGCATCATGAGAGGCTGCTATTAACTGAGTTAAAAGGTTTAGGCCCCTTTAGTTCCTGTAAATAATAAAGGACCTAGCCCCGACAGAAACTTTGGCCCACCAGGAATTGAGTAATAAATGATGAGATGGAGTACTGAATACCGTTTTAAACTTTCATATTCCTAGGAAAGTAACTGCACATGGATCAATGTAATAGGAATAAGCCTAAACTGGGTTTACCATACAGAGCTACTTTCTTGAACAGTGGTCAAGACTAAAGAACAAGATAACTTTTCTTTCAGTGTCTAAAAATAATTGTGGGGAAAAAAATTGCATTGTTATTATGAAGAACTTCAGGTCACACATATAACTTTGGTCCTATGTACAAAGGCATTATTAGAGCTCCTAAAACTCCTAGCTAGCTATTTTCTGACAAAAAAAAAATTATGTTAGGGAAACTAGCAACTTCAGAATTTATTATGGTGAAGATTATCGCTAGAATGAAAGTCTGTGCTTGCCTGAGTATATAGTTATGGCTGTATTCAGTATGTGAAAACAAGGTTACAATCCATAATACACACATGGACACTCGCTATGTCTTCTTGTTCCCACGGTATGTATTCTGACTTGTGCCCCAAAAAGCTGTGGAAATGAATGACTGAGTGAAAATAAAAAATTATATAGAAAAATTATCATAATAAGGGGAGTCTATAAAGAAGAAGATGTCCATAAAGGAGTCAGAATATCGTGATCAAGAAAGAGGGGAGATTCAGAAAAAATACGTTTCTAGTTTAGTGGGGAAGCAAACACAGCAGTTTGAAATAAATACATACAGTAGACAAAAGACAAACCTAGCAATCATTACAAGTTATGAAGCACAGAAAAAATGGATAAGAATGTCAAGAGTTATGCATAGTTGGTAGTTTTAGGAACAGCTCATATTTCCTAAATCTTAACACTATTATAGGGCTATTCTATCAAGATTTTTAAAAATGTTGATATTGATACATAAAAAAAATTAGAATAGTTTAATAAATAAATTTGTTCTATACTTGAAAGAATGTGTGAGGTATTTGCATCATATGATGATGACTAAGTGCTTTCCTGGTCATTATTGAGAAGGATATTAAACAACTTTTCTTAGAGAGAGACATATTCGGGTATGCATGTCCTAAAGAACTTGAATTTGAGAGTCCTAAAGAGGCTTGCATGTGTGATCTCAGGAAGCATGAAACCTTATTAACTTTTAATAAAGCTTAAATTATTGCAGAAATTCTGCAAGACATGAAGACTGACTAAATATTCAAACTGGACAAGTGAGAACCCAGATAATAGTAGACTGATTTATCTGACATCAGTCACAGACAATAAATGCTCACACAGAATGCAATAAAGAATTACAAGATGGGCATATAGTAGTAGCAGCTCGTGTGGCTTTAGGGAGAAAGATGTTTAATTTATTGTTAAATTACAAAGTTGCTCATAAGGGTAATGGTGCAGATATAATATACATGAATAGTTCTCAGGTATTTTTCTGGAAAGTCAACATTGTATTCTGTGAAGAAATACATTGCATGGGTCAGATTTGAGGTGACTGGCATAGCTCAAAAGAAATTATTGATCAGTGTAGATGATCCTAGATGATTGTGAGAAATAAAGAGTAGGACTGATGCTATTTAGGATTTCTTGTAATGTTTAGAAAGTCAATGTAAAAGCTCTGTACATAAAGCTGTGTATGACTCAGAGAGCCTGGAAGAATGGCAAGAAATGGATGAGGACATAAGGATCAGAAACAGACAGGTTCACTTACTGAAGGTGCTGATGTAGAATGGCTTAGCCTGGGACAGCTGGGAAGGTTACTGGCAGCTGCTTCTGGCTTATTCCAGCTTTACAAATGTCTGTGAGCTCATAAGTGCTTCCCAGTAAGCACTGCATTTTTAAGGCAAGCAGTGACACTTTCACTTAAAATTTTGAGCTGTAAACAGTGTTTGTTCAAGACCTGATGGATGAGCAGCTTAGGCAGCCAGGGTGTGGCCTGGTTGTGCTCTGACCTACACCTCCTAAATGGGACCCTTCAGATACAGCCAAATACAGGGTCACATCTATGGGAATAAATAGTAAGGCAGCTCTGAAAGAAGCAAGGCTGCATAGTAAACAAGCAACCCAACACAAACTTCTGATACTGCTCTGTAAGATCCTATAATATACCTTTTGGGTGTATTGTAAACTAGCACACTGTGAAAGAATGTAACATCAGGAATAAAAGAAGCTTTAATGCCACATTCTATAATTCTGGTGTCCTCACAGTTAACACATTTTAAGAAATTGAAAAGGATCAGAAAGGACTGCTCTGAAGAGCTTTATTTTTTTGCAGATCCATTTGTTGCACTCCAAAATCTCAGATTCCTGCAGCATGCACTCTTTTGCAGCCATACCCTCTGAATCATGTCTCAGATACTGTGGCTCAGCTTTCACATCCTGCCACAGATCCCTGAGAAGCAGTAGCCCTGTTCTTGTACCTGAACCACAAACATGAACCTGTGAAGGTCAGCAGTTAAGATTCTGTGACTCTTCCTCCTACATAATGTGCATACGGATCCCCTTCACAGAAATGTCATCTCTTTTCTTTCAACTCCTATTGTCATCTCAATTTTCAGAGTACTGAAAAGACCCTTATCTTCCAAGACGAGCTTCCTTTTAAGAGTTCTCTGCAACTGCAGTCATGCAAAGTCTGTATTTGTTTTGAATCCTGTATGCCTCTCTGGAAATGCTATGTTTTATCTAAATATGTAGGCCTCATTATCAAAAGACTGAAGAATTTCAAAGCACTGATGATGCAGAGAACATGCCTGGGTCATTTATTCATCCAGCAGTGAAAATTCCCCTCCTTCTGAGAGGGGAACTCCAAGACGTCTGAATTGTGCTAGCTGTCCTTGTGCAGTACATATTTCTATTTTTACATGTATTATTTTGCCCATGGACTGTGTTTGTAAAGTTTTTAGTAAGAGTTATTGAGTCCTTTTTTCCCTTTTTCTATGGCAGACTTCCTATTCCTAATTTTTGCTCCCATGTATTTTTTAAAATAAGGTTTCCAGTACTTTATCCATAACTCAGACTACAACAGGCTTCTCTTAGACCCACACATTTGATGGTCTTTTGAGAAAGCGATGGATAGAGAGTCAGGAGTATGGATCCATGTCATAACCCTTTTTCTAGGAAGATTTGAAAGTCCATCAGAAACCCATAAGGATAAAAACGATCTCTATTTTTCTATTATATCTCTATCTAATCACCTAAAAATTACTATCTGCTGCAACACTCTCATTAAAATAAATTCCTCGTTACCTTAGGCACATCCTGAGGTGAGTGTAGGAACTGTTAAAGGTGTTTCCAGTTTGTGTAAATAAGAACTACATAGGCGGATTTAGAGTGAAAAGGGAGAAAGGCCAAAAGGGGTAGAGAAGGGACATTGTCAGAACCAGAACAAGACAGCAGCACATGGACACAGGTAGGTGGACACTCATCCACACACACGCACAGAGTCTCAGCAGGTTGGTACTTCAATTGGAGCGGACATCTGGGATGACTGGACTAGACCTGTGTAAATTTAGGATCAGGTTCCTGGACAAAAGCTAGTGAAAGTTACAATACTTCTGTATGTAATAAATTGTAATAAATGTAAAAATATGTCAGACACCTGAAAAAATGTCCTGAAAAAAAGGAGGAAGGTGAGTTTTTTGAAGGAAGTAATTTAGAATCAGCCATTGTTCTGACAGCAATTCAATATAAGCTTGTTTTTTTCAATTTTAAAAAATATGAGTCACTTCAGTGTTTGTGACAATGATGGCCTTAGAGATGCAAATAATTCAAGACTTGCACAGAACAGGAATGATTGTGGTGCAAGTTGCAACTGAGTAATATAAACAGGTTGGGAGCACATCCAACTACTCAAGAGATTACTTTACTAATTATAGTTGGTTCTAGTGTCTTCCATTCTGCATATGAAGCCAACAAAGCACAGAGGTGAGAACGCGATACCAGGCTCTGTGGAGGAGCTCTGCAGTAACAGAGGCCAAGCATTTAGGGAGGGAAACGTGCACTGTCCTCACTTTGCATCCCCTCTCTAGCTGAAAGCAAAGCAAAGTAGACCAAATGCAAAACTGGAGGTTTTGCTCTTATTGTTACCTAGAAAAAACAACCTAAATTGTTATGGAATGGGTTTGCCTCAATAGCAACATAGAAATTCCTCTGATTCTACATTCCCAGCGTAGTCTCCTTTTTTTCCATGTATATTACCTCCCTTCTGGCTGACACCAGAGATAGGATTTGGGCTCGCACCTGAGATAGGATTTGGCAGACATCTCTAACATCTTGAAAGGCATGAAGAAAGTTAGCAAGGGTCAGTTGTTTAATGTCCCCTCCAATACGAGAACTGAGGAGCAAGAAGTCCAGCAAGTGGGTGGGATGATCAAAACAAGAAAAATTGTTTTTTCATTGCTCATTGAAGAAAGTGAGGGAATCCTCTGCTGCAAGGTGACATCGATGCTGAAGTCAAACTTAGTAGTCCAATGTACTAATCTACTATGAGAGTCTCTTGCAGAGCATGGGTGGCCTCGAAGCAGAGCTCTCAAGTCAGGCACTTCTGTGACTAATGGGCAAAGGCATTAGAGGCATGTGGGCGTTATCAGCGGATGTACAGGAGGAAGAAGGTGTGTGGGCCAGTAAGGTCTGGAGCAGTGAGGTGCAAAGGGGATCTGGCAGCTTTCACGCCCCAGTGTGTTGAAGTGTGGGGTGACTACAGTGACACAGCTCTGCTGTGCACTGGCTGGTGCAGGACAGTGGGACTAAATCCACAGAGAGGATAAACAGTCCTAAATAAATACAACTAGGACTACATTTGGACATTACTAACAAAGACAGTGTAAGTGCCTACAATTTCATTAATCATCACTGCAGCTTTTCACTGTACAGAAATTAATTATACTATTAGAATAATAGATATTAAATATTCACTAACAATTGTCTAAACTAATTAACATGCCGGATTTATTTGTGACATTTATAGTTTTCATTAGTGACAGAACCTGAGAAAATAATAATGAGAGAATGTATGATCTATAAGAATATATCTCAGTTATATGTGTTTATTTGTGTTTAATACTGACTAAAAGAGTATGGTGAGAATTCTTTAAATTTTCTGAAATCTTCTGCATAAAAAATCTTGTAAACATCTGCTCTATGATAGGTGTTTGAGGTTCCTTGATGTCAAGACATTCTCGACTGCTTCAGATATGTGGTGTAATATAGCCAGTCAATTTAATGTGCATGTATGGGGACAACAGAATTGCCAGTTGACATTTGCTGAGGTCCCCTGGAACAGCCTTCATCACTTAAAGATCTTACAGTGCTTTCCAGCAATGAGAGTATTCTAGGGCAACTAGAGATAAAGGAAAACAAGACTAATTACAGTCAGTAAAGCTGAAACCTTGATCCCTTCCTGCTTTCCTCTGTGCTTCTCACTTCTCATAATCCCAAATCATTGGGATTATACTTTCCTGTTACCTTTTATATATGACATGGACCAGCACTAAATCCCTTCCCTGACCTTCTCAATGAGGAAACCATGGATCCGAGCAAGCTCATCTTCCTCCTTGACTCATACAGCTGCCCTCTTTATTTCTCTACTGTGTTCCTACCAATTCCTTTCAGCACACCCAAATGAGTTGTGCTTAGGTTATGTTCTCACCTGCCATCCTGCTCATAGCTATCACTAGTTTGAAATCTCTGCTGTACCATGTTCCCTGCTGTAGGACTACTCTCTATGCTTGCAAGGTCCTGCATAACTTGGTTCCCCCTCAAGCCAGACACATTTTTAGAGGTTTTTTCCTATCCTTCTCTTTCCTGTCTTATACTTGCCTTGAAAGCCTTCCCCTATCAATCAGCATGTTTATCCCATGTGTGGTGCTCTTCTTCTTCACATTACAAATATTGTTCTCAAGTTTCTCAGGAAGTGACTTTTTGGGGATTCATTTAGTTCAGTATAACCTCTTTGTAGGCATGAGGAGTGGAAAGGGGGAAAAAAGATCCCTGATAATATTGCAAAATAACTGTATAGAGAATCCACTGTAGCCACAAATTATGGTGAAGGCATGGACATGGGAAAAGTAACAGTCTGGGGGGAAAATCAGAAATATGAGTTTAATAGGATATACAAGTTTTGTTAATCGATTGCATTTTAAGCACAGGACATACTAGGCAATTTTATAGTAGTTTAAACTCAAATCCATGCATTTCACAAAATGAAAGAAAAACTTGTTAGCAAAACAAGACTTCAGCCATTTAAAGAGGAGATGGTTTTGGAATGACAATTAAATGGCACTTTTCTAATTGCCGTACATTGAATGGTATCAGAACTGGGAACTGTGCTGTTTCTTGCCTCCAGCTATCTCGTTCAGCTCTTTCATAGCAGAAGAACTTAGGGATCCTGAGGGATTTTTTTTCCCCCTCCAAAACACTGTACTGGAAATAACCCCCTAGGAGGTCATAGGGTCACATGGAAAATAGCAGTTTAATTTATTAATCCTAAAAGCAAAAGCCAGATTTTAGCATATATTAAAAATACACTTATTTTATGCACTTTTCCAGTCTAATGTCAGATTTTGCTGTTGATTTATTTCTGCACAGTGTATTCTCCTTAAAGAAATTTGTAGGCTGTTGTTGATAATTTCTTCCGATAAACGTGCACAAAAGAATAGACAGGCTCATGGTTCTTTTGCAAAAATAAATGCATGAGGTAGGAAGTTCTTCTCTTTCTATATCAATTCCTAGGCACCACCTAATGGTGACTCAGCTTTCTTAACAGCAGTTTTTGAGGAGAGGAACACCATTTTCATCTTTTGTGTATCTTTCTGTAGCCACAGTTCAGCAGTCACTGGAACTGGAGGAATGCAATGAATTGATTTCCTACATATGCTGCCACTCTTCTGTGTTATAATGCATGCTACCATATCACAAATACACGAGGTTTCTGGGATAATGACAGTTGTTGTAGATTTACCCTATAGATAGCTGTGTTGTGAACATAAATTAGTAACTTCCAAAGCAAAGATAGCCATTTAAAAGAATGCAGTGAATACCATGTTTGCACTGACATATATTTGCATTGCAAAATTTGCTCCTCCTGCCTACTAATCTAGTGCAAAGGTATAAAGGGACTTGTTTGAATTTGTTTATCTTGGAACCACTCATTTCAAAACTGACTTTCACCTTCTGTAATGCTCCTACAGTAATGATCAGAAGACCATTTCATTGATTCTTCTTTCTGTTAGGAATGGCCTTAGAGTGTACTTAGGTGTCGTTGAAGAGTTCATGTTCTCCATTTAATGTAACAAAGCCTGATTTTGTTAGTTTGCAGTGTATGTGGAAAGGCCATACTTTTACCAGAGTATTTGGGAGAAGCAGTTGCCAATTATGAATTGGTAAAACTGGTAACAGAAAAGATGTGGACAAGTATGGTACAAGCAGATCACTGCCACACGATTGGTGCTGATGTTATTTATGTGCTTGCATATTTTTAGCTATTGGCAATGCCTGTCACAGTAGAGAGGGGTGGTAGATACAAATGGAAAGAATACTTTGAAAAGGATGTTATTTTTATACTGAGCTTCTCATATTGCTCAACTGATGTTGCCTCAACATGACACTGAACACAGTCAGAGAAAAAGTGTCAGCCACAAGACTGTAAGAACTGCCACACTGCTCAGATCAAAGGTCCATCTGTTTCAGTGTTCTGTACAACTAAGTGACGTGTAAAAGAGTTTCCTTTTGTTTGTTTCAAATTACTATACAGCTTTTGTGCTTCTGAGAAACAATGAATTACCATAGTTATACCACTGATTTTATATTCTCTACACCTCTCATCATCTTTTTTCCATGAAGAAATGTGCTATTCAGTTTCCCTTGAATAGAACCTATTCACTATTTCTGATCCCTACTGCTTAACTTACCTGTATCTTATCTGGTGCTACTGCACTGGTCTTGGAGATCAATAACCAGAAGTGCACGTATTTGAGATTCAAGGTTGGTACAACATCATGATGTTTTCCTGGTTTGTTCTCTACTCTTTTCATGAGGAAATAATTGTAATGTTCAGTTTGTCTTTTCTTGTCACAGGGCATGGTGTTGCCTATTCAAATAACTCCCAAATCCTTTCATGAGTAGTTACAGCTAAGAGCTCTCTGTTTTGTATTTTTCTTTCAAGTGCCTGTGTTTGAATTTGGTAAGCATACATTGTATGAGAGGTTTTACTGTCTGACTGCTCAGCATTGGTTAAAACTTTCTTCAAATCCTTGCTGTCTGCTTTAGTTGTGACTTTGCTGCACAACTTTTTATCTTTGCAAACTTTCCTGCTTCAGTATACACCTTTATGTTGTCATTTGTGAATAGCTTGTACAGCAGGGTCTGGACAGCTGTAGATCCAGTGGAACCCTGTTTTCTTTATTATTTGTGGAAAATTATAATTTCTTTGGATCTCCCATCCAGATGTTTGCCCATGGATTATCCTTGCTCCCATTCCATGAGAGGTTAACTTCTTCAAAAGTTCTTAGTGAGGTACCTTTCTCAAAGAAGCATTTTACAAATCCAAATACATAAAAATCACCAGCTCAGCCTCATGATTGCTACATTTGCTATGCAAATTCCTTTCTCAAACACCATATTGATTGTTCCTTCGTATTTTAATTTACTCAAATTACTACTTGTTCTACTTACAATAATTTCAATTCGCTTGCCGCCCATGAAAGTCAGACCGTAGGTATTGTAGTTCCTCAGATAACCCCTGCGATTACTAGTTTTTAAAAACTAGTGACATGTCTGTCATCTGTTCTCCTGGTTGATTGAAATGTTGGGTTAAACACCACAGTTTTCAAGTGAGGAATTTCGTGTTTGAAATTCTTGAATGACCTTTCCATGCCCTGGCAGACATTTACTGTTTCTTTAACTGATTCATTTCACAACCTTTCCTTATGACAAATCAGCATAACAGAGTTCTCAGATTATTTTTCAGTTCTTCAAATGTCCCACTACCCATCTAAGATTTCCCTTCTGTATCAAAGTCGTTCCATTCCATCAGAAGGCATTCTTACAAAGATTGATCTCACCCAATGCCTATAGTTTGATTTCCTTCAATCCTTCTGAACTACATCTCATGAGATATTTGTAATTGAATGCACATCTCTATGGAATCAAACAGAAAGACCAGAAAGAAACTGACTATTTAGAGGAAGATATGAAAGAATATAAGAAATAATAATAACGTAACAAGATTGAACCAAAACCAGAAGAGGGACATCTCCTTTACCTGAAGTTTAATAAAGAATAACATTTTTTGAACAGTTTTTGTTATGTAGAGGAATGCTTTGTTGATGTATATTAATATACTATCCAAGGACTGAGAAAAGATAACCAGGGAATTTCAGTAAAATTTTATAAAACTATTTTTTACACTACATAAAATAAATAATTACTTTTCTTGATTCAGTCAAAATGTAACTCTCCCATTTTCCAAAACTATTCAGAATAAAATAATACTGTATTTGAACAACCATTCAGAATAAAAAAATGTGGAAGCAAAGCCATTGATCAGAATTCATTTTTTTTTCTCTTAATGGCTTGTAATGGATGCATTTTGTAAACGTAATGACTTTGCTACAAACAGAATTCCAGTGTGTAGCTATCAATTTAATCCCAGTCCTCTTTTGCATTCATTTCCAGTACTGATTGATTGCCAACAATAAGGTTTATTAAACACACTTGGAGCTGTAAAATTGAGTGAAAAGCAAAGACATGTATTTAGTTCTCTATAGTTGAAGCAAATCACAAGGAAAGGGAAAAAAATTCAAACTCTAGAACTCACTTCCATTCAAAGCAATATGAATGTAATATGGAAAATTTCTTCATCATAACTGTGCAGACTCCTTCCACAAAACCAGTAATTGCTTCTTTGCCAGTTTGGCTGAAGTTACAGAAGTAACTGTGGAAGGATATTTAACATTTTTTTTTGTCTGTAGCCCTTCCATCTCCACTTATTTCATGCTTTAAAATCTGTACAAAGTGTAGATTTGAAAATTTCCTTTCTGACTTCAACTGCTCTGAGCTTTCCAGCCCTCGGGTTTAATTCTTTCTTACAAAGCAGCTCCCATCCTCTTTTTGTTGTTTCTTTTTTAACACGTACACACCCCCCCCCCCCCATCCACCCACACACCCATCCACCCCCACACCACACACATTTCTTTTTAAGTTTAACCATGTTAATACATGAAAGAAAATACATGCAAGTGTAAAGGAAGTTCTCACAGCTGGTTTTCTTTGCTTTGATCTCAGTGAGGATTTGGGTACTAAAAATAGGACTTATCTGAGTTTCAAGAACAACAAGCTGAGCCTGGGGTCAGAGTTTGCCTTTCTGTTTGGCCTTCAAATTCTCAGTGTTCACAGAAACACAGAATAATTGAAGTTGGAAGGGACTTCTGGAGACTGCCTGGTCTAAATCCCCTGCACAAAATAGAATCTACTAGAAAAGGCTGCTCTGGATCTTGTCCAGTTAGGTTTTGAATATCTCCAAGGATGGAGAGTCCCCAAGTGGTATTTATGCATCCTCACAGTAAAACAGGTTTTTCTTATGTTTAATTTCCTGTGCTTCCTTTTGTGACCATTGCCTTTGTCATTGTGTTTTTTCAACACTTGTCTGAGCATTACCAAGTCTGCTGTGGCCTATGCAAGTAACTTCTCAGCTCCCACAGAAGTTAATAAGGATCCAAACGTAAGTGGAGTGGCACATCAATTTCCTAAGGAGATCTCTCCGGTTGGCACATGTAGTTAGGTGAAAGGAATCATAGGTGCCCCTCTTCAGTTTTAAAATGTGTGTGTAGCTACTTTAGTTTTCCAAAGCCAGCTGTTGCTGGATGTGCTGGTTGTTGGCAGTACAACTCTACTAGTCAGAGCACTCACCCAGAAAGTACAAGCCCTGTGTTCAACTTCCTCCACAGCCTGAGCCCAAACCCTGTCCTCAAGAGATAATCCTGACTGTTAGCTTATAAAGCTGGGTGAGGATGTGGCTGTTTCCATCTTTCCTCGTGCAGAAATACTTGCTCTTACGCATTGACACAGGTAAATGAAGCCAGAAATACAGCATGTGTGAGGAAGCATGGTGGTTCAACCTGTAACACTGCAGCAGGAAGAGTGTCTTAAGTTCCTGGCTGATGGCTGGAACTGGTTTTGATTTCCTACTCCAGTGACCAATAACAACAGCATCAAGATCAGAGACCAGAGTTCAACAATTAGGCTACAAAGTCATTGTGCAGTGAGTGAGAACACAGAATGAAGGGCTTATATGCAGAGGATGGATTCATCAGGTAGCTATGGGAGGGAACAATTCCAGCCAGAATTCCAGCCACAGCAATCAATGCAAGACTATCAGTATATTTGTAGAGTAGACAAGCATCAGTGGCAGCAGCACAGTTGTTTGTTTTTCCTTTAAGAGGGAGAAAGGTCAGACAGGTATTACTGAAACTAATAACTGGGCCTGAAATTAATAAACTGACTATCAATATTTTAGCATTCTTGAAGGGTATTGTCCCCGTTTGAATGCCAGGGTCGTGGGTTCAAGCCCCATGCTCATGGAGCTGAGCAGAAAGCAGGAGAGTGTGTATCTGTGTCCTTGAACACAAAACTGCTTTGAAAAGTTCGCCTGGCTTTTTTTCTTTCTCTCAGACCCAGTTTTAAAGGCACAGAAAGGCAAAGGATTCATGTCTGGGCATAGAGCAGGTGATAGGGGATACATATCATAAAGTCACCCCAAGACACGTATGCAGACTATATAAGCATCTTGATAGGTCACCTACTCCCATCATGATCAGCTATAAATCCTGGTCTTACTCTCTGATCATCAGCAGGGTGCTTGCTCAGCATAGGATGAAGGACTGACTGCTGTGTCAAGAAAACCTTGAATTCTTTCCTGCCTCCCCAGACAGGTTAAGTGTAGCTCATATCATATCAGATGCATGGAACAGGATTTTGTCTCCTCTGAGAGCTGAGATTTTCAAAGGTGTTCTTTGGGATCTAAGAGCATAAATTTTGCAAATTTCTTAAAGGGGCCTGCATTCATAAATGCTGTAATCTTTAGGAAATACATCTTTGAAGTATTTTTTCCTCCTGATTTAGAATGCTAAGTTCTAGTATCTAGATGCTGGTTTCCTTAGCGATTTGAGCACCACTAATACCATTACCACATGCTTGTCTTTTCAACAAATGGTCACTTGGGGTAAACTCCAACTTTAACTAGTGAAGGCCAATTACTGCAGAATTACCCCTCTCAAGTCTGGGTGGGAGATGTTTATCTTAGTGATTAAGGCAATCTCCTCCTAAACAATTTTATCATGCAAACTGTTACCAATAGAAATAACATGCTTTACAAGACATATCCTACCAAAATCCACATTTTTTTCACACAATTAAAATAATTATCAAACCATACACATTGTTTTGTTAGAGTAAGGTTCTGTTTATGTACTGATCTCTGTTACTTACATTCACTTTGCTTCTGTTCTATTAACTTGACCTATTCAGTGATCTGCTAAGCACCAGCTATTTAAGAAGTTGTGTATGTGAGTGAGGGGCAGTAACTGTGTGCACAAGGAATAGGAACTGTTGCCTTGCTGGAAAGGGCTGTTTACAGCAATGCTCTTTTGAACCTCATCAGGATTATGAGCTGACAGAAGATAAGAATGTTACAAATTTACTAGACTTGTAGTATTGGTAGGTATGGAAATCAGCTTTCAGTAAGAGCAATATAAAAACAGCCTGAGCTTCTTTCTGGAAGAGGCAAAATCTGAGGGGCCTCTGCCTCAAAGTCATGGGGAAAAGTGGAGTACAAG
This sequence comes from Corvus kubaryi, assembly GCF_017639235.1. NCBI lineage: Eukaryota > Metazoa > Chordata > Aves > Passeriformes > Corvidae > Corvus > Corvus kubaryi. Next base: position 20,397,195 of record NW_024582054.1, read on the forward strand.
TTATGCCCAAGGAGTAGAGATTGGCTGAAAGGGAGCGTTGCCTCAGGGAAGGTGAAGTAGAAGGAGTAAGCAAAAACTCAGAGAAAAAGGAGCAATTAGCCAAGAAATAGCAGAATGAACACTAAGTAAAATGAGGTATTGAAGTGACTTGTGAGCTCATAAAAGATTTTGAAGTGCTAATAATCACTTTGCAGTTGACAACATGTTAATCTACTATAGAATCATGGAATCGTCAAGGTTGGAAGAAACCTTTAAGATCATGAAGTTCAACTGTAAACTCAGCACTATCACTGTAACCCCTAAACCACTAAACCATATCACCCAGCAGCAGATCCAGATGTCTCTATAGTGACCACTAAATACTATAGTGATTTCTAAAATGATTATACAACAATGTTCAAAGCATATCACAATTAAGAAAAAAAAATTAAGGGCCTATTTATTTATAGACAGCTATAACCACATTTATATGCATGCTTGAAATAAATGGGAAATGTTTATGCATTTAAATCCAAATTGATATGAGTTTAAAAGCTTAGGTTACAAGCTCAGCAGAAATGTGAGGCAGGAGCTTCTACTCACAGAGCAATAGCTTCTGACATCCCTTACTGTTCACAACAAGACCAGGCTGCTTGTAGCATCCTGGGCTGTGCAGTGACATGATTCAGCAAGGACTTCTGTAAATCTTCCTGTTGCTCAAGGAAGGCAAAGTCATGCAGGGTACCAAGATCCACTGACTGCTGGACTCAGCAGGGGTTTTGGCACGTCAGCTGTGTAACCAACCCGCACACCCCTGCAATGGACGAGAGGTCAAAGAAGGGCAAACCCCAGTGAGTTCAGGGAATAATGTAATATAAAGGAAGCTGAACTTATTTCGATACCAGGTAAACTGGATGGTAACCTTGGTTTTAGTTACAGACAGTTGCTTCAGTGAATCATCAGGTTCCAAGACTATTAACAAAGAGCAATGTCTTTGTGAGCCAGCCAGACCCACACTGGGGGATGGGCTGGAGGTGGTGAGGCAGTGCATAGGTAGCTTGGCACAACATAAAGCATAAAAATTGGACAAATGATAAATTTTGAAGGGATTAACAGGCTTGAGCTGGCTTCCATCCATTTATTTTTTCCAGGTGACTGGGGATGCCCAGTGTTATGATAGTGAGCATACAGGGACCAGTAATGAGAATCATATTAGAACAGAGATTTAACTACAGCTGAATATTGCAACTGCTATATTATGCTTGTGTTGTGATTTCAACTGATTGCTGCATCACTCTGCTAAATTGAACTGCCATGTAATACCAACTATACCAAAGAAGTAAATTTGATATTAAACGCTCCTCATGTGGAGTATCTAAAATCACCTGGTCAGAGAGTATTGGGCTCTGACAAACTGCCAAGAAGTAAATTTTGCATCTATAAGGTGTAGGATCTTTTGAGTCCTGCTGACTTGTGAACTGAGGAAAAGCTGTGGTCTGGGAGCTGCTACTAATTGTCAGAGATGTAAAATACTGGAACTTGCATTTCACATGAAGCTTCCAAAGAAATGGTGGGCCTATTCTGAATAGGAAACAGTGGCATTGCAATACAGGACCACAATTCACAGCTTGAAATAAGAGGGAACATATATTAATGCCCCCTTTACTGTAACAAATTAATGACTCATATTCAAATGCATCTGCATCTTACTGAGATTAGAAAGGTGGAATGCAATACCAGTGTCCTCTAAACCCTTCATAATAGTTAACAAATGTTTATGCAGGGACTGCTCTCCTCAGATTCAATGGGAAACTTCTCCACAACAGTTAACAATCACAGAGGAAAAACAATGTGAACAGTGTCCCAGTGAGAAGTCTGTGACTACCAGAGCTGCTCCCACTGGCCAATAACAAGAAGTATAATTTCCTTATTGTTTTGGATAATTCCCTAAGTAAAAAGTGTGTGTCTTTCCTAATATTTTAAAAAAATTTAAAGAAAAAATTTCTGCAGTCAAAGCAAACAGGCAAATACCAGATGTGGATGCCAGGTGACCTGCACAGATGAAACAATATTTGAGAGTAGGTCCTCATAAGCTCCCCACGAGCTGGTGGGACAGGCTTAGATTCTGTGATTGTATTTCCTTTGCCTGTCTGCTGAAAAAGACAAAGAGTGATTACTTACCTTCTTTCTAGCTAATAGAGTTCATATAGCCTTGTCCATATATATTCTGTAGCTATTGCCCAGTTATTGGCAGAAGGTCCTAAGCTGTTCAATAAATGAAACAGCTGTATCAAATTCAAACTAAGAAGCCACACTAGAATTGTTTATAGTCTGTCTCTACGCATAGACATAGCTAGGCTATCTGCATGCACATACACACAGAATACAGTTCCATAATCTTTCTTTCTTATGCTAGTACTCATAAAAAGCAGCAGAAGTGTTTTTTCTTTGCTAAAATGCATAGTAAAGTATCTTGTGACATCTGAGAGAGCTGTTTCGGAGCACACATTCATGCAAGGTAGTACATACATTTCAGCTGACATTGCCTGATCCTTAAATAGGCCAGTAAAGACAGCAAAGAATGTAAAAAATTTCTATACAATGACATCTGAAATGTACAGAGGAACCATTTATACAAAGATTTGTGGTTTGGGGAAGACAAAAGATGTGGGAATTTGTTACTTTTAAATGGCAAAATTTCTTTAAAAAACCCCAGACCTTTAGAATGTTACAAAGAAGGGTAGGCTATTTGAACATTATGAAGGAGAGAGTATGATGGAGGAATAGTGTTAAAAGACCACCGAATTTTTACTCTGTTGATTTATCACTGACTGCAGTAAATGCTGCTAAGCAGTTTCCTTAAAAATCCAGCGTGGGATTGAAAGCCCTGTCTCCCTTCCATGTTTATTTGTACTTGCACCTACCTCTAAAAATTTGGAATATATTAAAAAAAAACCTGATACAGCCAGAGAGAAAGATAAAATACATCCGTTTAACAGTGGACACACTTGAAGAATCACTTCACACAGGCCCATGATTTCAAATTCAAGGAACTCTTGTGGAGGAGAAATACTTATCTAATAAATAAGAAGATAGGTAGAAACCATAGAGCATCTACCTATTGAAAATATGCAGCTTCTGAGAAGAGTTCAAATGATTTCCTAGAAAGGGGTAGCTAAGGATACAAATCTCTCAGGACTGACTGACGTCTTTTACAATGCCTGTCAAACTGATTTTGTCAGCAGATATGATAGATTATAAGAAGTGGTGGTAACCTAAGAGATTTTCTCAGGTAGTTTTGGTATTAATAATCTACTATACTCACTGATGCTATGTAACTTACTGTTTCTTTTTGTGTGTGTCTGAAAACTTCTGATAAACTAATAACAACAACAACAATAATATACAACTTTAGGACTGATAACAGAACTATTTTGTTTAGGCTGAGTTGCATAAATACTCCATTACATATGGCATCTATTTTTTCTTTAGCTCATCCAGGAAAGGATCTCCTGATTTTTCCAGAGTTCTGTATGAATCGTGTAGGTGACTAAGTGTCCTGGTTCCAGCCAGGACAGGGTTAATTTTTGCAGTAGTCAAGAGGGGGCACAGTCTAGGACATGGAGGTTATTCTAGAATGCCTCATGTAATTTTCTGGGTATGGGGGAAGGGAGTCTTTTGTTCTTAATACTGCTGCTGTTACTGGTTGTTTTCTTATCTCATTGCTGTTCCCAGTAAATTGTTCTTCTCTCAACCTGTGACCTTTGCCTTTTGTGCCCCCAATTCTCCTCTTCAGCCCTCCACAGGGAGGAGGGGAAGGGGGAGTGAGTGAATGGCAGCCTGGTTTGGAGTCTCAGTGGGAGCACTAAATTGGGGAGCACCATTCCTAAACCAGAACACTAAGGAATCTATGAATCTTTGGAACTAGAAATAGTGATACTGATGTCATCAATACTGAGCTAAAAGCAGACCCAATAGTTTGTGCTAAATAGGCTGTGCCCTTGCTTTCAGAACTTGTTTCTTTCAAAGCAGAGGTGCTTTGGTGAATCAGAATTACTACTGGTAGATTTGTTTTGGAAAAGCTGAAAAAGTAAATATTGATAAAGAATGTCATATTTGACCATATTTCCACAATCAAATTGTGAATTTTCATGTTTGCTAGAACATTTATTATTTGCTTACAACTTCTAAAACAACATATCAAAAAAGTAAAAATAGAAGCTATGAAATATTTGGCCAACACTCTTTTCCTTGTTACTGTTTGAAAGTATTAAATACTAGCATATTAAGTATCCTCATCTTACCAATACTGTATCACTTGGCCTTTATAGAGGTTATGAATTTTTGAGCTCTTGATACTGCCTCTCCTTCTGGTTGAACTACGCTCAAAAAGTATTATTTGCTGCTCAGTGATATATCATGGGCACAGTACAAGGTCAAATAATTTATTTACTTCCTAAAAGGTCTGAGAAAAAGGTAGTTAGTTATTCTCAATTTCTACTATTATTATCATATACAGCACTGTCTGCCTATGCAGCAACACCGAGCTGTGTTCCAAGGGTGAGGTGAACACTCAAAGCCCTCTGCAGCAGGCAAGTGTAACCTGGCCACACAGGCTGGATGAAAAAGCCTCTCCAAGCACACTCAGTTTGGAGGGAACTGAAGAGCAGCTACAAATACAGAGGTCAAATCATTCTCTTTGTGGTAGAAGGGGGACTGGTACTACAGGATTCATAGTTATCTCTTACCTGAATTTTACTCTGACTGCATTGCTGTTGTCACCCAGTCCAGCTTATTTATTTAAAATGTACACGCAGCTGTATATATGTAATGGCCTGGCATTTCTTCATACAATAGGGATATTTTTGGTTCAATTCCTTGCAGAAATCAAATCTTCTTGAAGTTGTGTACAATGACAAGTAAACTGTTCCTTGCAGATTTAAAGGATATTTTACAACCCTTATTTGAATTTTTTTGACAGCTGACCTCCACTAATTTTAAAACATTTAGCTTCTTTATTTCCAGCCTATCAGACTTTGACATACTCAAAAGAGCTAGATGCAAAGCTCCCAAATGATCACAGTACAAACTGACAACACTTGCTGTTAGTCTCAGGCCTGGCATATGTTTCCAAAATTAGAAATTTCCGAAATTAGAAATAAATAATCACATGAAGGGAAGACAAAGTTGTGCTGCTTAAGATGATACAGAGTAGAATTGAGGTTCAGTGCTTCAGTCAGATCTCTTGCTTTGGTTTACACCTAAAGAAATACTTTCAGAGCAAAATAGCAAGGGGAAGAAAAGAATCTTTTCCGAGCAAATTGAGAAGTTAACAAAATAGAATGTTTTTCTTAAGATACCTGAAAAGATACCATGTACATTATCCTGCAGTGGTCATTGGAGTGGATACTTATATCTAATAAATTCAAGAAGGTTCTACAAGAATAAAGGGTTTTGTATCTGTATACTTACCTGTAGATTGGAAAACGTAGGTCTCAACTCAAAGCACAGCAAAAATAATGGTGAAATTCCCATTGATTTCAATAATTTTTTATGGACAATTTCCTTCTTCCTAAAGTGGAATTTATGTATGTACATTGAACTTGATAGGTTTCTTTTTATAGTAGAGGAGCAGTGAGCCAAATGGATTTTAATTCTCGCAGAACTTTCACCACACAAAAATAATGACACATTTTATTCTCCTTCATTGCAAAATATAGTACCAAAACATTCAATTAAAATCCACTCTTGGATTAGTGAATCACTGTTCTGTCACAGAAAGTGACTTCTAAAGAGTTCTCTCCTTATACAGGCTAACTAGTTTTTGTCAAGTGAAGAGATTAATTAAAAGACAGCTGAATTAAATCTATACTTTCCTGATATCATCTATATAAGCCAATGTTATCCTAGTATGTTATATTTAGCAAACTACAGCAAATGGAAGGGGAGAAAGGACAGTCTCTCTGTCAAGATTCAATCCATACAGTGACAATACATGAGTTATTTAATTACAGCCATCTGCATTCTGTAGCAGATGAACAAGGAATATATGGTATATGACTGATGAGCTTGCTATGTCCTTTGATGACCTCTCAGCAAGTAATGAAGCATGACTGCTCATGCTTAGCATGGTCACAGACTACACTTTCCTTGTTTGTGTGTCGGTATCACTGTAATACTTTGCCTGGAGCCTGCTGCTCTTCAACTAGGTGAAGGATTGTGCTTGATTCTGCCAACTACACAACTAATAAAGCATATTACTACTGCTTTCTACAGATCTTGTCTCTTTATCAAGTGTTCTAACCTGGAACTTGACTCAGAACTTACTAACAGGAAGAATTAATGTTTCTGTAGAGAACATGGTAAAACAGCATTAACAAAGTATGTATGAAGACTGGCTAATGCAGGAGCTTTTTTGTGTAGCTGTCATGCCGTGCTTCATGGCAAAAGGAGGTTTAAATTCTGCACCTGCCTTAGGGAAGAAAAAGCTTCCCTTATTGCTCATGAAGGTGACTGAATGACTGTACCATATTTGCTTTTACAATTTTTTAATCTTCAAGATTTAATAACTGAAAACAATTGCCTCCATCACTAGATAGCCACTCCTGTTAAATAAATATTCACTCTGAATTAGTACGTATACTTAGAGGCAGAGCCACTGAAGAGACTGCTTTTTAGTTAATTAATATTTTTTGAAAAGAGTACCTGTCTACTTCGTCAAGTGTAAAAGTGCCATTTATATTCATAATTGTCTGTAAACTACTGTGCATAGACTGAATTGTCTGAACACAGAACCTCATTTATAAAGAGACCTCTCCCTGTTGATCTGAGATTTCTTTGTAACAAAAAATTATTTACAGACAGCTTCTTTGGTAATCTCTACAAAACCCTAAAACGAAGGATTTCCACACTAAAGATCAGTTTCTGCTCATGGTACTGATGCTGAATAACTATTATTTTAGAAAGTTTCATAATTTAAATGAGACCGCTGATAGAAATGGTACAAACCCTGCAAAACCATGAGGTCCAGTAATTGAAAATGCATGAAATTAATAATTTTGAGCTTGGTTCCTCTCTAAATTCCTCTGGAACTTTGCCAAAATGGTTATAACAGCAGATTTGGACCCCTTACATCTTTACTTTACTACTTAAGGGGGAAAAAAAAAGGTTACATTACATTCAAATTCAAAATTACTTTCTTTGTATACATACCTCATTTCCATAAACAGAGAGAAATTACTATGTGAAAAAGCATTCCATGTGGCAAAAATCTGGTGTTTGGAAATACAAACCTTGGAAATGTGGGGTTCCAGTTTGTGGCCTCCTATATTGCAAACAGGAACCATGGACTTGAGCTGAAGGAAAATAACACATTAAGCATCAATAGGTAGTAGTATAATGGCCCTGCAACTAATATACAGACTAGCAAGAAAGTAAGAGTAGACTATACTTAAGCTAGGAATGAATTTAAAGTCAGGAGAAGGCAAAACCTACACATATGTTGGAGAAGGAAAGCTGGAAATAAAAAGGCTGCTTTTTCTCAAGAGCTGAATAACGTTGTTTGCCATGAGCTATCCAGGAAAGGCTCCTCATCCCTCCCGGCCGTGCCAAGTGTCGCAGCTGTCCCTGGATGCAGCAGCAGGTCTGTGCACTAGGCGGCGCTGCACAGCGAAACGATCATTCTACGAAAAATGAAAAGGAATCAGTAGTGATTGAATCTCTTTGACATAAATCTATAAATCATACAAGTTAACTTTCAGGCAAATATAACAACAGGCAAAACGAATTATATTAATTGCATTTGGATATAGCTAGATCATTTAAAAGCTTCTCAAGGCAAGAAAGATGGAATCTGGTCAGCACTCCGAAAAGACCTCCAAAGAAATAGCACACGAATTATTCTCCTACTCAGGAAATGGAAATCTCTGAACATAAACAAACAGCAGCACCAGCACCACCCCCCACTGGAGATCTAATTATTCTGACTATACAGAAGCTCAAATCTTTGTTCATTCTGTTTAAAAACATCCCTTTGCATTCTTATAAGAATATTCACTGGTAACATCCCAGTCAAATTCAAGTAGCTGCAACTGAACCCCAGGGTTACAATTTAAAGTTGTTTGGCCTACCCTAAAATGTGCACTCATTCTTTTCTGGGCAATGCATATTCAGTATATCCATATGTCTGGAAGTTTCAGCTTCTAGCTTCCCACACATACTTGTTTCTATTCTGCAACTCACCTCTTTGAAATAAACAGCTGCCACCTGCTACTATTCACCTCACCTTCAATTGGCTATCATCACATTTCTTACTCTAGCACTGAACTTCAAAATACTGTATCAGGAATGAAGGAATGAGAGTGGATGAAGCCGTATTTAAACATGTAATTTCTCTTGTAATGGTCTCTAATTTTGAGAAACTTGCAAAAATGCCTAGTAGACAAGACAAAGAATAAATGATAGGCAGGGTATCTACATAGGGCCATGACCTGTGGCAACACAGAAAATTAGTGAAACAAGTGTGTCAGCATTGTCATTAAGACTAGTTTACAACTCATGCTAATCACATATATACTGGGAAAAACTGAGCGTCGCCTGTCCTGTTTCATTTTAAAATGGACGATGCAAGAATGGGTGTTTTTCATGATCTGTTTGTTGGAAACAAGCCCTGCAGAGTTATACATCAGTAGAAGCTTCCTTCTCATTTCCATATTATTCACCTCATTTATGCTATATTAATAATAGCTGGTTTTCTTAGAAAAATACATGTTTTGCCTTGAGAAGTCTTCTGATATTCTTTCATTGCAATTAAACTGGTCAAATACTTCACAGACTTCATAGATGAATAACTGATTGAATTGGTTAAATTCTTGGTACACACCTTTTTTTTCCTTGAAAGCAGATGTGCTGTAGCAATTCTAGGATCACAGAGGCCATAATCTTAATGAAAACAACTACATATACATCATTACTTTCAGTCTGAAGTTAACATATGCAAGTTATGTGTTTTATGCAAAAAGACAAATTTCTGAGTGGAGAACATTGAGGATCAAATTGAAAGTCATAGGTTGCAATTAATCAAAGGTGACAAATATGTATTTTCAAGGTGGAGATTTAAGTTTCACAACCAAAATCAGGGTGCAAGACTGGTAACTGCTGAGCTTGCTACTGGTACAGAAAAGAAACTGTAATGTAGTCGGTGCCATGGCAGGGTGAGTTCATGCTCAAAATACCCACAAAGGCCTCTGACTATAGAGTCACAGAATGACTGGAGTTGGACGAGACTGCTGAACGGCATCTAGTCCAACACCCCTGTTCAAGGAGGACCACCTTGAGTTTGTTGCCCAGGACCACACTGAGATGCCAAGTCCAACAGCAAGTGCATGTTTCCAGTTATATTTTTCATAGAAAAACTGTATGACAAGTACATGACTGAACATAAATTTTGAGACCACTTATTACCAGTCACATTTAATTAAGTAATTCTGTTCAGTTCAATGAATTGCATGCTTCAGTTCAAAAATTTTGTAAATCACAAGCCAGTTTGTGTAGTAACTTCTCTCAACAGACTAAATAAATCTTTAATAATACTATTACTTCAATAAAGAATGGACATATAAAAGAAAATCTATTGTTCTACACCTAAGAAAATCTACTTTTTAAGTGACATGTGGTCATCACCAAAATCAAAACAAAGCCTGCCTTTCAAATGTGCATTAATGTACATTAAGGTTACTAGCACAGAAAGAAATACGTTCCATTTCAAATTTGCTACTGGTAATGCCCCCCTGATACTCAGATCCTCCTGAGAGTAAAGGATATTGACTCTGTCTCCTTTCACCCCTTGGACTAGCAGTCTTGCCTCAATAGCTTCAGTCACTACAGAGCCAAAATTCACCTACATTTCACTTCTGACCCTGTGAAGACCAGCAGCAGCAGTTTAAAAAGGCTGACAACCAGAGCTGCCTGCTGCAAATCTCTCCTCCTGGGGAATTAACACATCTCATTTCACCTTGGAAACAATAAGATGTGTGCTCACAGCCAGCTGAATGGAGGGGTCAGCAGTGTCTGAAGCAGCCCTCACACATCTGCTTCCAATAATCTGTTCATACTGTTAATTGTTATCAGGTATGTTCTTCCCTCTGAAGGACTTATGGCAGGTTTTGTATACTCCAGGCCGGATGTAGCAAGGAACAAAATTTAAAGAAAATAACTAACACCCCTATTTTTTTTAAGATGTAATTTCTTTTAGAAGTATCCATATTTATCCTTGTATAGACAGTGAGTAAAGATCACAGCATCAGCCAGCTCTGAATGCTTAGCATTTTCTCCTTCTTACAGAACAGGGAACCAAGTGTGGACCAACAGGTTACTGTGCCATAAACAGCTGTGCAGCAATACACTGCTGACATGACTGTACTTCTACCAGCTGGCCAAACGCAAGTCCATAGGAAAGCCTTATTCACAGGTGATGGTATCAGCATATCTAAATTTCTCCTCCACCCTCCCAAGTTGCAAAGGAAAAAGCTTCAAATACAGGGTAATAAAACCAGGAAATAATTCGTCATCTGTGGCAAACATCCTGGAACAAAGTGCAAAATGAGGAAGTTCAACAGGTGGAAGCAGAAACTGAAGGAATAAAATCAGTAGTGACACTACTGCCCTGCATAGCATACATATTAATGTATATGTATACATACATCCAAAAATAGATATTTATAAAACATCAGAACAGCCCCTTAAGTCAACAGGACTGCGAAAGTCACAACAGCAGTAAGTCTTTTACGATTCTCACAACATACACATTAGAACAACTTAACATCTCTGTATTACAATGCTCAGCTCATAGAGTTAATAGTAATTGCAAGTAACACTTGCAAATATGTTAAAGTACTTTAAAAATGTCAGCAAGCTGAGTTCCAACATGCCTGAGAAGCAGACAGGCTCAGTCTGATGATGAAAACGAGATACCATTGTGAAAACTATTGTCCCTAATTTACCTAAAAATGTCTCCAACATAGCCAGGAAAAGACTTTTAATCTCAGAATTTCAATTTCTGATATCCAACACTGATCCAAGCACAATGGTAGTCTGTAAAATGGTTTTTATGTATTACAGAACCTGTTGGCTCACCCTCTCAAAAATAAGATCATGTTGTCATTATGATATCAGTATATTATCAGTGGAGGAGGACAGTGCTTGCCAAATATAGTGGTGCAAAAGCAATGATAAGCCAGTAAAACATGACAATCAAAATAAGCAGTGGAAAGTTGTGCTTAGTAAGGAAAATTGCCACTTAAAACAGCAGAAGAGAATATTTGAAGAGAAAAAATAGAAATAAAGGAAGCTTTTATATTAAAGAGAACTTTAATTCAAATGAAAGAAATCACTAGTTATTATAATAAGAATTATCTTCTAAGTTTAGTTCTCACCAGAAAGTTAATAATGAAAAAACCCAGCAATCACTGGGAAGTATAAAGAAGGTCACAGCACAGTCCATACTGCCAAACCAATTTCTTAGTCTCAAGGAAGCTGTGAGAGCTTTCCAAATACTTACTGTAAATAGCATGCTCCTTTCCTATCACAGAAATCTAAAGGTCAGTGGTGTCCCCAGGTCTAATCTCCATAAGTTTCCATAAAAGTCCGGCTGACTTTTTGTTTTCTAAATTCCTTGCTACTACTGGGTGCTCTCTTTGCATTCCTGAGGCCTGAACTGCTTAGCAGCAGCAGAAGTGCAGCTTCAGAATAATATATGCTTCCCCCCCCAACCTAATCTAAAAGATCTGATGCTGAAAGAAAAAAGAGTTTGTATAAGTTGATATTTGTGATAATGAGTTCTTACATTGCTGTAAGTTTTTAAGAAGTGCAGATTTGTTCACTGTGAAATGGGTCATGGCCAGCAAGCATATTTCATAGAATCAAATACAAACCTGTAATTGGTAATTCTCACTGTTCTATGCTTCTTTAGAACTGGTGGTCTAACAGTCTAACTCATTGTCAATCCATCAGCATCCAGCCCCCCACCCTATTGGCTAAACATGGATGACATCTGGAAAATTTAAGACATCTGTGTTTTAAGAAGAATTTGGCTTTCTCTCAACATACTTTTTCATCATACTTGACCCTGCAGTAAAACTATAGCAGCAAACCTCATTTTGCAAACATGGAACTCAGGATCACTGTAGACTCAGCCAAATGAGAAAACAAAGGTTAAGGAGATACATTTCTCTTCAAATACACTTAGCTCCAGAATTAGCAGAAGCAACACAGGAAGTGCTTGGCTTAGTGCATCCATTTAAAAAGGAATTTTTTTCAAAGTTCATTCTAGTGCTAATAAGTGTTTCTCAGCTAATGCTGGAATCATCATTAGATGGGGGAGAGAAAACTTTCAGAATGTCCTAGGTGAACTTCATCAGCCCAGTTATGTTCTAACCACTCTATAATTCTATGTTAAAATGGAAAGAATTTTTTTGCAATGAAGTCTTTGAAATTTATGAACCTTCAAACTGTTTCTTGGCAACATTAGGAAATGGCATATTACTATTATTTCTTATCTCAGATTCTAAGTTCTGTAGGAGAGGCATTGCCTCTTTATTGTGTGTCTTTAGCTGAAACTTGGCAGAACAGAGGCCTGCTCCCTGCCTGGCCCTCATCTGTGACCTTTAGGTCAGTCAAGGGACAATTTGTCATTGGCTTCAATGGGCCATAAATGAGACTCCTCAGTAAGAGAGAATATGATCCTTAGGGAGTAATACCTGAAAAGAGGGTCTCGATAGGTTCTAAATGTTTATTTCCAGGAATGATCGAAAGTGTCTCTCTTGTCAATCTGGGTGCTAGAAAGATGGAGAAGTCAATGAGCCAACCCAGAAACTATCTGTTTTGCACATGTGTATGTGAATTGTTGGAAGCACAGGGCCATCAGTCTTCCTTTTCAAGCAGCATGGAAACTCATTTTTTTCAGCAAATGAAATGGCATAACGAAGCCTTATTTTTAAATTGTACTTTCCTTGGACATTAAAATTAATACCATCCTGACTGTACATTTTGTGACCTTAAATGGAGGGAATTCCTTTTCAAGGAAGATCAGGAATTCATTCTGCCAAGTAGTATTAAAAATGGGATGGAAGGCAAGAAAAAAAAAGGGATGGAAGGCTTAAAAGCCTTCCTGGACAATGGGGTAAATTTGAACTAGCCTAATGTAGTTTGTGTATCTCCTTGACGTAAGACAAAGACTGGGCTGGTAAAGAGAAATATTTCCCAATTCATGTCTGTTCTGAGGTAGGTCAGAATAGTGATTAAATCTGTGTATTTTCAGCTCATCAGACAAATGCATCATATGGCTCCTTACCAAAAACTCTGTGGACATCATAATCCAGTTCTGTGAATTGCAAATCAAAAGAGACTCCTTATTCATACCCTCTGCAACGAGGGAAGCAGCAGGTTCTCTCACCTGACTGAAGGCAGCAACATGTGCTGAAATTGCCAAACCAATTTGAGAAGGCCTAATTCCCTTTGAATCATTTATAAGAGGATACAGGGCTACTTATTTACCTATAGGAATTGCTTTTCTTGGTCGGCAACTGCCTAATAGTGGTTGTTTCTGCTTTCAACTTTGGCAGTCCCTAGAGTGGTGCTGGTATCATGCCATTCCCCATTTAAGACTGGAGCTAACAAGCTAACAAGCAGTTTGCTAAGCCCACAGAGCCCAGTGCTGCTCAGCACCACTGCGAGGGGGCACACGCAGCCCCTGAAGGAGCGCGGGTGGGTTTGGCAGCCCTGATATCTCCAGTGTTTTGTGGGCCACACCTGGTCCTGCCGCCTCAGACCAGCACCAGCCGCTGCTGGCTTCCAGTGCGGCTCTGGCCCCATGCTTAGTTTAACAGATAATAACGGTATTAGAATACATTAAACTTATCATTCTTAGTGTTTATTTCCCCCCCAAAAAGAAAAGAACAGTCGAGGAGCGTGAGAACAACCTGTGAGCTGGCTTGGGAGTGTGTTGATGTACGAGCCGGGATGGAGCCGGTGCTGAGGAAGGGGGCGGGTAGTTGTACTTTCGAACTGACCACAACGGGGCGGGGGAATTAAATCTGCCCTCAAGCCTCCCGATTTATCCGAGCCCCGAGACATGGTTTCTGACAGTTCTCCACAGCAGCCACTGCGTGGCAGGAGAGATCAAGAGGATGGTTTATTTTCTGCGGCGGGCGGCCCGGGAGGAGCGCAGAGCGCGGCCGCCGGTGTGGGACGGGCGCCATCTTGTCTCCCTGCTGGCGGCTTGTGGGCACTCGGGGGCCGGGCACCGGCGCCGGCGGGGAGAGAGCCACGGCCCGCGGGCCGGGTGTGCCGCTGGCTGCTGGTGGTTAACATTAGCGGGGCGAAAGGACCCGGGGACAGGCAGCTCGAAGGGGACGGGCAGAGGCACAGGCTGGCACTGCCGAGGGCGGTGGCTCCGGCCTCGCTGCCCGCCCCGCACAGAGCGGGGTGGCGGGAGAGTCGTGCCCGGGGCAGCTCCGCCGTGGCGGCTGCGGGACGCGGATGCGGGCCCGGGCGAAGCTGGTTCTGAGAAGGAGCTGCCGGGTTGCGCGGGACAGCTGAATATAAAATTAATCCCCTCAACAGAAGATAATAAATAAAAGTCCCGGGAGTTCCTCTTTGGCATAGTGAGAAAAATTAAATGGCTTTCCCCCTCCTACAATCCAGTAGACTAGGGAGCTGTATTAGTAGCAGATACTAGATTTCCTGAAAAACATTCTCTCAGAACATAGCAATTATTAACAAAATCACACGCCACTTAATAAAAAGTGGGTTTTTTTGAGACCCAAAAACAATACAGAAAAAGACTATATGTGTTATTGCTGCAAAATTGAGACAAGTTATGTTTCATTTAAAATTCGATTTTCCAGGTGATGCATAAAAAGAAATAAACTGTTTTGTTTTGGATTGACTAAAATGTTTTCCATTCTACCCAAACCAGAATTATTTTCCATTTGTTTAGTTTGGCCACTGAAGTGAGAAGCTAGTATGTCACTATCCACACACAACAGCAGGAAAGACATCTGAAGGACAAATAGGATTTTAATCAGCTGCACTTCAGTATTTAAGATTGATGCTGAAAGGAATTACAGTCACAATATGTATGTCCTGGCCAGGTGTTTAAATAAAAAATGCTAGGTTTTTTAATGTTAATTTTGAATTAGATACTAAAAGCTTCAGGAGTGAGTCAGGGCCTCTTTGAATTAATCCCACACATATAGAGGAAAGATGGCATCGGCCGAGTGTGCTTCTAGACAACAGATGTAAACATAGAGTTGGGTAATACAAAATAAAAGAGAAATATGATTGTTTATGATGTAGAGTGTGTAATAAGCTACAGTCTCAGCCATTTGCTTGACATACTGAAAGACAAAACCATACCAGAACAACCCAAACCTACATCACTTAAAAGAAGTCATTGTGCCAAAACACACTTGAGGCGATACCAGACTGTGTTTAGACAACGGTGTTGAACATTACCATGGGAACAATTGATGTTGAAATCCAAGACTACAAAAAAGCAAAAGCACAAAAACACCCATATGGATTTGCAAAAGTTTCAAGAAACATGATCCGAATGGTAAGCAATTGTTTTTTGATATAAACTCATGAAAATGAAAAATTTAAGGAATGCAAATACAACTATTCACTCCTTATTTGCTCATGCGGGAAATGTTTAGGAATTCTGTAATGGATCTGTGGTTTATACCTTGTCTTGAGAGGACATATGTCTTGCAAACCTGTGCAACGTTTCAATGGCCATTTCAATCTCCCATTTCTCCTGGCAGTCTTACAGAACTGTGATATTAGTTCTGAAAGGCAATATGCATATTGCTTGGCTTTATAAAACATGTAGACTGTATTTCCATGAATGTGGGCATTAGTCTCGGTGGGGCTATTTGCTAAAAACTTTGAGCTGGCCTGCATAAGACTCTTAAGTCCCTCACTTCCACAAGCAACACCTTTGCACTTGTTACAGGTTAAACAGGTTTGCAACTAAACAGGAAAGGACTGTAATAAAGTTTAATGTTGATCAACTGAACACATTGTTGCTGCAAGAGATTGTTATGATGAGACTGATCCTACTTCTTGGACTCCTGATTCTCTGGCTAAACTTGAAGAGAGAGCTTTGGGTGTACATGGAATGAGGAAGCAAAATCCGTGTCAGAAATGGCCAAATGGAACAAACAGAAGATCCTAGAATAAGGAAAAAACCCTAAAAGTGATGCAAATTTACTGAATTCACAATGAGCTATTCATTCATGTGATCTTTGTGCATAGGCCTCTTAAACTGGTAGTCTTTTGAGGTTGGTTTTCAATCTCAAAGATTGATTGTGCACTGCAAAGTGAAAAACAGAGAAGCACTTAATAAACAGGCATCGGCCTGTACCCAATTTCTGCTCATCTGTTCAGTTACAGCCCAATTTTGAAGCTGTAGAATTTGACAGTGAATCTAGTTTTTTCCAGCTACCCTACCTTCCCTAGCCTATGGAGCAGTTCATCAGCCTAAAGCATGATACCAGCTCGGTATACTATTCACATGTCAAGAAGTTGAAGGAGAAACTGTTCATTCCATCATACCTGGATATCCAAATGCCTCCACTATTAGCTGGTAAAGCTTTGATTTGGGGACATAGAAGAAAAAAACTTTCAGTGCTCTTATGCTCCTGTGCCAAAAAATGTGCAAGAATGACAATTACATGGGGAATTGTTTCTTTCCCAAGAGGCTGGAACAACCCCAAATGTAATTTATTTGGCATATACCTTCAGGATCAGCATTTGGTTTGTGACCTCATTCACCTAAGGGTATTACAAAATGTATTTTAGTGTTATTATATTTATTATATATTTATTATATTCATTATATATTATATGGATATGAGGTGATATGAGATTATATATGATATGATATGAATTATAGATTTATTTTATTGCATTATCTTTGTGTTATTATATTTAATAAAGTGATAAGATTGATGAAAAGCTTGGTTAGGCTTTGGCTCTTTCATCTGCCAAATGATCCAGGACTTGCTATCTGAGGCATAGATTTGCATCCAATGCCAAGGGTGGGCTAATGATTTCTGCTAGACTTAGCATTCTGTACCACTCGGGGAAGGGGTGCCTGGTTTTCTAGTTCCATCATGTCCTGCCTTGCCTCTGTTTCATCTTCAGAATCTGTCTTTGCCAGCTACCCTGTGAGAGCAGAACCTGGAAATTTCTGGCTCCGGGCACTACTAGTGGCCCCTTTGTATGTTTTTCTGATGAGCACAAGTTTGCATTTTAAACAGGATGATTGACTTAGTCATTAACCTCCCACATCAGCATGTTGATAGAACCTTAATCCTTTCGCATGATGACAGTACATCACCAGGCAGGCTCCAAGCCCTCTAAAGTGCTCAATCTTCATACCACTCTATATATGTCTTACCTGAGTACTCTCCTGGGAGCATTTCTTTGCAGACTCATGTTTATAAGAAAAAGCACTGAGCATTGACCCACAGTAGCCTTGTTATTTTGAAGATACATGTGGTTTGTCTTTTTTGGGAGCTGTGTAGATACATCCATAATTACCACATACAGAGAAATAGTTGCACTGCAGTGACCTGTTTCACTGCCTAGGCAAAAGGCACTGATTGATGGCTCAAGTGGAAACTGTATATATTCCGGTGATGTCACAAATAGAAGAAAGACTAAAAAAAAGTCACAAGGAACCTCAGAAACCTCAAGGATCTTTGTCACCTCTGCACCTCATCTGATCTCCAAGCAAAATGTTTCATACAGGCAGGCCCATGTCTTCAGCTGGGTCAGAAAGTTTTCAGGAACCTTCCAGCACCCAGTGTGGGACCTGGTGATTCCACTACCTTTGCACTGTGAAATGTAAATTACTATTGAGAACTTCTGACGTGCCAGATTACAAGAGCAGCAAACCCAGGGCCACTGAGGTAGAGTTAAGATCCCATTTGTCTCTTAAGTACAAATGATCTTGAGGTTAGTATCTCTGTTAAGTATCCAAACACCAGCATGTACATGTAAAATAAATGAAAAACTGAAATTGTTGGAGAGATGGGCAAGAACCATAATATCTTTTCCTATATACAGTACTCAGTATCTAAATATATAGCAAAAGTTAGTATTTTAGAAAGCAATCAAGCATTGAGTAGGCATGGGAAATCTCCCTCAAACAGATGTCCTGTTATGAATTACAGCATTTATCAGCCTACTGATGATACAGTTTATTGTAAGTCTGTTCTTTCAAAGTGAAACCATATGTTGAATGGGAAAGAGTGGAAGCCTAATGTAAGATAAGACTGTTTATTAAGCTATGCTGATGGATATTTTGTGGATGAACTTTCTTTACAATATAGTTTAGGGTTATATAAATTGTAATTGGTATATGCAAACAAATGTGCAGACACTGGCTATAACATGATTTAAGTTAGCTGTCAGATGACAGTTCTGGAAGATAGTGGGACCAGTACTACCAGTGCCAAACTCCCACAATATCAAAACCTTGTATAATTCCCATGTTCCGGTGTATGAATAATACTAGTTTCAAAGGAGCAAGGAGAAAGACAAGTTGATAGTAATTTTTATTTAATTGCTCTTGGAAATTTTACGTTGCAGGAAAAGGTATAGAATCTTGGAATACAAGAGGAAGCCACATTCCCAGCTATTCTTTAAGAGTTCCAAAAGCTAGAGTCTAGAAAATGTCATCCTGCTGGTTCCTTGGAGCCGTACCCAAGGTTTCAGGTTTGGCTTGTGACTATGTCTGTCAGTCTTCTGTCCTGTCGATTGCCTGCAGTGCTTCCTTGGAGTTGCAGTCTCCTTGCAGGGAGCAACTCCTAATAGAGGACAATGAGTCATTTGAGCTACAGCTCCCATAGGAAGATATGAGAGTATTTCCAAAGTGAGGCTTTTCAGTTTTTGGCTAAAAGACTGTTTCTGAGTATTTAATTAGTTAATTTAAAAGAAAACAAGATTTTCGCCAGAAATCAGTCTTTTTTGTTTAAAAATGTGCATTTAATAAAGATCTAATTTTCCGCAAAAGCTGTTTCAACCAATGCTGGGAATTAGTTCCTGACAAAACTACTAGAAAATGGATTTCATAATGTAGAGTAAAATCCAGACAATTTTTTCCAGATGACTTTAGAGTGATGTTGTTATTACTCCTAAACTAAAAATGATAAACCAAGGCAACTTGTAATTAAGATTAATGAAAAAGTAGCACATTAAAGATATGAAAAAGACATCATTTGAGCATGAAAATTACTTTGATCTCTGCTTTTTCATGCTTTAACTTGATAGTTATGAAAAAAGGTTTATTTGGTTTGATTTACTCCAAAGCATCTTAAAGCAGCCAGAGCACACTGAATAATCAAATAGTCTTCAGAAATCATTGGTATTGCCAGAGTAGCACAAGTGTTGAGCCAAGCTCAGCTGTATTGCTCGTGTGTCAGCTGCCTGCTACCTTTCAGGCTTCTCTGTTCTTCTGGGGGCCTTACTCTGCACACAACTATCTTGTGGTCCTTCTGCCAGTTTCTTCTACACTTCCTTCTGCAGATTCCTCTGTAGATACACACAAACCAGATGCACGAACTCACACAGAGAAGCACGCATCATCTTTCTACTACCCCATACTCATTTGGGCATGGCTTATTCTTACATCTTCTGCTTCTTTCTTATTCCGTCTTTGTGGAATATACCTAAATATAATCTATATAGGAATATATAGGTATAGGAATATTAGGAATATTACCTAAATGAATAGGTTATCAAGAAAATCAATAAAATCAATGATGATTCTGTAATTTCTTCGTAACAGACATATTCTCCTTAGGAAAAGAACAGCATTGGAAATGACCTTTCAGAAGTAACTCCATTGGTTTCTAAGGGCCTAAGACCTTACCTTGAGACCTAAACGTTTTACAAAAAATTAGAACTGGGACTAAATAATAATAATATTTTGTTTTGTCTATTCCACAAGATAACATCTTATGAAGAGAACATGACAATAAGTACTCAGTTAAGTCACTTAATTCTGTTCCATTTTTCATGCAGAGCTTCACATACAAATCTTGGAACCATTTATGGCCATTGTTCTTTTTATTTAAATTAATACTCATACCAAGGCGGAAGGTCTAAGTAATTAGAAAATAAACTAGATCATCCGCATATTCATTTTCGTCTATAAAAATATCTATTCATGACTTCTGTTTTGATGTTTTTATTGCTGTAACACAACCTATGCATTTTAAAAGCTTTCTGTGCCCAGAGGAAAACTCACAAAATCAGCTGAGCAGAGGTTGTATCACAGGTGCTATAAGAGCACCTAGCAACACTGCACAACAAATGGAGATGGGAAATTGCTGACCACATTAAACAGCTTTGGAAATTAATTTGATGCTTACTAAGGCTAAGTATGGTTATCATAATTGGCCTTTGTCCAGAGTTTATAGTAGTATATAACTACTATTTATAGTAGTTAGGTATTTCATTTATGAACCATAAAATTTGTTTATGAACAAGAACAAAACTTTTATTTAAGCTAAAGACAGAAAGGACATTTGGGATTTTATAGCAGAATTCTTGCTGAAATTGATTAAAAAAATTTCTATTCTGCTCTGTATCTCTGAGAGTATCCGGGGTTATTCGTGAGGCAGGTGCTCAAATGATGTCAGAGCTAATGCTTAGCATCATTTTCTCATAGACCAAATCCTTTCACACCCTTTTTAAACAAAAAGTTGGCATTAGACCACACGTTACTGCAAAAGGAGTCAAGACTATATGCCATTCACACAGTGGCACGTTGCCAACAGGAAGCACTGTAGAAAAAAAGAAATGGTTTCAATGTATAAATGAAGTGTAATAAAATATCATAATCAGAAAATCAACATTAGACATGGTAGGCCCAGTCCTGTTATACCTGAACTTGTTCGGGAATCAGCAAAGCTGCTTGCGCGTCAAACTCTTAACAAATATGACTAAACGGCTTTGAAATTCAGGATGTGCTTAATCAATTTCATCTGGACTATACTACAGACTATACTATAAATGTGGATAGGTTGGGACTGAAATGCAAATAAGTTAATTTTAAAAGTCTCCAGTGGTGCTGCTTGAGTTTCCAACTACGTATTACAGATACCTAAGCAAAAGCTACCTTCTTAAACTTTACCCCATGTGTCCCATTAATATAGAATGTGGGGGTTTTTAAATTACCTTTTACTTGTTACCAAGTCAAAACATGTTCAAGTTCAAAGCAACCAACTGTTCACCAAGTTAAGGCAAATTCAGCTTAAAACCAGTAACAGGCTATATTTTCTTGCTGCCAGTGTTCTGTTCTACATTATTAGCATAGCTGTTCTCTCTGACGAAGTCCTTGCCATCCCCATAGACAGAAATATCAGATTCCAGCTTCTGAGTGAAAAAAAACCTAATGGTACCATGGGATGAGACTTAAAAAGAAAAAAACCCTCAAATTTAAAGCATTTTTACTGATTTCAGTATGGTCCCATTTGTTTCAGGAGAGGGAACTGGAACAAATTCAACCCTGGTTGTATACCATCATGGTTTTATTGCAGGCATCTTCATCTTGTTTCATTAAAAGTCACTGTTAATAACTACACTGATGAAAGTGGGCTTGGGCAGTGAAATTCACTCAAAGAGCTTCCAAAATGAGAATAGAAAACAACACTTGCTAACCTTTTTCAATAGTACTTCATAAACTCGTATTTCTGGCTGGTGGCCTGATAAGGAACCCCGTGCATACTTGACACACCCGTTGAAATGAAAGGTGCCCAAGGAAGGCGTGATGAGGCCGCTGACTGAGGAAGTCAATGAATCTTTGTTTTAGTTTTTTGTTCATACCTGATGTAATGGAAAGCTTTTACAGGGCAAAGTTTGTGGGACAGAACGGACAGTAAGGAATTAGTGGATTAAACAAAAGGTGGAGATGCTGTGTTTGCTGAAAGTTGTGCTTTATGGTCATACCAACATTATATTTACCATGTAGACCATTACTGTATCAGAAATAAGTATCTACCCAATGGGTGAATTGCTCAAGGTTATTTCCTCATCAGCAGTGAGGTGAGTGCATCACATTCCCTTTGCAAAATTAACTTTTGGTCAGTCTTACTTCTGAGAACTGCCAAACTTTCATGAAAGGATTAAAAAGCCAGTCAAAAAGAGATACAATTTTGATGTCACTAAAAACTTCCCATATATAATTTTTGAACTGCTGGTAACTGTTTTTTAAAGACTCTTCTGCAGGACAGCAGAATAAAGAAGTAAAGAAAACCACCTTCTCATTTATCTTCAGTAATGGTCAAACTTTTAAGATACTCAGGTTGTATCTGAGAACATGCTTTTTCTTCAGTATTTTATAGAGATGGTAAAATATTGCTGAGCCATTTAAAAAAAATCGAAGCAGGTATTTTCTAGCTGAAACTTCCTTGTAATCTGTGATGACATGAGTATTCCGTTCATCCCTAGTGACATGGAGAACAGTCAATCCTTGTCTTCCTTTTCCAAAAACATTTGCATATTACAATATTAGAATTTTATCTCAATACTTACTCTTTTCCATCTTCAATCACCCAGTACCTTACTCCTTACTCACAGGTCAGATTTTCTTGTTCTTGGTATCATAATTTCCTTTAAACTCTCTCCATTTTGTTCTGTATCTGTCTTGAAAGGTGATGACTACAGCTCAACACTATTCTGCAGGTGGGGCTTTCCCAGTAGAAAGTGAAGCAATGCATAACTGTCATCTGTGCAAAACTCTTAACTATGGTCTCAGAATGGTACCTCCCTTTTTTTTTTTTTTTTTTTTTTTGGCAACAGTAATATATTGCCAGTTCAAGAATCTTTATTCCGAAGCACAAAATACCGGGTTCACCCTCTGAAAATGTATCCTGGAGTACATGAAGTTCCTTGGTAATTTGTATCATGGATTGGTCTTCAAATGATGCATCATTTTCCTTTCCTGGAAAACTGCCTTAGTCTCAAATAAGCCAGGAGCTGGATTTGAAGGAGCTAAAGTCTCACATGCATTTTAGTGAGGCAGTCATTAAGAAGTAAAGCAAAATATTCTGCATTTAAAAAGCAAGATGTCCTGGGTGATTTCTAGCTGGCATTTTAAGACAGTCAAAATGGAAATAACACCTGCTGAACAGCCCATTTTACAGGCAGTTTTACCTGGGATATTCCAGTTTCCATTGCACCAGCTGAGGATCTACACCTGAATACTGGATTCATGGCTTGTACTGCCAAAATTCTGAAGTGTTGATGCAGTTGGCATGGCTCATATGCCTTTACTAGTGCTTTGATCTTTTCATACAGAGGGACATGCTTAAAGAAAATGTCCATGCTTTGAGAAATGTGTCTTTAGAGAGACTGTCTTGAGAACTGGTATTGCTGGAATCATGATCAGCACTGGCCTGAAAAGATTCTCTGGCCTGTGGCAGAGCAGAGGAAAAAACAGCTGAGCCCCAGGGTCCAGAAGCAGCAGAGCTTGCTTTCACTCATTTATCTTCCAAGGTCCACAATAATTTTTGAGCCCATTAGTCATTACAGCCAAATTTGACTGATGGCAGAGATGTCACAGGTAATTCTGTCTCCAAAGGTTCTAAGAAAACCCAAGAACATTCAGGTAGGAAAGGGAGAGCCAGTTCCCAGTTTCCTAGGTGAAAGAATAGCTGCCATAAGCTCATCTCGTTCTAGAAATGAGAGAATCCATCACAGACAGAAACTGTAATTGTGTGATGTGCAGCAAAAAGATGGCAGAAGTCTACCCTGATTTGCACACCAAAGTCAATCAGCCACAAGGGATGAATCCATAGGAAATCAGGCATAATTAGGTCTAGAGCTCAAAGGTCAATGAACACAACAGAATGAAGTACCATATAAATACAGAGAGAATCCAGTCTCATGCCAGGAAGTGTTGGTAGAACTTAAGCAAATACTTAAATGCGTAATCATCTATCCTTAGTCATGTCAAATAAAAGCTTTGTCAATAGTTACAGGCATGTTACATTGCTTTGAAAAGCAATGTTTTTCAAAACAAAAGCACTGCTTTTATTATACCTCCTTCACTACCTCCCTTTTAACAATTCACCACCCAACTTGCCCTTACTGCAGGAAAAGAGGAAGCTAAGCATGCACAGTTCCACCTCAGTATTGAAAGGACTAATGATTCCACTGCAGAGGAAAGCCAGCCCTCTTTCAGGGTGTACATGCCCTTTTCTTCTGCTGTGTATCACAAAGTAAGAACCCACTCCTCTCCCATGACAAGTGACAAAGCTTGGCTATATTTAAAACTACAAAGTACATTCCTATGACTGTTTTTTTCAAAGACCTTCAAGATCTTTTAGTCAGTTCTCTGCTTCACAGAAATATGTGAACCATATCATTCCTCCTATGGAAAATTTCTCTACTGAGCCACTCCATAGCTCCAGAAAGTTTTGCAAGATAAGGATAAAAATACAATGTGCATCTGACAAGGGATCCCAGTCCCCAGGCTAACGAGTGTTTCCCAGATCATACATGGAGGAGGTACAGGCCTCCCTCCACCTGGAGGTGCACCTTTTTATGACTCTTCCTTGAGCCTTCCTCTGTCTCAAAGGACTATGGTGCCAGTCAAACAACACTACTGTCCTCAAAGGTCAGAAGCAAAAACAGTTTGCTCCGTCTCATCACATAAAATGATTTCCTAACGTAATTTTTGGAGGAGGAGAAAGGCAAATAAAGATACCCAGGTACACATAAAAAATTCCAACTAATTTGTCCCATTGTTGTATTCAATGGTGATAGATAACACAGAAATTTGGGGAGCACCAAAAGAACCATACCATTGAAGCTGTGAACAAAAGTAGCTCAGAAATGTAGAGCATCAGACACAAGCCAAGGCCTGGAATGAAAGCCTTCTTCTGTTGCTAGTTCTTTAAACAACAAATTACACATGTATAATGCTAATCCCAATACTAGGTAAAGAATGGGGAAACATTACTAGAAATGCAGAAAGCTAACTGCAAAACCCAGACACTCTTTACAGACTTCTTTATGCTGAGGGACAAGAGTAGTCTACAGTCAAATCAAAGGAATGAAAAAACTGCACACTTGAATATGGGGGAAAAATAAGCACAGAGGATTTATTTTAAAGACTCTGAAACCTATGGGAAGAACTGCATTACATTAAGATATGCAGATCCACTTCCATGCTATTCAGTTTCTACAGAAACATCACTGTGAAGACATTTTAATCTATTTTAAAAATAGATACAAAAAAGAGCTGTGTGTAACCTTTTGTTAGATAAATCATACCATCACTAAACCAGCTTTGAAGACTGGTTGCTTCTGCTGAACACAGTGGGAGTTCTGCCATGGACTGAGAGACAATGGCCTGTTCCTGACCGCAAGCTAGAGAAAAGAATGTACATGTGCTGGAGCAGTGTTTGTGGAACATGGTGCTGATTTTACTGATGGCTTTTTCTATGCAGCAAGCATGAGATCATGTACAGGGCTGTATTTACATGGTGATGTAATTTTTGCAGCAGAAGCTGGAAAAACAAGGAGGGCATATCATGTCCAGGGTGATGTATGCCAAGCTTTCCACAACTATGCAGCCATGTCATATATATGTTGGCAGGATGAAAATAAGACGTGGGACAACCCTGCCCCAAACTTCTAGACAAGCTTATGTTCTGGCTGCAAAATCGACTCATAACTCTAAAAGGAACTTTCATCAGACAAACAATTTTCAAGTCAAACAGCATATGTACTTAATTGAATGCTTACAAAATCACCTTTTGTTTTATACAGATGTTCTGCCAACAAAAGGAAAAACCAGAGATGCCTAATAGATTTAACAACATGGCTCTATTTATGTTGTGATCACATAAGATCGGATGCTGAAATACAATTATTTTCCAAGTAATGTTGTATGATAATGCGGTTTACAAACTGTTACGCCCACTCATCTTCTGCAGTAGAATATCACTTTTTTTCCTTAAAAAAATGCCATGGCATGTCACTGAGACGTAAAAACTTGAAAAAGAAGTTTGTTGACCTCGTTTACATATGGAATGCTATTAGCCATAAATAAAAAAACCAGGATTGTTTAATTAACCAGTGAAATTATACACACACTTTTTGGAAAATCTGATCAAGTTTAGTCTATGACTGGTTTCTAACTATGCAGGCACAGATCTCTGTATGAATAACATTTAATATAAGATCATAACTGTTCCTCCAGTTCATCCACATCCATTTGGGAGCTGACAAAAATAAAACTGGTGCAGCTCTGAACCTCTGCTGCTTTCATCAGAATTGTTTTTGGTTAGGAAGCTGGGTGAGTCACTAAGTAGACGCAAGAACAAATCCAACTATAAACCACGTGTACCTTTTATCTACAAATAAAGTGAACTGACAAAACAGCTTTAACAGTAATGTAAATGACAGTAAACTTGGATGTAACAACCGAAATAGTGACTGAGGATGCTTTAGAGGGACAACATACAGCTGTGACCATTAGAAGAGTGCCCCAGGACACCTCTTTCTTTTTTCTTGCATGTATCCTGGAGTACATGAAGTTCCTTGGTAATTTGTATCATGGATTGGTCTTCAAATGATGCATTATTTTCCTTTCCTGGAAAACTGCCTTAGTCTCAAATAAGCCAGGAGCTGGATTTGAAGGAGCTAAAGTCTCACATGCATTTTAGTGAGGCAGTCACTAAGAAGTAAAGCAAAATATTCTGCATTTAAAAAGCAAGATGTCCTGGGTGATTTCTAGCTGGCATTTTAAGACAGTCAAAATGGAAGTAACACCTGCTGAACAGCCCATTTTACAGGCAGTTTTACCTGGGACTGGTGCTAGGAACATGCGTGTCTCCCCATGTCTCATGGTTTTTTCAGGACTGTTGTCTAACAGACCAACCATACCAATGAGCTCTAGACCCAATGAATCACCAACAAAAAATGCTTTATGTGACAAAAAGCACAACTGTTGACAACAGTCAACTATTAAGAACTCATTGAATTCTTACATGAATGCACACAAATGCAGAACACGCTGAAGTCAGGGAATGAGCACAGGATGAAGCAGCGCCTCAAAGCAGCTCTTCAGAGTGCTGCAGGTACCTGTGTGCATCATGCATGGAGAAGCCTTATGTATCTCCTCCCTGTGGCAGCAGTTAACTCCCCTACAGGCAGCATTACATGAAACAGAGTTTGTTAGCTGGCATTTTCTCACAGAAAAAATGTAGCTTCCCACTTGCAGCTCAGAAAACTAGTCCACAGAAATACTCAAGCATCTTGTAGGAGTGTTGACAAGGATCACAGTAAATATTCTTCCCTTCCACCTCCTTCTTCCCTGCCATATCAAGAAATCCTATTTAATAAGACAGATACAAATGGACAAGGCTTGTTGATCATGAAGCTGTATTTCAATCAGGAAGCACTAAAACTGGGAACATAAATCATGGATCTCTAGAATAACTCTGCATCAGTCCAGACTATAGGTGAAGGTTGTTTTTTCCCATTTTCATGTGAGATGCTGAAAAATTTCCAGCCTTGAACACTTGCTTCTGAGACCTTGATGCACCCTACTGAAGCTTTCCAAGAGATGAATAGCAAGTCACAATCTTCTTACATTTTTAGCAGAATATTGGAGTTTAGCAGCATCTCAAAGTGAAGTTCAATTCCTACTTTACATTGGTATAAACAATTGGGAAAAAAAGAGGAATGTTTTCTGTTCACAGCTTTTATTATAAACAGATTAAATATTAACATAGAAAAAAAAGAGACTAGTTAGGCCTTTAGAAGGGTAGGTGTCCTAAAACAGCCCCAGAAATCCATTTTACACAGTATCCACTGAGTTGGAAACTGTAGAACCACTGCTGTAGTAATTAAAGTCTGCAAAACACTGGGATATTCCCTGTCCTCTCTTTTAAACAGAATGGCATTCTGCATCAGGAAAGAGTTAGTTTGCACAGCTTTTTTACTGCCACAATGAATAATAAAATGTTCAGCCACAATGAAAAAAAAAGATCCATGTATTCAAATAAAGATACTCCAAAAATATCAGGTCAGCCCACTTCCTTTTTTCATTTTACCCAGCAGGCCAAGCTCCTCCTGACTGTTGTAACTGGCTGAAAATTATCAGTGTCAGTCACGATCTTCTGGGCCTACTAGGAGCTTTGCAAAGAGTAAGAGCTAGAAGTGATGTTTGTTCTCCAAGTGATATGCAAACCCTTTTTTCAGTTCTTTTAAAATGACTGGTCGAAAAGCAGAATATGTCTGAGTCTGTAAAAATCCTTCTGTTTTCAAAATACCAAATTTCAACAACAACAATCTGGATGGTTGAAGTTTAAAAAGTTTCAATTATCAATTATTCAATTTTTTAATCAGGTAGTTGAAATAGTGCAGAGGTCTGTGCTTTTAGATTTATACATTATCAATTATATACTTGGTCTTTTCCCCCCTTAAAAATAACTGTGAATAAACACCTGAAAATACTGGAACTAATAGAAAATATAGTATTAGGATTTTGTTTGAAAAATACCATTTGCAATAAAAAATATAGTCATTTCTTCTTAGTAGAAACAAGTAATGAAAATGTACTCCCACACGTAATTTTTTTAGCATCCTAGACATGTAACAAATACTTCTGCAGTAGCAGCCCATCCTTTAACCACAGTCTGAATCCCTTACAGTGCTGCATTTTAATTAATATAAAAAAGCACTTACGTGAGTAAATCTTTGCTTACTCCTTTGTACATATTAGCCTGTGTTTTGGCAATGTAAGCAAATGCTAGAGCATGCTGATTAGATAGAAGTGGTTTACATATAAGTTTTCTATGTAAGAAACTAATCTAAAAATATTGGCTCTGATCCTAGGCAGGGTCATTGCCTCTTTGTACTATTCCATTGATTCCAGCCAGAATTTACCCAAACAGAGTAAGTCTGGAGGGCCCCTCTTTTAAAGATCACTAAGTCAGAGAAACTTTTATCTTTCCATCTCTCTGTTTTGAGAAAAGGATGGGGGCAAGCTCAAGCTACAGGCTTCTGAACAACCCTTCATCCAAAATGGAGATCAGAAAAGCCTGTGGGTACTGCCTTACTGTGTACTTCCTTTTACGCCTTCTCCTACTGCCGCAGCTTTCCCACTTGCTTGGACATGTGTTACTGTGATCAAATGGTGTCAACAACCCCAGAGGCTCACAGGTACCCAGAATCGAGCCACTGACCTGACCCGTACCCTGGACTTTGGAGTCTGCCAAAGACAAGACTGCAGATGAGCATGATGTCAGTGACTAGTGTGAAACAGAGTTGATTCAAGCTGCTTCTCTCCAAAATTGAATTTCTGTGCTTTTATGAAGCCCAAACGGGGCAAGCATCTTTTTTTCAAGATGGATTTTGTGAAATCAAATGAGCACTTCCTCCGGTTCCTAAGTCTTCTTTGTAATAATATTTAGCTGGTATTTCTCTTGGTGAAACTGAATCTTCCCTGTTTCCACAGAGGCATAATGCAGTGGAGGACTTCTGAAGAACTTGCATAGACAATATCTTTCTTTTTATTTATACTATTTTAGACAGCATATGGATTTTCGTAGAAAAATCAGTTCTGAATTTCATCTCCAGTCTTCAAGATGGACCAATGCTGTACCATTTAACAACAACTTTTTCAGGATTTGCAATGGTATCTTTCCACTGCTCTACTGCTTCATTGTTGCTGCTATTGGGACTTAACCAGATCTGCATTAAGGAAAAAAAAAAAAAAAAAAAAAAAAAATTAGAGTTTACCTGATATAACAAAAGCCCAGCCTTTACTGATTCCAAATAAATAAAGTGTAGAACAAGATACAACGTATAGATTGTGACCAAAGCATAACAGCAACAAATACAGTTCTGCTAGTCCTAACACATCTTGGCTTTCAGCTGGGAACACAAGGAGTCTGTGTTTAAATTTAGCCTCTCAAATAGTTTAGAGAACCCACTACATAATAATGTTTCTGTACTTAATAAGATGTTTTAAGTAAAGCATTCCTTGCTGTATTCAAATGCACGCGCTGGGGTCAGGGGCTCACCAGGCCAGTGGTGGCTCTGTGTGTCTGGATACAGTTGGCTCCAAGCCATCCAGCATCCGGCACGAGCTGTCCAGCCTTTCCATGAGCATTTAAAATTGCACACTCCCACAGCCAGGGCCAAACCTGCATTCCACAGAGGTTACTAACATGCCCATACCACACATAGTCACGTAGTAAGAGTCCGTTTCTTCTCAGTATTCAGTTAGTGGATAGTGGCCATTAAATGAGGAAATGAAGTACAACTAGGAAATTTTCCCCCTTAACATTATCACCAGCCTCCACTGCCAGAAGAATTCTGCTTATGTAAGTAGGTAGCATTATTTACAGGACTCTCTTTCCTCAAGTCTTCCAAGAATGAGTCCTTTTAAGACTTCTCAGAAACCTTGACCATGAAGTACATTTAGCCTATACTGCTGGGGCATGAGTCCTCCAGAAGTGAGAATAATGTCTTCCAGAATATCACAGACAGCTGATGTTTCATCCACAGAGATTCAATGTACATCTTGCTCATGATTAAAGACATGCCTGTAAAAGCAGCCTAATCTAAGTATTGTCTGCTTAGAACAGCATCCAATTAAACATCATTCTCTGAAGAACAAAGTTAATGGATCCAGCTATATCCTTTTTTTTTCCAGCTACCCAGCCAATTGCTCAAAGTACATTTTTCCCTGAGCCATATTTTATGTCTTCATGTGTTATGTGGCAATGTCTGCCTTCATGAGCTAAAACAACCTTTTCCAAATAACCTCTGAGGAGCACAAGTTTTCCTCCCCTGAAAAATAATATCCACAATTAAATGTAACTCATCAGATTATCTCACATATGGCTAAGTGACTGCAAAATCATACCCAGTTATTTTGCCCCCAAGGTATTACAAGTAAAAAGAACAATTTTTTTTTCTTTTCTGATTTCAAATCTAATTCTACCAACAGCAAGATGGGACAGGTGCAACATGAGGCTACAAAAAATGGAGGAACTTCACATAACTCTTGCTGGCACATCATTTCTATAGCTTATAGCACAAAGGCATCTTCTGTAGCTGCATGTCTTCAGCAGGCAAAAAAACCATCACCAGAATGAGACAGTGTAATTTTTTGTACCTAAGGACAGCACAGTCCTCCATTTGACATGAGACGTTACAGTTGGGGTCTCCAAATCAAGTCTACATTATTAATTTATGCATATATTAAAATTCTGTTACTGCACCTAACTGGGTCAGGAAAAGCACAGAGCATTAAGAACAGCAATGGCTCACTATACCAAGAAGAAGAGGAGAGACAGAAAGGACAGGATGATGGTAAATTAGAACAAGCAGGGGAAAAGGATGGAGAGAATAATGAGACCAGACTACTAAGTTTTATGGTGGTTAAATAAATATGATCACAGAAATGCTTTCAAAGAGATACTACTGAAGTTGTGTCTGTTAAAAAAAAACTTTAAAAAAAGCGAAAAATATTTTGTGTTTGGACACTTATACTATTACTTGATCATATATAGATAGACTATTGCACTGACTTTAGCATTGTTTTACCCAGGAAAGCAGTCTCATTGTAGCTGTGTACACACTGTACCATTGTACACATCCCTGTTGTGAGTGTATTGTTATGGTGAGCCAACACCCCCTTGCTGTACAGGACACTGTAGGTTATGGAACTCCTGTGGGTGCTACGTTTGTTTTCTTTAGCTTTAGAAAGCTAAAGGCAAAGAGGAGATCCTATTTCGCTTGGAAGGAATCTGTCACATAGTAATACTCCACACAAAACTGACATTAGGATTTCTTTTTGAAAGAAAAATCAAATGTCAACTCCCATTCTGATGCTGGTGCATGTTTAAGAGCTCAGTACCATTCCTGCTTGGATTACATCCAGAAGAGTTTAGTAGAATTTACTATTTTGTTATATGTTGCCTCATTTAAAGCATTTTAAAATTCATACCAAGAAACCTATGGAACTGGATTTTTAATATCAGGCTATTTAGCAGAAACCAACCTGTCCTAAGAAGTGTTTTCTTCTCATCGAGCTTCTGCTGTAGAGCTTGATGAGAAAGCTAATTCCTTGTTCTGCTTGGCTAACTGGAAAAACCATCATTTCTCCCCACTTCACTTGGCCATTAGTGGACTTCAGAAGGCGAGTCTTCTTCTTATAGATGATCCCCTCTGTACTGAACATTCCGATTTTCACAAAGAAATCTAGCACAACAGGGAAGGAAAAAGGCATAGCACACAAAGGATTACTGACAACACACCCAAAAGGGAACCAGCAAGATCCATACGTATGGTTCAAATTGCATCAATTTCTCAAAAGTCTGGCCAAAAGAACTGTACAACAGCTTTCCTGACTAGTCACACAGAGTATGTTCGGTAATGTTGAACTGATAAACACAGTATCCAAACAGCAAGTGCAAGCTAATGCTCTTGTATGTCAAGATTAATACTGGGATAAAAATCTTCCAAAATACATAAACACGTATCTTCAAACCAAACAAAATATAATCAAGTAAGACATCTGGGGAAACAAGCCTTGGCAATGGAAATCTACCACACAGTATGTTAGTCTGAGGCTTGTAAGGAATGTTATGAATTGCCAACCCATTTGCGCAGCAATTTACCTGTTACAAATGCTTTTAGACAGGAGGCATGAAACAGCTGATGTAACTTACTTGATGACAGTGGCGTAGATGAAACAGGAAGGTTTTGTGCTTCAAGAATCTGTAACTGTATCCTCCTGTTTATTGCTTGAAAACAAGTTCCTATTTGAAGTTCTGGACGGCACACCTACAAGCAGAAGAATGTTGCCATAACATCTGGATTAAGTTGCTTATAAACTCAGGAAACACAGGAATTTTGTCATATGTTGGGCTCCCACATTTCTGTCTGGGATTTCCTGGAGAGAAATGTAAGCATGTGTTGTATACAGAACCTGCAGATGCACAGTAAATGCATCTTGCACTTGTCATAGATGCAGTACATGTGCTCCACTGATGAGCTGCTTGTGTGTGGTGCACATACGGCCCTCGTGGGCTGCGGCCAGGGATACTGGGCAAAGAAACTAGTCCTTGGTTTTCACCTGGTACAGATTCTGCAGTGGTAAGAGCAGGTACTCACAGGGGAAACCAGACGTGCCATTGCAACTTTACTAAATCTGGGTGTGGAAGTGAGAGACTGTGAATGCTCCACTCACACAAAAACCTTCAGAGTTCCCCCTCCCACACTTCTGAATTTCGCAATATGGAGATATAAGAAATGTTTTCCATAGATACTGTCACTTAATGTCATGATTGCTTAGGGCGACTGCATACTGTGTAGTTTCTTGTGTTATGAAAATACTCGTGTTTTACAGGCACACACACATAGTATATGTATTGAGATCTCCAGTCTGATTCTTGGGGGATTTTTTTAGAATTTTTGCCAGGGGCAAAGTTGCACTGAGTCATCCTCACTGCTCTCCTGTCAGACTCTAATGTCCTCAGAACACTGTAAGAGCAGCAGGAAACAGCCAGTGGAGACCCACCTTTCCTGACAACCTTCATTTAAATGGAGTCTGCTAGTCTTTGTTGCCTTCAAGTTTTAATGCACTTCAATGAACCAAAATGCACTAAGCAAGAGAGCAACAGGTCAGATAAAGAAAAGTCAGGCTCCAATTCATCAAAGAGACCCAAATTCTCTTTCTAGCTCAGCCACAAAACTTCTGTGTCGACTCTGAGCTTTGGCTTTCTATTGGCAGAGGGGGTAGTTTGCTGCCTCACAGGGTAGTAGGGGATGAATCCCAGAGTGTCTGGAGGGCTCTTGGATATAATGGTGAGGAAAGCCAACACAGACTGAGAAACTATGAGATGATTCAGAAATTTACACTGAGATGAAATGCTTTATAAACCACCTTCCTCTGTCACTTTATCTTACTGCTTTTGAAGCAATATGGTTTTTCACATTAGAACTAAAAAATGTCAAGCGTAACTTATGTTAGAAACCAAGAGTATCATTCATATTACTCAGACACACTTAAATAAAATTTGCTTTTGAATTGCTAATTCAAGTTTAATTTGTTGAAAATACAAATGTCTAGACACAATCTATAAAAGAAATAAACAAAGTGAGGGTAGGGGGAAAGGAAATCCCACTGTGAGAACCACCTGCTTCTTATTACATTAATGGAAATGAACTGTCTGAATTATTACTTCACAGCATGCAATCTGAACATTAAATATATGGCTGCCTTTGCAGTTTCAGGCCACTGGAGATCTTAGCACTTTTCTTCCATAAAAAAAGCAGATGCCATTTGCTCTGAGCTCTTGCTGTGAGTCCTAAGGATCTTCTGATGCTTTTTTGGTCAGAAAAGACAATTACCCGGTGTTCTTTGCTGAACATTTCCCCAGAATGCCCCTCCCTCAAGCTGTGAGCCATGGTGTGGAAGAGCTTGCTCCAGCTCTTTTCCTAGAAACATCTGCAGTTTATGACCAGAACAGTTATGTGCAGAGTTCAAAAGTCTGCATTTTTTCCCCATCAAAATGCCTTTCTCCAAGGAAGTAGGGTAAAGGGAATAAAAAAAAAGAACCCCTCTAGTTTTTACTCCTGAATTATTTTACTTTCATTTCCAGCAACTCTTTCTAGGTGAGATAAGAACATACTTCCACAGTATTGGCACTTACAGGTGCTTTGGAAGGAGGAGATATATCCAGCCAATGACTCGACTCCTGTGAGCTCAGCTCCCGCAGTGCCAAGGAACATTCTCCAATAGTTTTTTTCCTGGGAGTCTGTGTCTGGATTTTAAATACCAGTCTGACAGCCTGCAGGCTTTGCAGTTTAATAGCAAAAACAAAAGTTTCCATAAATTCAATGTCCTAGAAAGAAAAACAGAGGAGTAACATCATCATTTTAAGAGAATCCCACCGAGCCCAAAACCTAGAAACCAAGGCATCCTGGTTCTATAGCCACTGCTCCCGACTACCATTTTAGGTTGCCATGGAAAGTGTGCTTTTATAGTGCAAAGTCCACATACATTCACCCCCTCATTGTCACACCCTGACAGGGGTGAAGTTTTGGATTATTTTTCATTACCATAATGAGTTGTGGCCATCTCTTCTGGAGCTTTACAACAGCACACACACATTGTCGTAACAGATTCTCTAGCCTTTTGCTACAGTCTCTCCAGCTAATTTTATTTTCTTTCACCTTTGGTTCATATTATGGGAGATTTATGTTGCTTTACCTTCTACCCCCTTAAAATTCCTTTACCGCCACCATCTGGAATCTTGTCCCATGTGACCAATTTTTACTATTTTCTGTAGCGACCAAAGTGTGAATATTGTCTCCTGACAAATCAGAGGCAGTACATCAGCGACCTTCCCTGGATGAGTGTGTACCTACAGGTATGCCCTGTCTTCTTCTGGTCCCCCACGGAGGTGCTGAGGCCAGCAGCTCATGGCTCAGTCCCCTATGAGCATATCTATCCTGCCAGCTTGTGAGAGAAGGAGGGCAAGAGTACAATGCAAGAGAGGATATAGGAGGAGGAAGTGGAATAAGGCTTTTAATAGGATTTTGAGAAGTTGGGGAAAGTACAACACACCTGGGCAGCTACTAAGGCAAATATGGCATAGGAGTGGATGTTTGGTCCATTTTAAAAATCCATTTACATGTCATATTTAGTTTTTGTGGGGAAAAGTATTTCTCAGTGTTTTTCATGCCTCTACTTACACTGCAGCCCTCCTTGGCAGAGGATTTGAAATGCACTGGCTTGGGCAGTGTGAGAATTCCCTTGACACAGATAGGAGGATTTTCCCCGCAGCTAGAAGGCCAGCTCAGGTCTTTGCACTGCAACATTGAAAACAGTCCGTTTAGACAATGCAAGACTTTTACCATTTGATGTACTTACAGGGTCTACTTAAAGTTCCATTGCCTGAAAGTTATTCACAGTTCTAGGAAGTATATTAAACAACCAGCATAACCGTATCACATTTGCTAACAAAAAAGCCACAGGAAGCTAGGTGTCCTCAAAGTTGTGTTAGGGTTCTGCCCTGAAGGAACTGTTAAAGTCATAGAATCACAGAAGCCACTTAATTGCTGCCTCCACAGTTGCTCCCATTTACTGCCTTCAGATCTCCACAGGAAAACGTCCACAGCAGGACGAGCCTATGACCAGCTCAGCTTTCTAGTCTGTGCTGAACAGTTCCTCTCTTCACAACCAGAGTGCATATTAACATATGTATAGTAACACAAGGAGATATCTACTACTTCTTCTTACTGACTGCAGCAGAACAGAGACTGCAACAGAAAAAAAAATTAAAGGAGAGG
Source organism: Corvus kubaryi (assembly GCF_017639235.1). Classification (NCBI taxonomy): domain Eukaryota; kingdom Metazoa; phylum Chordata; class Aves; order Passeriformes; family Corvidae; genus Corvus; species Corvus kubaryi. The sequence continues at coordinate 20,433,573 of NW_024582054.1, forward strand.
AAGATGCTTTGAAGCCTAGTATTACATTTGACTGAACTTCGTTTATATTAGCACAAGTAATTTTATTTTTTTTTTAAGTATTCATTAAAGTAACAGAGAGACAAATTTTATGACAATTACCACTTAGCACAGTAGAATAGTCATTTGAGTAAGTAACCAACTTATTTATATTTGCTTACATGTAAAACTGTGATCCAAATCTGTTCTACAGAGGAAACATAACACAACTTCACATTCAGTCTTCCAAAGTCTCGTTCATCACCTGATAATGTAATAGTATCTATGGAAGAAAGCCAATTAATATTTTTAGAAGTAATGCAGTATCTTAAAAGTTCATTCCAGAAATAAGGGAACTCAATAGTAGGTGGGCTGCTTATCTCTGCAAACATCTCCCAAAATAAATTTGAAATATTTTAACACCTACACTTTAAGGACAAAATATCCACCAAGTCCAGTACCCTGACCTTCTGCATAGCTAAAAGCCTTCACATTTCATAGAATAGAATCATGTAATCATAGAATATCCTGAGTTGGAAGGGACCCTTAAAGATCATAGAAGTCCAGCTTCTGGCCCTGAACAGGAGACTACGCCAAGAATCACACCATGTGTCTGGGTTATCTCAACTGAATTTAATAACTTGTGTTATACTCAAACAACTTTTAGAAAGAAAAAAGGCATGTTCCTGAGACACCCAGAACACATTTATATCCTATCACTTCCCTTAATCTCTTTCACTGTTAAGTTTATAAATTGGCCTCCTCTTTATCTTTCTCAAACTTCTAGTAAACATTTTACTATTATGCTGTCTCCAAGTCAGAAGAGCCATTTAGTACCCAGCATTTCTCTGTCATGACTGGAACCAGGTCATTGCCTCAGTCTTCTTTTTGAGGAGACTGGGTCAAACTGACTTCTAGCAGGGTGACTTTTGTGGGGACTTGATTAATTTTTGAGGGTTTATTTTGCAGTATCTCCACTCCTTCAGCATTCTTTCATAAATAAGGATACTGGGTTTGTATGCAATATTCTTGTCTAACTACCACTGTAATATGGGTATTGGATTTCAGGCACTTCACAGAGAAAAATACTGATACATGAAAAAGGACTAGACCGGGGACCTAGTGCTGCATCCTATCCTAACAGAGGGTCTGTAATTTCTTAGTTCACTTGCATAGTAAATCGAGGTATGAATTTCTCAAAAGCATGAGAACTTCTCAAAGTCTCATTTGCTCAATCTCCAGACAACAGGACAGTGCAAGCCCAAAAGTCTTAATTTCAAATTGCCAAGTCATCTCCAGCTGACCTGCTACTCAGATTCATCTCAAAAAAACCCCCCAAAAAACCAAAATCCAAACAAAAACATCAACAGTAGAGTAGAAGCAGCTTAATGTTTCACGTGCAAAGGGAAATATTTCATTACAAGGTAAACAAACAAAACATTACCCAGACTCCTGTTACTGCCTTGTGAATCCTTCCTGGAAGAGGTACTGCGAGGTACACTGGAGACTGAATCATATCTCTGGGGACAGGAAAAAAAGAGTCACTAAATTCAGAGCAACAGATGCAAAACCCAGAAACTATACCATCAGACAAGATATGATGAAAACAAAATACTCAATTTCAAATAATTGCCTCATTCCCTGCTAGTTTCTTGATCCAGCAGCATGCAATTACTATTTTGATGCATTAGAGGACCCATTTGACCAGCAGAGATTTTTTCTGCTCATGGAATATACACAACTTCATTGCTATGTAAGACATGATTATTAAAGAAGAAATAAATAAACACAGTGTTTTGTGTCAATGGAAACTTCCAGTGTTCCACATTTCAACTGATGGAAGAAACCACAAGATGATGAACCATGACATGCTGTCTCTCCTGTCCTGCCTAACAGCCTACTTGGGTTTCTCAACAGCCCTGCTGGGCCAGAACAGCAAATGTCAGAGGAGACACCAGGAAAAAGCCTCTTCAAGTTGGTCAAGATGTTGAACTTTTCCCTTTAGTCCTCCCAGTGCACAGTGCAATGCCCTCCAGTATTTACTTTGCAAACACAATGCAACGGGAACAGATACACGGAGTAAGCTGAGTTTTCAGTATAATCTTGGTTACAAGGGAACTCACCTTCATGAATCGGTGAGGTGGGCTCCTGAGATCAAACATCGAACGGCTTACATCAAGTGAGCCAGGCAAAGCACTGGGTCTTAAATCACTAACTAATAAGACAAAGAGAACAATAAAAATCACGTTAGCTTAATTGCTAGAAAGAAAACTCAACTAAGAACAACTTTCACAAACTATTGGAAAATATCTGCTCAAGCCTACAGGTTACAAATGACCAAAATGGTTTAAAGACAGTATGATCTGCTGTTTCTAGTAACATTTTCCAGGAACATGGGGATGGGGCAGGGAGGAAGAGAGGCTTTTTCAAAAAATTAAATTTTTAATGGAAAAAAAAGTCAATTTTTATGTGGGAAGTTGTTGATAAAAGAGCAGAAACATTTTAACCATAAAAATATGTTGTTTACCAATAATAATCAGAATTTCAGAAAAACATTTATGAATTTATTTTTCTGTTTGTGTAGAGTTTTTTTTTAAAGATGAAGAGAAGGGGCTTCACATTACAATTCAAGACTTTAATTTCGTATCTTCCAAATAAACACATTCTGTAGTTCTAAACCCACACACATGAAAAATATCATAGCACTCACTGCAACAAACTAGGCTTAGAGTTTTGCTTTAATAGTCTATACGTGCACATGAAATTCTAAGTTCTGAAACAGCTGTCAAAAAACTCTGGAGGAAAAAGGCGTTTTAGAACTGTACTCTAGACACTCTAGAATAACCTTTCTTGTGTTTAAACTTACTAAGACAAAACTAGTAAAGTGTTTACTTAGTTTGAAGAGAAATGGAAAAAGAGATGATGAACTGAAAGGAAGATGTTCAAGACAGTTTAATAAAACCCATTTGGCTCCCACCACAGGTGCTTACAAAGCCTAGTAAAACCATATGTGTTAAAGGCTGCTAAAATTCTATTTGTGTTTTGTTCTCTTAAAAAAAGATACAGAATAGCCTTCTCATGTAGTCTCCATGGTGATTCAGAATTATTTTAAAACAAGACACAGACTAAGACATTTTTCCCCAGCTGAAAATAAGCACGATATGCCATTCTAAATAAAACATCTTTAAAAATGCGAGCTGTTGCCAGCTTCTGATTTCATGGAGAGGGTGTACATTTCTTGGAGTGTTTGGAGTTTTCTGAATGCATTTGCCATAGCAATCACAAGCAACAACTACTCATCTACTTCAGTCTGAACAGCGTTCTTTATAGGATACATACACCAACGAACAGCACAGAGGACAGTATTTACCTAGATAGCCAAACACCTTCTATCTAAACTTTTACTATCTCACAGCCCTCCCTCATTCTTACACACAGAAGTGGGGACATTGCTGTAGCTTCAAAAGCGAACTACAAAAAAATCTGGCATATAGCATCATGCCCCATTTTGCACCTGTGCTTGTCATCTGCTTCTGAATGTTTTTTGGTGCTTGTTCCTCTCCCCATATATTTACTCCTCAGGCACGCCTCCTACTCAGCATACTGCCTGGCTTCCTTTTTCCATCTCCCTCACTCTTACTGGTAGCTGAAATCTCCAGTACTGCATCCTGGTTTGGACTGGAGGCAGCTATGGTATCTCGTTTTGCCAATTTGTCTACCTTTGTGTGATGCATGCAATCATCATGTTAAGCCCCCAAAAGACAGAAAGTAACAGTGCAACTGAAAACTAAGCAGAGCAGAGCTGAAAACTAAGCAATTCTGCAGATTGATTCACCAACCAAGAAGTGTCTGTAGCACACAGACCGGCTTGGGAACTGCTATAACCAAACAAGTCTCCTGTAGACTAATGGCTTTTATTCCTCTTACCTATAAACCCTGAAAAAGGGAGGAAGACAGAAAAGCAAGGGTGTGGGCCTTCTCACCTGACCCATATAATTTCCTACTATCTGATTTTGCTTGGAAGCGCCTGATGAGGTCTGGCGAAACCCGATGCTCCAGATAGAAGGGGTTGTACACGTCATAGCGGGGCCACTGGTACACGCCGTGCAGTTCTGCCTTCCGCTCACCAAGCGAGGTTCTGGCTGACTCTGTGGAGCACAAGTAAACATCAAATGCAAGAGTTCCAGACATAACGCATGCTGCCTGACTTCATAAGGCAGGCAGAGTGCCTTCAGGGCAAAGGACAAAATATTTCAATATTATCTACTTTGGGTAAAGGGAAAAAAAAGAAAAAGAAAACACACATTCACGTTATGTCAGGTTTCCACAGTGTGTGAGCAAACACTGGAATTAAATTGGCTGTAAAAAACTATGCATACCCTGTCTTGGGGCTTTGCAATAAAAGCCCAAGTAGTTAAATACAGAAGGCTCCAAAGACAGACAGCAAGACAGAAGTTAACAGGAAAAGTAGCACCATGGGTACAGAAAACCTCCAATTTATTTAGTTCCCCACCCCCAGCATATTCTTACTGAACTAATGGATCCCCAGACCTTGAGGAAGATCTCGTACAGAAAGATAATGCAGCTTATGACTGCAGTCTCCTTATCTGCTTTCCATGGGAAGTCTGTCCTTGGTAAAGTCACTGGTCCAAAATTACTTGAATTGTTGGCTGAGGCGTAAGTAGACATATCTGAGAATGCTTGAATCTCAGCCCCTTACTCCGCCCCTAATCATTCCAGAAAAAACACGTATGCCTTGGTCAGCAAAATGGTGAAGAACACTGCTCTAGTGTTCTTTACTGCCTGGAGTGAAAAGGAGCCATGTGTAACAGCACATTAGAGAATGGGGCGACCTGGATTCTGCCAAACTCTGATACTTGCTTCCTTCACTTCACCTCCCTGGACTTCAACCTATCTCTTAAAAAGTTCTTTACCCCGCAATAAAGGGCCTTCGGTTCCACAAGTGTGTTGCACCATAAGAGGCAAAATATCACTGCTCAAGAGTCCTCTCCTGCATGTGCTAGTAGTAAAGTAAAAAACTAAAACACTGAGACGGAACATGGGCAGTGATAAAGCAAGAACTCAAGTGCAATGAGCTTGAGCATGACGTAAATCGGGATGAACACTGAAAGTCAGGCCACAAAGAATTGCTACACAGCAGATGATGGAAAATCCAGTGTTCCAGACCAGGAGCACACTTCTTCCTGCTAGCTTACTTCTGTGAGAGCATGAGACACACTGCAGTGAGCACTGAAGAGAAAGGCTGCCAGAACTTAATTGCTTTCAGAAGGGTTGCCAAGAGCTTACACTGAGCATGTCCTGTTTCACTAAAGGAAAATGGCCAGATGTGCACAGAAAATGGTGAGGAACTGAGAGCAGAACTTGGACTTCTACAGATATTTAACAACAGTCTAAGAAAAAAGTATTTTAAAGGCATTTTTTGAGTATGCTGGTGCTTTGGCTAATGTGAAGAAAGAACGACAGCACACTTCACTGTACCTAGTAAATCTCCCTAAAAAGTAAACACTGCATTTTTAAACACAACTAATGCAGCTTAAAAAGCTGTACTTTAAAAAATTAGCATTTATATTTGGAAAGAGAAATGAAAGTTTCCTACTTGACATAAGAGTCACTTTTCAAATATCTGTTCAAACATTTAAAATATTTGCTCAAGAGAGACAATTATGAATAGTCAGGTCATCCTGCCAGAAGATCTACCAGCTTGTACCCTAAGGGCCACTCTGTATACCAGGTCCCTCAGAAATGATCAGGAAGCAGAATTCTCAGTGTAGACAAGTCACTGACTGTTAACAGCATGAACAAGGAAAACATTCATCTAAAGACACATCTTGGAGAACATCCATGCCTCAGAGTCCTTGATGAACTTCTCTGTACAATATCTTGAACTTCTCTGTACAGTATCTTGAGGACAAGATACGACAAGATAAGGCAGAGCCTAAACCTAGACCCAGTAAGGAAGGGGATTATCAGGAGCATGTCCTGCTTTTCCATAGCATATCCAACTGTGGATTTACAAGAACTAGCTCCTGAAATAGCAGGCAAGTGGGGAGCTGAGGCTGAGAGATGAGGGGGCATCACATGTTCCACCTCCAGCTCTTTAGTTGCTGTTAATGGCTGGTGAGACATCCCAAATAAAGCCCACTAGAAGTTGGGGCACAGAATGGCCCATCTGTACTGAACAGCTCTGCTAGGCTGCTTAGCTTGGCTATGGTGCCAGTGGTACATGCAACAGTGGGTAGGGAGGAAGTCTGGTAATAGGCCTGCAGGAGCAGGAAAGAAGCAACAGCAGGGACCTAGTGAGAAGAGGGAAGGGTGGGAATAAAACCACACAAAGGCAAAAAAGTTAGTTAGGTAGTACTGCATTAGTTATTATGCAACATATGGTTGACTTCTTTCAGTTATTAGGGTTTTCACCTTCAGAAAGGAAATACAGTTACATGGGACTAAGAAAGTACTACCAGCTTATCATATCCTTGAGGCAAAGCAATTCTAGAGGAAACAACTGTTAAGGTATGTCCCTGTGCCAGAATTTTCCCTTACCAAATTGTATGCATCTCCTGGCAGGACTAAGAGCCTAACAATAGCATGTGCTCTGTAACTCACGTTAGTGGGACAGGATCCTATTCTCTTAAAACGCTACCCTGTCTAAATTGCACATACCTCATTTTGGCAGTTTGAGTATGGCAGTAACAGAGGTTGAAGCACAAGACTGCTGTAAAGCAAAAAATTAATAGTATCATATGAAACCTCATATCCAGGGATCTGTGCCCCCTGGCCTCCAAAAAGCAGCAAAAAGAGCAGGAAATAGTAGGGACAAAAAATTCAGCCAAGTAGTAGCACAAGCCATCTATTGGCAAAATTTGAAAAGCAAGATGTGTTAGTATGTTAAAACATACCAGAATATTAACCATGAAAACCAGAACACCCTCCTCCTTTTACTTGAATGATCTGGAAGCTGGGGATAAGTTAGGTCTTTCCTTGTCTCCAATAAATTCTTTCTAAAGATTCCATTTCCTTTAAGTGTCTTCCATTACTTTTGAGTATGAGCACTGGTGTGCAATCCTCCCATTCAGTTTATTCATGCAGCATCACAGAGATTCACAGTGGGATGACATAGTTCCCAAAACTTCTCTGTGTGTCCAGAGAGAAAAGAAACAAGCTTCCCAGGCTCCCCAGGGAAGTGGTCACAGCAGCAGCCTGACAGAGTTCAAAAAGTGTTTGGACAATGCTCTCAAGCACATGGTGACTCTTGGGGTGTCCTTTTCAGAGCCAGGAGTTGGACTTGATGATCCTTGTGTGTCCCAACTCAGCATAATCTATGATTCTTTGAAACAAGACCAGGCTTCTAGAAAAGCTCTGCAAACATATGTTTTCAGTAGGAATACTTGACAACTTTCAAGGAGTAGCAAAAGTTAAACAACTATTTCAGCAATACCATCTGTATTTTACCTTTAATCCCTCCAGTATGTGAGATACTAGGAAGGTTCTTTGGCTGTACATAAGCCAATTTGAATGGAGGGACCACAAATGGTACCTCCTGACCATCCAGGGGCAGTTTAGAAAGCAAAAAATCCTCTGAACAGCCAACTTGACGCTTCACTGACACAGAAGACAATGGAGGCTTCTCTACAATAGTTGGCTTGCTTGCAGCTACTGCTTCAGATTCCTGCACCATGGAAACTGCTAAAAATAAAGAGCAAGAAAAACAGACAGCACACATGTGCATTAATTTTTGAACAATACTATGAACAGATCTCTTTTATTTAATAATATCTCTGCTCGATACATTATTTAACAGCTGCTAGCATTCAGTTTTACAGCATTCAGGACTAGCACCAGGAAAAGATATTCATCCTCCTGACACCTGTCCTGATCCAAACTCTTTGTTGCCCAAGCTTCTTTATTTATAGCTACCTTCCTTTTAAGTGAATTTTCACAAGAGCTACACTTGTATCATAGAAGAGTTCTTTGAACAAATAAGACACCCAAGAAAATCCTAACAGAGTTTAAAATATCCATAGAGAAAAAAAAAAAAAAAAAAAAAAAAAAAAAAAAAAGGAAAAAAAAACGCGTTGAATTTCTGAGAGTCTGAAAGATATAAGACCTTTACACAGCCTTGGGTAAAAAAGCTGGCTTTTTTGGACAGTATTCTAGACTGCAAAGAGCAGACTTCAGAGAAGTGTTATTTCTCAGTTCCAATTCATAACACTAACAAGCATGTGTTCAATCTCCAAGTGGAGGTACGGAAAGAATTTTGGATGTTGTAAGAGAAATCAAGTTTATCAGGGTTAACACGGTCACTTTATTAATGGGAAATCTAAGAAAACAGCGAAACTTTTCTTAAATCCTCATTATGTCAGAACTCACTTACTTTCCTTGTTCATGCAGAAACACCATTTACAGCAGGTTTTTATACATTCTGTTGCCATTGTTGTCAGTGTTATAATTTAGAGGGGACCTCAATCAGTGATCCAGTGCAGCTATCATACCTGAAAAACACAATAAAACAAACCACAGTAGATGGGAGTAACTGAAATCAGAATGCAGTATTATCAGCTATTTAATATGCAATTGCTTTTTGGACACAGGATCAGTCAGAAAGTTACTTCATAAAAGTATTAGAGCCATCAGATTTCTCTCACTGAGACTGATCATTTTTATATAAAAGCACAAGGAAAGAGATAATTTTAACATATGGCATTCAAATACTTTCAGTGATCCACTCAGACAGATCCCTGTCTTTTGGAAACCCTAAAATTCTCATACTTGTGTGTGCCACTGGGCTTTAGAGTTTGCTCAGCTTTACAGCTGTTTTGACATGGTATTGCCAAGTCACTTGCAAGATGTGTTTTTAATTCTGTTTCCCTTGTTCATGTTTCTCCTATCCTCTTTCACCCCCCCTACTATTTTCACATACATCTATATGTGTTTACATTTTTCACTCGACATACTCCATACTTTTAACTTGAAAACAGGCTTTATGAATGATGCCAAAACTGCCTTCTTTGAGAAACTACTGCTATCTCATAATTGTACACACATGAAACTCAAGACCTGGTTTATTATATAATTGTTTGCTGTGCACACAGAAATACAGCATGCTGACTTTCAGCAAAATAAGAGGCATGTAATCTACAAAAGAATGAGAACAAGTCTCTAACAGCTGGTTAACGTTTTAAGAACTTTATGACAATGCTAACTGGCCTCATTTAAATGTCTTTATTCATATCCTTATGTTCTCTTTTCAGAGGGACACAGACAGCTGTGTTGCCTCCTGTCCAAAACTTTAGCTAAGTCTAGTCCTTTTACATCTGCTTAAAATACACAAGGTAGAACACATCCAGGACACAATTCTAACTCCACGAAGGTTAGAAGATGCCAAACAGAATGTGAACATAGGTTGAAGGGATGGGGAAGACAACAAGTAGGATAGGGGGGGAAAGCACAGAGAAAATATGCAATTTTACCAAAAAATGAAAAATGGACATGTTTGTTATGAGTTACTTCAAATGCAAGAAATTTCTGAAAGCATCTGTGCTCCAACACAGAAACCATTCCCACCTGCAGCTTGAACAGTGCTGTAATTTTCTTTGTATATTAAAAGACAGCTAGAGAAACACACAAATTCTATGGAAATAACTATAATGTCCCCCAAATCTTTCTTTCATTAAAAGCTCCTCAAAATTTTGCAGACGTCAGGTGGAGATACTACACCATGGACATTCACCTAACTCAGACACCATTACTCTGTGCAGAATCCCTCTCAGTACTTGCCTTCATCTTAAAATTGCCCATGAGCGTAAGTACAACATGAGATCTGCATCAAAAATCTTCAGAGGCAATGCCACCAGCTCCAGAACCTGCTCTGCATTTTCACAGAAGCACAAAAGGAGGCATGGGAATTTCTCATTAAATTCTCCATGGTTCTAAGGATCAGATTTTCACTGCTGCTCCTCCCTTGGAGGCACACTCATGATAGCTAAGGCTGCTAATTTACTTTGGGTTCCCTTGCAGTGATTTTCCTTCCCAGCTGTTATCAGTACACAGCTGGAGTTAATATGCTTCACTCTTGTTCACCATGTTTAAACTGGACTGAAACAGCTGCTCTGTTTGCTCTAAGCTTTGCAACAATGGTATCTAAGCCTCAGTGGCAGTTTGCACAGGCAAAACAGACTTTTATCTCAAAATGTCCAGATTGAATTTATTCGCTACTGCTGGTGAAGAAACCAAAATGCTAGTACTGCCCTACTTTCTAGCTACATAAAGTGGAAAAATTTGTTTTTCTGCATCAGAGAAAATTCAGTTAATGGCAGTGAATTGTTTAGCTGGAACCATTAATGTGAGCAAATAAACAAATGGAAATCATCTGTCACAAGCAGCTGCCTTTCCTTCACAGGGGGTGAGTGCCTTACCTAGAAAGAAAGGGCTTCATATGGGTAATGAGGAAAACAGTAATAATGCAGTTCTACACCTTCTGTTCTTCTATCATTAAAAAAGACCATGTTTTTCACAGTAATGCCAAGTCAGCTGTGATACTCTTTAACCATTATCTTTCTTCCCCATTTATCAGTATGCAAATGTTCATACATTGTTCTTCTATCTGAAGACAAATATAATGCAATTCATCACTGCCTACTGTAAAGAAGAGTAAGGATTACAGATTGTTCTTTAGCAAGGCAATATCAATAGTGAATGCCAAAGTATATAGACACATATCTTAGAGCCTCCATTTCAGTTTTAGCTTAATTATATGAGTTTGAGAAGAAAGTTCCATGAGTAAGAGACTAGAATACTATTTACCCTTTCTTTAAGCTTAGAAATGTAATGGTTTCAGTGACAAAACTTGCCCTTGGGTCCCTCGACTTACACCACAGCCACATCATTAAAAAAAAGACAGCATTTGCTGAGAGACAGGCCATGTGGACACAGTGCTCCAATGTTCTGCTTAGAGCACTTTGCTTTGTTCATGGAATCCCAACGTGGATGGCCTCAATTACTTTTAAAAGTTTAAATTCACTTAATTAAGCTACAGTGATAAATACTGGGGTTTTTTTTGTTTGTTTGAGCAATCCTGGCAGTAAATTAGATGGCTTGACTCCCAGTTAATATATTTTCTTGTATCTGTACTTTCTAAGCTGCCTACAGTTATTTATACAACTTTCACTGCATGCAAAAGTTTTCTCTTAACCATGTGGGAGAGAAAGAAATTTAGCAGGTTCTGTTGTATATTTTATTAACTGAAAATGAAATAAAAACATTGTACAAGACTAAGCAAGTATTTCATGACCTTGACAGAAGCTGACATTTCTATCAAAGGTTAAACTTATCCCACATGCCAGATCCTTTTGCTGGTGCTGGCTACCCAAAAATCCTCAGTATGTAATTTAACAGTTGTTAAAAGGTTGTACTAACATGAATTTATCTGGGACTATATTCATAAAATAAACCAGAACTATAGACACATTCGTTAGGTGCACCACCAAATCACAAAGAAATACTGACTTCCCAGCAATGTCATCCATTTTAACAAGAAGTTAAGACTCCTTGACACTATCTCTACTTTTTGGGGTCAGTTTTTGTTAGGCAATATGCACATAACAAGGACATCCTCCATTTCTGGGATTCTAAACTGACAAAAGGATAGGGAGAAAGAGAATTATCCCTCATTTTCAGACAAAAAACAGAGATAGAGAAATCAGTTTGAAGACTGAAGTTGAAGAAGAGGGAACTGAACACAGATCTTGTCACTCTCGCGTAGAATTCTCTCTTTCTTGGTGTTTTTCACCAAATTCAGTAAGCCATTTCATTCCTCTCTTCCCAGTATAAAGCCAAAGTAAGATAAGCAAATGTAACTCAGCCAAAGGACTTCCACACTAAGGCAAAAAGAGAGCCAACCTTATTAGAACATCCTGGAAATGACAGTTTAAAACCTAACCACACACATACACTGAGCCTAGAGAATTATAATCACTATTATTTTAATGGGTTTAGATGGAAAACATAAATTATCTTAATGATTTCCAGATTCCTCTGATAGAAATTCTGACCGAGCTAAAATCAGATAAACAGAGTATCAAAGACTCTAGTTCCAGATGCCTCCAGAACCATTTCAAGACAGAGATGTTTGGAGAAGAAAGTAAATATTTTCAACAACTCATTAAATAAAAAGAACATGATAGAAAACGGATGATTGCAATGTTAAATATTAAAAGCTGAAAGTAGTCTGAAAAGAAATGTCAGGTCTTTACTGCCTTAGGACGAAAGGGTGTGTTTTGCAACAAGACTGCAGGCTGCCAATGAATTTTACTGCATTTAGTCACAGCACTGCTCCATAGGAGTTGAACAGGTAACACATTTATAACCACACAATAGAAACAAAGGTGAAATAGCTGTTCTCAAACAGGGAAAGCTGGCTAAACCAGTGGCTTCAAACATTTTGAGATTTATTGCCAGTCATAAATGTATACAACGCATTCTCAGATCTGCATTTTAGAAACATACCACAGCAAAATTCTAGTAACAGTAAGTTCTCACACAGCAGGATGTGTAAAACAAAATATCCGGAAATAGGGAGCATCAGTTGTTATAAAGCATTTGGGCCAGATCTTCGAATGACATAAGCGTCTACAACTCCAGGAGCCCCAGCAGAGCCAGGACACTTCGCAACATCTGAGGATCTGCACTCTGGAGAAAGTGAGCTCAAGCTTGCTAGTTCACACCTCAGCCAAACACCCCATTTATGATACCTCTTATGCTACCTGTTATGCCACCCTATGACTTTCTGCCTTTTGGATCCAGAAGATGCAGTCAATCTCAGTCATATAAATCCTTCAGAGAGCAGAACAGCACCAGCTCAGGTCTCCAGATGTTTAACAGAAGCACAGCGCAGCAAAAGCTGCTTCTGGTGCAGGTCAGATGGATTATCTTTTGATGGTGCAGATGCTGCCGAAGGCTTAACTTCCACAGCCAGCTGTTTTGTGGTTTTGCTTCTAGGGGAGAGCATCTGGGAGCTGTGCACCCCTCTCAGCACAGCTCTTCAGCTGAAGAGGGATGGCTGGTGACCACCATATCTCAAAACTGGCCAACACTAGTAAAACAGCTAAATGGTTTTGAGACATTTGCCGCCAGGTATTTTGCTACTATAGCAGCAAGGAGAGCACACGTACCTACATACACTCACCAAAGACATAAAGCCCACGGTTTAAAAAAAAACAACTATTTTTTTGGGGACTGTAGGCAGGTCTGACTTGTACCACCCACACAGGAGAGACAGGTACTTCAAGTGGATCTGAGCATGTGCAAAGAGAGGACATAGCTTTTGTTCCCATTCATTATAAACTTCAGCAGTAGCAGGTTGTCTGCAGGAATAAAAAAAAGGAAACAAAAAATGTCATGCCAACACACACCTACCAGGTGCATGATAAGAAGCTCCTTTCTATATCTGTTTCTGGAAGAACCCCACAACAGTGATATTTGCAGTAACTTGTGGGTGGGGGTGTGTGTACATACACCCTCCTCTGTTTAGAGCCACAACTCTTGGAAGAGCATGAAAACTCTGGAAATTTGCATGCAGATATTATTCCACTTCTGCCTTCCAAGAAAATTAAAATAATGTGAGGCTTTCTCTTTTTTGTTACTGGAAAGAAAAAGGGATTTCACCCTGAAAGCAGTGGATCACAAAGAAGATGCTGAAATAACACAACAGAAAAAGAGAAGTTATGAGAACACTTTTTGAAGGACACAACCAGAAGGGCATTCCTGTGAGAGATACCTTACAAACAGTTCAACAGAAACATAGTGAAGAAATGCAAAACTCTCCCAGTACAGCAAATGAAACAAAGAGTGCAATTACATATTTAAAGCTGAAGAGAAGACCATTCATCGTTAACCTAGTTTAGCTGATGGGGATTTTATGACAGACCACTGCACAGCTTTCCTGGGGCACAGAGGCTCCCAGCGTTGCTTAAGCAGTTATGCAGTTGAATCGGGTAACAGAAATAGATGGTAAAGTGACACTCCATGATGCAAACAAACCACCAACTGCCCAGGCACAGGAAGCACCTTCCCATGCTGGTAAATGATGACACAGCAGCCCACCAGGGAAAGTTTTACGGGTTCCTCTCACTGATCACAAAAACAGGAAACTGAATGGAATAGATCATGGGTCTGAACTGTCATAGTCCTATGCTGCAACCTCCTCTCATTCACAGTTTGCCAAAGCAGAATTTTTCTTTAGAAGGCCAGAAGACCCATTATGAGCCCTTGTCCCACTCCCCTCAGCTTCTGACACCACTGGATTTCAACCAGTTACGCTTGCACTACACTAAGCAACTTCAGCAGAAAGACATGTTTTTATTTCAGAAAATACTCCAACAGCTATTCCTTCACTACCAATACTTTATCTCCAGGAACTATCCACCTCAGACTCAACAATATCACAGGATAATCTAAGGTGAGAAAATATTTCATTAATTAACACTTGAAAGGGCAAGACTGCTCTTGCTCTCAGAGCATTGTATTGACATTCCAAATTGTTACCAGTCCACCTCTGGCTCTGCATTCTTCTGACTGTATTTTGAGCAAGTGAAGGAGGAAGGTGGGAGCCTGCAGACAGCATCTCCGCACTCCCTTTGGTGACTGCCATAGCATTCAGGTAAGATACTGTTTGCTGGCTCTCCTACAGGTAACAGTTGCAGGTAAAGTTTAAAACTCTTGTAATCAGCAGGAGTGCTTAATATGTCACTGCTGTCAGTCAGGATGTGACAACTATACAAAAATATTATTTAACTTCAGCAAGCTTCTTTTGAGGGAAAGGAAAGCACCTCAGAGACCAGTTCTTAGCTTGGGTGTTCTCATAGCAGTAACAGCAGAACTCACTGTGAGCCCAAGAGCTGCTCCGCATGTTCTCCTGCCAATGAGGTCTAGCTCTAACTGTACCAAGGCAGAAACTTCTCCTGGAGCAGCCACATCTTCCCACATGCAGTTTTGAGAGAACATGCCATGTCCCACTCCAGCTTTCCCTCCTCCCTCCAGCTTCTCTGCCCAGACAAAGATGATCTAATTTATGTCTCTCCTCATGCAGGCCCTGAGCTGAACCCTAAAGATCACTTGTGCAATCTAGCTGTGGTCTCATTCAGCTCAGCAGCTGCTTCTTCCCAGGGCTCCAGCCCGGAGGAGGCCAAATGGCTTTCAGCACATCTGCACACGCAGCCCAGGCACAGAGCACCACAGTACATCACAAAGAAGAACTAACTGCTCCTGCCTACTTCCCCGAAGAAAAATAAAGCTGAGCAGGTGTGTGTGCTTGAGCTATTGTGCTACAGGAACAACTGCTTCTGCTTTTCAGGCACCCCTTGGAGAAGGGGAACAAACCCTGGCATGAGTACAGGATCCAAAGTTGTCCTTCTGACACGGACCCCAGGGACACCCTGACTCTGCTTCAGCATGATAGCCTTGCACCTGCAGCCCTTAAATACAGATTTAATCCCATCCTACCCCAGTATACAAAACATTAATAATATAATTTACAAGGGCCAAAAGAAAAATTTCCATAAATCTGATCCAGTTTTTCTTGTGTGAGATTTATATTTGAATTAAGAAAGAAACATTATAAATCTATCCCATGATAAAGCTTAAAACTTGGGATTTCAATGTGCTGAATCCCCTGTGCTCTGGGCTGTAAAAGTTGGTATCATGTTTCTTCCTAATGCTGCATTAGGCAAGTAACCAATTCATCCAATTACTGATCTGACAACACTGTTCCTGTGAACTGAAGATAAATTCACTGACTTGGACAAGAATGTACAATATTGTATGTATTGGGGCAGTAAACACAAAAGAATAAATCCATTATGTTGGACTGCAGACCTTTCTGGATTCAGATGGAAAACAGCAAAGCAAGAGTTGAAGTCAGGACACCAGAAAAGAAAGCTTAAGAGACTAAAATATCTGTTAAAAGAACTTGGCTTTTGATGAGAACATGGAAAGAATTCAACATAAGATAAGTCCTTTGCTCTAAGCAGATTAGGAACAAATCACATCACCAATTGTTACTTTACAATCTAACTTAAAACTTAAGACTTTCTTTATGTATTCTGTGTCAGGTTTTAATCAAATTTTTTTCTCTTTCTGCCGTTAATGCCAAGAAGCCACGAAAATAGAACTGTCAGCAGTCCTTCTATAGCTCTGATACCAAACAAAACTGGAAACATCTGGATTCATTTTTCAACAGGACAGCCAAGAAGAAGGTATTTTAGGCAAGAGCATCTGCCTGTGGAGTTCCCTAACATGGCTAAATGTGTCTAGTTTTGAAAAGATGGCCCTTGGAAACCAGCTCAATGCAACACTGAAAAAGAGCATTAAATGGCATTCAGGACTTCTCAGCCACTGCCATGACCACAGAGCCATACAGAAAACACATGGGTACACATATAACATCCAGACAGCTAATGCAAATGGCTTTTCCTGTATATTTGGGGGGGGGGGGGGAAAAGAAAAGAAGGAAACCCAAGCAGTTTTGCATGGAAAAATAGTTTCACAAGAGCAAAGATGGACTATTTCTTTACATATACATGCACGTACACATCTGTTGCATTGTTTTAGGTGAAGCAGTTTTTTAATAGTTATTTTGCACATAATTATTATCCTGTTTCATGATGAAAACAAAAAGCCTGTCAATTTTGGAGTTTCCAGTGGGTGAGGATTCCCTGTTCAGCAGCTCTGCTCCATACTGTCACTGTCAAACCAGTTACACAGTGGTGAGAGGAAGCAAACATATAAGCTGTATAAATGAAAGTTAAAAAACTATGTCTGAGACTAAGAAAGGAAAGGTGATTCAAGTACACTTCATATATGAAAAGAGGTTAAATGAATGAATCAAGAACAGGAAATGGAAACTGATCTTAATTAATTCAAATCCAAACCAGAGTGGGAGTATGGCTCTGCAGGGCATGTGTACTGAGCTCAGGAAGCTGCCTAAACACACACTGAAATAAAAGTCCAGAAGGATACTGCCTTTATAAAGTACAACTATTCATTACTTTTTGCATTAAATCCACCCAGACCAGGGACCCAGAACTGCTTTAACAGCCCCAGCCGTGCCTCCTGGAGAGCTGTACTGGCTGGAGTTGTTGGCAGCTGCCCAGGCAGATGAGTGGTAACCAGGCACTGTGTAACAGAGGCATTTTTCAAGGAGTTTGCTCAGACACTGGGAGAAAACAGCAGAAATCAAAACTGTCTCAATTTAATGGCAGTATCTAAGATTCCAGTCATTATTGGCCAAATACTGCTACAACTCTGGGACATGGTGTTGGGGCTCTGCTCCCTTCTGAGAAGGCAGAGGTCCTGAGAGCAGAAGTTGGCAGCATGAAGCTACCATTCCCTGTTTTCCCTTAGGACAGAATTGTTTAACAACACAGTGAACTATAGCTACACCATAAATGTATGGAGTTTTTAAAAATCTTACTGAGTTTAAATCAACACTCTTCCAAAGAGATTTTGGGCCCATGATTTCACACATTGGTGAAACTAGATCTGGAAGTACATGTACCACTGAACAGAATGAAAGCCAGAGTAATTTAGTCAGATGTTCTGTGTTTTATTAAGACTTCATGGAAGAAATTTTTTTGCAACTCTGGTCACTACTGAGAAGACAGAGAACCTGAACGGGAAAATCAGATAGTTCCCAATCTAGAGGCCAAGAACTCCCTTCTGCAAAAGTAAATCATGGAGAAAAAAACCCCAACAAACCCAACACAGAATTAAAAGTTTTAGAATTTCCCCCTATTGCAAAATGAAACTGGTCTTGATAATGTTTTGTTGTCACTTAGGAGTGCTAAACAACAGAATTTCTTTCAGAAACAGGAGACACAACTTGCTTTTGTATCAGTTGACCACTAAGCACAAAGGCACTGCTCAAGTGACTTTCAACCCTTGTCCTGACTAACCCTCCTCTCTGCATGGCAGGCACTTTACGTATTGGAAGACGTACACGCACAGCGGACTGACTGCAGGCCTGAACTTTATGAAGAGAATTCTGCCACAGCCTCCCCATTTCTCTGCCCTCTCCAGCCCCTGTCAAGCCCTGGTCAAGGGCTGGGCCATCTCTGGCCACATGAACCACCTGACCCAGCTTCAACAAGCAGGGTGGGCAAAGCCACATGCCCAGAGGCATGAGCACTCTGCGGGAGAGAGGGGTTGCATTCCTGTGGGAAGAAGGGGCCCTCCCACACCTCTGATGATGAGGCTGTCCCACAAAAGCCAGGCAGCCTTCGGCTCTCCATGCTTCAGCCAAAGCTGAGGCACTACACGTGTGCATCCCTGTACCCCCAGCACACTCTGTGGATGAGGCCGCAGGGGCTCCGGGGCCCAGCGCGGTGCCCAGGGGAGCTGCGCCGGGAGCCAGGCCCCCCCGCCCAGGCTGCAGCACCCCGCACCACTCCACCTCCAGCTTCCAGGCTCCAAAGCATAGGTGCTAAATTAATGGAGTGCCATGGAGGTTTCAGTCATTGGGACACGGTCCTTCTAGACTGCTTTTTTTGGATTTCAAAGCTGCTTTAATCACCAAAGGAGCATCTCCAGAACTCACTCTTCAGGCCATTGCAGTGACCACAAGGCCTCCATTAGCCTTCAAGACCATCAATAGCCTTAATTTGTGACCTAATTATCTGTTTTCTCACATTTAAGTCTGGCTATTAGATCACTGGAAAACAAAGATTCAAAACAAAATCACCAGAGTACAATTTACAGGAAAGATAAGCATCAGATTGACGACATAATTTTCTTTTGGCAGTGAATTAGTGCCAACTTCAGCTACAATGACAGGCAAACAAATACTAAGCTTAAGACAAGTATCCTCACTAATTCTGCATGGTTTGATGGATTAAGATCATCAAAAAAATTTAATGGAACACAGAGAAGCTCAAGAAAACCCAGGTTCTGAACCTCTTCCCACAAGGCTTCTCAGTTTAGATGTGAAGATCCATCCTGGCTGCAAAACGCTATCAACCTAACTTCTCTCTGCATAAGCAATCTTTCTGATGGAGCCTGAGCAGCATTACTAAATAGAATGACAACATGGCTTAACTCAGAGACTGTTCTGCTTCAAGTCAGAGCTTGCTCCGCCTTTCACTTTAAAGAGACGAGATCTTAAGTTCTCTGCTGACAGAGATTGGATGTTGTCCTACTTAGATGAGAGAGAATATTTACCAGATTTAAGGTATCTTGGGAGATAACAAATCGGAGTAAACAAAGCCATTCTTTCATAAAATTAAACAAGAGTCCAGAGAGGGGAGCAATACGTCAGGATATGCATCACATAAAATTCACCAAATGAAGTAAGTAGCATCTTAATCAAGCAAAAAACTTCAGTGTTCCACCAAAGTGTACTTCTGGTATAAGCCACAGCAGGTAGGATAGACATGAAGACAGATGGCCTAAGCTAGCCAAAGCCTGACTTCCTAGCTGAGGCTGTCCTGATAAGGCAGGTCCTCTGGCTCTGCCCACCACACATGCTGCATCTGCCTGTCCCAAACTTGCTTAAAGGGCTGGCTGCTACTGGAGGGGCTGTTCAACTCTGCCTTGCCAATAGCCATTCCTGTAGGGCCCAGTAAACATGCAGCTGCACAGTGAGTTGGCCCAGCTCACTGATTAGATACAAAATTAAATGACCAAAATAAACAAACCTTTTTTTTTCCTTAAAGAAAAAAAAAAAGTAGTTTTCCAACTCTCCTGTGGTAGACTGCACAAGGTGGGGTCAGAATGCAGTGGGGAAAATGGGGGACAGAGCAGGACTGCCCGTTTCACAGCCAAGCCCCAATTCTGGGGAGTGCACTTAGAGTAACTTACAACTGAAACCCACCCACGAACACGATCAACGGAGGCTGAGTGAAAAGCAAACCAGCAGATACTAAACAAGTGACAAAACAAACAAGCAAAACAACTAAGTCTGAGGTTTAGGACAAAGAAAAAGAGACCAGTGCCTAAACTTTTTTTCCAACATTGTAAATTAACAGCCTACACACATGACTGACTGAACAATCCTGCCCACATTCATTCTTTCCACAGCATAAGAATAAAGAGGACTGAATCACCTGGGGATCCATCATCTCAATTAAATGCAGGGGAGGGCAGTGGAATTCATGTGACATTTGTGGAGTCCAACATGCCCTCTGGGTGCAGCATTTTTATGTAGGTGTCATTTTATAAGTATTGGCAAGAATCAAGGGACACTTTAGTAATAAATATATTCTCTTGAAATTAAATATTGCTTAACCACATGTATTCTGCAAATATATATTTTAATATTTAGCATACAGTTGGAAAAAAGACTAGAAATTAAACTTCCCCACTCCTGGATTCATGCCCTAGCCACCGAGTTGTAAGATTACAGCTCACCTAATGAACATAATGAAAGCAAGGTGAAACAGTTTCATAAGTAAGAAGCCAGAGACCACCAACCCAGAACAGCACAAAGGTTTATGGGTCTAGCACTCTCTTGAGAAACGAAAGATGCAAATTCAGAATTTAATTCTTCACATCTGTCTAACAGCTATACACAAAACCTGAAAAGAACAGGAACAGGGGGGAAAAAAGCATGGCAATGTATTCCCCTGCATGGTTTTTAAGTAGTCCTGATCTCCTGATATGTAATCTAAACACACTTGGGCTCTCCAAGAATAACTTATCACGGTACACCTCGCTTCTGGATGCCGGGACAGCTTGGACACCCAACTAAGCAACACTGTAAAAACTAAAGGCACATAAAGCAGCAAAACTCAATGCATTCAGCAAGTATCACTGGGAAAAACCTGAGCCTGCTGAGATCAGAAACTGAGGGTTAGGACTGCAAGGGTCCAGCTCCAAGGTGTGGGTGCTCACAGGATCGTTTAGATGGGAAGGCACTTGACAGCTGTGGCCCAATGGACGTCCCGGGATCTTGTTCTTCTCCTGCACAATTACAGCAGCACTGACTGGAAGTGTGCATTGTAGGAATGGTCATAATATCGACCTTTTCATTCTTATCTAGAGAAATGCATCACATGAGACATCGTGCATGTTTCCACATCAAAGGAGAGTTGCAAGACAGCTTAATTAAAGATGGCATTTATTTCAGACTGCTGTTTAATAACCAGAGTGATGTGAAACAGCCAGGAATCCAGCTTCATGGTATGCATTCAACAACAGTGAACAGAACAGCTTGAAACGGCTTACAGTTATACCTGCTGCTTTAGCAGTGCTCTTGGATACAGCAGGATACAACTTCAGTAAATATAATGTGTTTTCAGATGCTAATTTCATCCTATACAGAGGGAAACTGTCTAGCTATATTCACAACTTCCTTTGGAGTTTTGGCTAAACCATATCTCTAATTACTTGAAGTGTTCCTAAAGAAGATGATCTAATTAGCTACTGCTGGCCTGTGACAACACTTAGCTGTTAATTCACACAGAACATTTAAATTTTACAAGGCCATTTTCACACAGCAAAAACTGTTCTAGGTACAACTGAACCTCGGACCTAATTTATATGAAGATTTAATGCCCCAGTACTTCAACACAGTTACTACTTTTCTACCTGCCTAGATTTCCCAAAGCCTGCCGCTCGATAGGAAGCAGAGACGCCCGGCCGCACACGGCCGCCTCCGCCGGGGCAGCTCCTGCTGCCCGCACCTGCCCTGCCCGCACCCGCGCTGCCCTCCCCGCGGCCCCCGGTCCCGCCCTGGCCCCCCGCTGCCGCTGCCCGGCCCGGTACCTGCCTGGAGGGCGCCGCCGCCGCCCCTCTGCCCGCCGGAGCTGCTCCGGGACGGGGCTGTCGCCCGGCGCTCTCCCCGCTCCTTCCGTGCCGCTCCTCCCGTGCCGCCCGGCCCCCGCCTGCCCTCACAGCCGGGCACTGCCGCCCCGCCGCCCGCTCGGCCCGCCAGGTGCGCCCCCGCCGCGCTTACTCACCGCGCCCTATCGCGGAGGGGGAGTTTCCTCGGCCGCCTGGGACTCTCCCTCCTCACCAGAGCTACTCGCTAGGGCAGACTTACCTCTCAATGGCTGCCCGTAACTCTTCTTGGCGCTTGCTGGACCATGACACCTGCAAAGTCGGTGCCGGAGCTGCGCCTCGCTTTGCTAGAAGCACAACCAGGCTTCTGTTTTAGAGAGAAAAAGCGATTTTTTCATGGTTTACAATGTTCTCAGAAAACTGCATGTCCAGTTGGAATATGGGTCCGTGTTAAGCTTTACACGGACACGTGAGAAAGCCCCTGCCACGAGAGTGCCTAGTTTGTAGGGTAATTTACCGATAACACACAGATGATTGGTTCAGAACTTTCAGCAGGAAATTCTGGTTTGGAAATTTTCTTGCAGGAAGGAAAAGTTCGGTGAGTCTCAAGGTGGTCTCTCCTTGATTCTAGTTTTTGATAACTGGAAGTGCTAAAATATCCCAAGAGGCAAATATGAGTAAAAGTGGGGGCTGGATTAGTAGGAAAAAGGGTGTATTTCCCCAAATAAATGTTCTTTACAGTCTGAGAGCATTAAAATTTCTAATCACTGAAGTTTTGCACTACAGTTGCCCTAATAGCTCTTGATTTGCAGTCTTTGGTGGATTCCCCATCCACTGAGACTGTAGTTTTTCTGTTACGATGTTTTAAATTTTAAATTTAATAGCACCACAGCTCTGCTGCTAAGTAAGAATTTCATGCCTGTCATCATGCAGTGTAACACAGCTACTTCAAGCTCCAGAGCTGTAAGGGCAGAGAGACCCTCTGCCAAAAGCACAGACTCATAAATTTTGAGCTAACAAAGCATCTCTGTTCATCTCTGCACAGAGCCAGTTGCAAATACTGGGCTATCACATAGCAGAGAGGCTCTGACTCCTGTTAATGGAACTCATGAGATTATGCGTGGTCACTGTTTTAAAGAAATACCAGTAACCTGATATGCTTCCAGAATTATTTGAGTCCTCCTAAGATGCACATTAAACACACATTTCAAGGCATCTAACTGAATTAATTTACATGACCGAACAGCTTTATTTTCACTGTTCACAGAAGTGTGTTTAACTACTGATAAGGCCCTGTATGCAGCTTGCTGCTATCAAGTTACCTTGGCATTGTCATGCTCAAGGGTTTTTCGGGCTCTCAACGACTTCCAGTCCTGTCTGAATGGCTCTCCAGCTGCTGGAGTTGCAGTGCAGTAGCAGCCATCCTTTGAGACTGCACGTCGCCTCTGTGGTGAAGGAAAATACATTAAAAACAGTATTTTAGACAAGGCAGTTAAAGGAAAAAAAAATCACTTTGCAATATGACCTTCCTTCTTTCATCAAGGCAAGACTGTGTCCTGTAATTTGAGGGGGCCCATTAACACATCCCAGTGGCGCTTTTGATGGCTTGGACACCTTTCAGTCTTCTTTCAGCTGTTTGAAAATTGGGAATTTTGTTTCAATAAGCACAAAATTCAGCTCCGCATGGTAAGGGATGTGGACAACCTGATCTTATATGGATAGGGAGACCATTACTGTCCTGTGATTTTTTTAGTTGGAATGGGAAACAAACTTCCCCCCTTCCTTAAAAGATTTTTGTTCCAAACAAATCTAGTCTGAAGATCAGCAGTGAAACCAGTTTACATCTTTTCTTTGCTCCTCCAACCTGCTCCTCAGTCAGCTGCAAATATGATCTTGCTTTCCTGCCAGCCTCCGGGCAGCATCCAGAGTGCCCCATGCTCTGCTGTATCTTTCTGTAACTAAACCTCGCTTGAGAAACCTGGTGATATTCCCCTGCCTCACTGACTCCTGCTGTCGGCCCCCCTCTCCTCTGGTGATCATTCCAGACCGTCACTGCAACCACACTAATTCCTGGTTCTCTGCAGCTGCTCTTGATCCTTATGCTGCTTCCTCTCTGGGCACCACTGGTACTAAGACCAAGCTAATAAACTGGGCTGCTTTTGGCTGGCTCTGCCAAACCACAGCACTCTCAGCTCCAGAAATGCAGGGCTGAAATACTTGAGCAGACCCACGCAGGGCCAATAGAGGAGAATTTATTAGTCTGGGCTATGCTTCACCTCTCATATTCCCCAGTGAGGCCTGTCTCATCTGTTTTGAACCTCTGCACAGCAGACTTTTTCACTTGTTGCTGAGCCTGTTTATGCTATTGGATTACAACTTCCCAGTGTTTTTCTTGTTGAAAGAGGAGTAGCCAGAAGACTATAGAAAGTAGCTACAAGCAGAAGTCTGTATTATCATCTCTGGGCCTCAAACCTTTAGGAACTGGACCTGGAATAATAAAAACCCCACGTATAAATACTGACACAAATCTCGAGTAATTACTTACATCTGCAAACACTTTCAAACATATTAAGACCCTTTTTCTTCACTCTGTGCAAATGCTCCAGTGAACAAAGTTTTCAGCAGGAATGCTGATAGAGGCTGCAGCTTTGTATAAATCTGGAGTGAATTCTCCCCTGTGATCCTTTGCATCAGAAACCTGATCCCACCACCTGTGCACACTTACAGACATGCCAACTTCCATGTTAAAAATCAATAGGTTCAGAGGTTGAATCAATGTTTGCACAGAGCACACTGAAATCTTTTAAGCACAAAAGTGGAAAACATAATTGCATAGAACTTCTTGCCTAGTTTATGAAGAATTACATGAAATTAAGCAGCTGATGATTCCAAATAGCTTTCCCAGCTCTCTCCCAGCTGAGAATCCTTTGGAGCAAGCAAGCATCTAACACTACTGCTTATGAAATACTTTAGTTTCAGAAACTAGCATCAAGTGATGTACTTATGATCAGAGTTAAATTCCAGTATATATTGCAATAGCCAAGTGATGAGCTCAGCCGTCAGGACCTAAAAGCAGGGCGTTATCAGGACAAGTCCAGCACACAGCCTGCAATGTCTTATAGCCAAACTCCATGTGTAACCACTAAACTAAGTTTTCTGAGGCAGAGATTTTTGAGAGGAAAAAAGGATTTCGCAACTTAGATTTCAGTGAAATAGCAGAGTACTTTTCAGCTGAAGTCCCTACGCAGTTAATACACCTTCGTTACAAACAAGTTCTGCAGCCAGAGGATTTTACTACCATTAAAGTTTTTGCAGCAGTAATCTTTGTCCCCTGAGGTTTTTTTGAGAGAAACATGAAACTGTTTCCTCATCCTCCTTGTCCTGCTCTCAGCTGGAGCCTGTTTTTTTTTTCCATTCCCATCATAACCTTTGGGTTTAGCTGACACCTTCCCTCCTCTGCCACAGATGCTGGGTGGGGTCCACACACTTCATTATAGAAAGCTGCTATAATTCAGTCCATGACTATTATTTTTTATTTTCTCCTTTTATCAAATGCATGTTTAACATCGCACTTTCTTGACATTACCTGTTGTAATTCTGTCCACCATCTGAGACTGCAGCCAGTTGCCTCCTCCCACAGATCTGCAGAAGGACAGCTTTATTGCATAATGTCCAGTACCACTTGAAAATATTGCTACAATGCCTAGACAAGCAATTACATGGAGGTACTTTGCTGTTCAAATTAGACATTCTCTTTACCTCATTCAGATTTGATGTACTGTGAATTTGAAAACAGTTTTGCTGGCTTGTTATGTTTTGCCTTATGCTGTAAGGCAGATTTTCTTTGCACACACACATCATTAATACATTCTGATAATAAATCCAAGTAGGGCTCATCCTTCATGCAGCAGAACACTTTGGTCCTGTCTCTCCACAGCAGTCCCACATCTGTGTGAGCTGCAGCAGTTGCTTCTGGGCCATGGCTGCCAGCCCCAAACTATCCAAAGGCAAGGAGAAGTTCCAGGGTGGATAACCACTGAGGCACAAGGGTGCTGCTCTGGACAGGCCATCAGTTTCAGCCTGGAGTAATGAACAGGAGTAACTGTGGGTGCAGGAGCAAACGGTTCTGTTTCCTCCTCAGGAGGCATTTGTTGCTGCGGCTGATGTAGGAATCCAA
This sequence comes from Corvus kubaryi, assembly GCF_017639235.1. Taxonomy (NCBI): domain Eukaryota; kingdom Metazoa; phylum Chordata; class Aves; order Passeriformes; family Corvidae; genus Corvus; species Corvus kubaryi. The sequence continues at coordinate 20,459,533 of NW_024582054.1, forward strand.
GATGATTAATCCAGTAAACTCAGGAGGCATTATAAACCTTTATGTGTAGTTGAGAAAAGCATGAAACAGAGCCAAGGCATGCTCCTTGCACTGTTTTCTAATTGGATCCTTTTCTTGCCTGACTTCATTAAGAGCCAGATGCTCTTAATCTGGCACAGGTTTGGGAGGTCATTGTCACACCTACTGAAAAAAGATAAGATTAAATGTTATCAACATATTGACACCTTCAGACGTTTTCTAGAGCTCTTATACCTGGAAGACTGTGGGTAGGTGGTGCTAGCCCAGCTTTAAAATGAGCTTGCTGCATGCAAAAATCAGTGGGTATATCAAATGATCTAAATGTCATTTAGATCCAAACAATTCCAGTAGTTTCCTCTTTGATTCAGTGCTGTAAGACAATTTATTTATACAGTCTGCAGTTTAAAAATTGCATTTTCAGGGTTAAGGATAAAAGAGAAAGTTAGAACCTTATCTGTTGCTGATTTCAGGAAAGATATGAAAGATGTGTTATCTCAAAAGGTTCAGTCTACCTTTTAGTGCAGTAGTTGGACTTGGTTCACTAACAGGGTTTCAAATTATTCCCAAACCTTCATTGTTAGGGGGAAAAAACCCCACAACAAAACAGGAAAGACCTGTATCAGGAAAGGTTGTTGTATCACTGAAAAAGGGCCCATGGAGCACCTGAGTCTGAAATATGCTTATTTATTATAAATAATTTCCATGGCGTCACATTAACAAACATAAAAGGTCACGAACTCCTGTATTTGAAGGAAATGTGTTTGACATCTGGGATCTGGCAGAAGTTCCTCCTGTGGGATAGATTGTTTGCGCAGAGCTTTATTGAAGAATAATATTAAGAATGAATTACAAAATATTAGTGTAACCTAGTAAGAAATAATTGTATTTTACAAGCCAGAGACATGATAGATCTTACAGAACTATTTCAGTTCATCTGATTCAAAAGCACATCAAGGAATGCTAGCTGTGACCAGTTAGCAGTGGAAATCTGTGGGGCTTAAATGCTGCAGTTAGAAATTGACTGAAAGGAGAAGTCCAAATGCAGGCAATGGCTTAAACATATGTCTGTATTTTCGTATTCCCCTGCTCTATGAAGGGAGTGAGGAGGGAATTGGCAGGGAGCCTCAGTAGTTGGGGAAGCTGAGGGCTGCGTGGGAAGCCAGGGCACCCCTGTGCACCCCCATCCAGTGAGCAGGGCGGCATCCCCAGCCCCAGGCATCAGACACCTTCGTGGGGCTCAGGCTGGGCTGGGGCTGGGGGGGACACTAGGCCTGTGGGGAGCTGGAAACTGTCACTCCTACACTTTATCCTCTCTCCCCTCTCTTACCCATGCCAGTGAAAACCTTACAGGCACAGCCCTTTCCCTACCTGGGGAATGTTTCCTGGGCTGTTTGTGCAGCCCAGTCTCCCAAGGATATGATCTCCCACTAGGCTGGGATCATGCAACCCTGTGGGGTACTTCTGGGCTGTCTCCCCAAACACTGTTACAGTCCCACTTGCCTGTGATATTGCCCAGAAATGCCTCTTTCAATGTGGAAGAGGGGATAGGAAGCAGCTCTCCATGTCCTCCCAGTTTCCTCGGGGCCTGGGACCCTGCCTGTCCAAGCCAAGGTCAAACACCTGCCTAGCCCCTTTCCTCCCTTCTCTCTTTTTGGGACCTCAGGGCCAGGTGCTGCTGCCCTGCCCTGTATTTTCACACCATCATCTCTCTAGAGTCTGCTCAGAGCCTCAGGGCTGGCCTGTCTCCCAAAAGCAGACACAGGCCTGCCCAAGGACGAGCAGATGTTCCTATCCCCGGGAAGAAGAGGCCAGCCAGGTGTCACCCGCGCACAGAGCAAGGGCAGCACACAAAAGATCCTTTTCCTTGGTCTGAAAGGGACCAAGTCAAGAAAAAGGCCCAAAACCACAAAAATAATTTATTGTTTCCAGTTGTAAAAAGCTTTTTTTTTGTCTTCTATTTTCAGGTGAAAGCAAACCTCATTTACCTTGCTGAAAGAGGGTGATGACAAAAAGCCATTACAGAAATCACTGCAGTTTAAAGCCTGCTGGCCCCATGGAAGTGAGGGAGCTGGGAAGAAGATCCATGGAGGCCCATGACTGGTCCTTCACAGAAGCTGGCATGCTGTTCTTCCATCTAAAATTGCTTGGTTCAAAAGGAGACAAACACTAACCTCCAAGCTAGAGTTTTGGGCACATCCCTCAGGAAAAGGCAAGGTACTTAAAGCCATTTAAGAAATGACATAACTAGAAACAGAAGCTACCAGCCCTCTCTGCCCTAATTTTAACACTTTAACCCAGCTGCAGGTTGTTTTGCTCTGTTCCCAGGTAAACACACCAGTATAAAGCACTCTTAAGGTACAGGAAATAAGGGAAAGCCAACCTGCTGCCCACACTCCCAGCCTTCCCTGTGTAGAACTGCTAGCAGCACTGGTTGCTCCTTAGCCTTGCACCCAGAATCACTGGGAGGTGAATGTGCTATAGCCACAACCCTTGCTGATATTACTAGGGATTGTAGGATAGGAGCAAGGATGCACTCTCACCCCAAAGCTGAGGATTTGCATATTTAACCTCTGTTTAGTTATATACAAAAGTATTCAGAGAGGAGAGAACATACAGCCCTGCAGAGACTGCTCTGCCAAACAGACTGAAATGGGTTACAACTTGGTAAAACTCAATGATATATCTGTGTGGATGGGTGCAGCCATCACAGACCAGTGTTTTACCAGGAAGTTTAACAGCTGAAAACTGCAGGTTATTTATTCTTGACAGTATTTTCTTGAGAGATTATTTTCAAGAATCCTGAGTAAGCACTAGTAACTGTAGGTACAAATACTTATTTGCAGGACACAGTATCTTTATTATGCTATTTACCTATACTCCCCAAGCCCAAAAGTTTATATATGTATGATGAAGGCTGGCCTTCCATGGTGAACAAATACCTACTTGCCTCAAGTACTTTCAGTTGTCACTATTGATTTAACCCTTAGTTCTATAAAAACTAGATTGTATGGTAGCAAGGAATTCAAGTGTGAAAGGTTAATTATTTCACTGCAGATCAAGGATTTAACTTTAAAACCACATGCATTTGTATCCAAGTGACATAATGAAAAGTGTGGTGGAAGATGGAAGGTGCAGTCATCCAAACAAACAAGGGTTTATTAAATTGGTTTTTCAAGATCTTAGAAAACCTAAGCAAACACTTCTCAGCCAAAGCTGTGGCTGTTCCTTTGCTAAAACTGACTTGGTGATCCCATGAGTGACAAGGATTTTCATTAGCAGGCAGATGGAGGATGTGTTTCAGTACTGGATTTTAGGGGGCCTCGATGATGATTTTGGAATGGTATGGTGAGTGAACTGTGTCAGAGGCCAAGAAAGGAGGAATAAAACAGGCTAGAAAGAGAAGAAATAGGAATGCAGAAATGCTGTTAAAGATCAGCAACCAGCCGCCGTTCAGACCAGTCCTTACAAACTGTGGCACAGGCTATAAACATCATTGTGAAAGAGCTGAGATCACAGATGCTGTCCTAACGAGTTACCGGCGTGAGAAAGTGTTCACCTGTATGAGACAGGGAACTGCTGTCTGACTTCCTGGAAAAAACACGTAGGGCTCATTTTTTCCGTCACTGATTTGGATATGTGCAGGCTGACACTGAGGACAGTTTAACAGCATTCAGCAGTACTTGCAGGCCTAAGGAGGAACTGGTGCCACCAAAAACAGAGAGGGAGGAGAAAGCAGGCGTTCTGGTACACAGAGTACAGCCCATGGGACTTCTCAAGGAAATACAATTCATAGCTTACCCTTAAGGAAGTGCAGCAGGAGGTTAAATCCCTGCAGGGTGTAAGTTTTATAGCCCAGCAAAACCCCATCTCTCCAGCAGTGGAGTGTCCTTTACCAGCTGGCTGGGTAGCACTGACAGGAGACTAAGTGCAACCTACTTCAGGTTTGTCCACATTTGTGAGTCAGCTTTGGAGAGATCGTTTCCTTATCCACAGAGCTCTAGTCCCTTGGCTGGGAGGACACTGTCAGAACAGATTGGTCTTGCATTGTGAGAAGAGCAGTAGAGGGGAGGGGATCACACTATTCAGTCCCATGTGCAACCCCATGTAAGACAAACATGGCAGCATGTGTAATAACAACAACCTAAAAAGCAAATTCTAAACAACTAGAGAAAGAAGGATAAAGTGACTCAGGTGTGGAAACCTCGTATTGGGCTACTTCAGCTGTATGCCAACAGTAAAGTCAGAGCAGCTGTGTTTTCTGAGGTGTCCATTCTCTACCACATTGAGTGGAAAACCAGCTCCTTGTTACTTTCACTCATAAGGCCACTTCTACCAGGGCACCCCAGAGTGGACTGTAGAACCGTAAGTCTTTGATCAAGGGTCACACCTGCTTTCTCATTTTCTTTGGGTAGTTCTAGAGAGTTGCTTTCTTCTCCTGAAATTTTGCAGCTCAGCATTCCTGCACTTGGCCACTACTCTTTCAGTTTGCATGTGTTCTCATTTCAGTGTAATTTTTCTTGAGCATGTGATTCAGAATTAATGTGTTTGTAGTGTAGTGAAGGGAAATGACACGTACTCGTGATACTGGGAATGAGTGGCGGCACTTCCTTTGAGTGCATATCAGCTTTCTGAGTGGCTTGTAAATCATCACAAGCCCGGCGAATGGCGTATTACCTACCTCACTTTGCAGCGAGTTACTTGAGCGATAAGAATGTGAGGGAGCAACTGTGTGACATAAGTTCCTTCCCTTTCCACAAAGCAAACCAGAGCCAGTTTTGGCTGTCCTTGCAAATTGCTGAAATAAGAACATTCCACCTGCAAAACACAAACCCAACCAACAAACTCAAACCTCATTAGGCATGGGTCATTGAGTATCATGTGGGTGGAAAAGCCTTTGTTGTACTGAAGTCATAAGATATGTAGTGCAGGCAGGAGTGAGAACTGGCCACTGGTTAATGATTTATATATGAGGAAACCAGCTCAGCCTGAATTATCACTACTTGTTATGGAGACAAGTTTATTCTTCCAGTTGAAAGCCAAATTCTGGCCGTAGCCTCATGGTCACTTTACAAACCCCTGCCTTCACTGACTCCAAAGACCCAAGACAACTGGGAGAGGAGTATGGCACCATGTCAGGCTGGGAGGAGAGCTCATATCCTGGGATGGTCTGCGAGCACTTCCAAGGCATGCAGCCTGTACACCCTCCCATGCACCCTCCAAACGTGCTGGATAAAGCATGTCTGGTGCTCAAGGGGGAGCTGGGCAAGGGAGCCATCCCCACCCTCAGAAGCAGTGACCTGCTCCAACCTTCACTGGACTTGCAGGGGAAAGAAATGCCTCAGATAGGTCAAGCTCCTAGTAGAGATAAATTAGTATTACACAAAATGTTAATGTGAGCCTTATCACACATAAACTCCCCAGGAAATGAAGGTAAAATACACACATGTACCTCCAAGTATGGGCAACTGTACAACATAGAAACTGGGAAAGAAAATTAGCCTCTTGGAAATTAATTACATTTTGCTTTGAAGTTTTCTCTGCTACTGCCTGTATGTCACTAGTGTTTATGACCAGTAGGTGTGCCAGTGTCACTGATCCTCATTCACCTTGCTTTCCAAAGAGGTTACATAATTCTGTCATGAATACTTGCAGTGATCTTATATGAACACCACTAAACCAGTTAATGATCAAAATAAGCTAGAATTCAATTATAATTTTTGTTAGAAACGTATTTATTTTTAAAAAAACTTTAGAATAGTCCCTATTGGTGTATTCAATTGGTTTATTCAATGCAAATTGTTCACGAGCTGTAGAACAATGCAAGACTTAAAAGCTCATTTCCTGCTAGAAATGAAGTAATGTTTATAGGCTAAAGGGACAGGATGAGGGACATTGAAACTATCCATTTAAAATTATAGTACAAAATTATTCTTAAAAAAAAAAAAAGAAGACTTCAAAATATAACATGTTTATTAACCTAGACAGGCTGCAAGTAAGAGTTAGGAAAATGACTGTTTAAGCAGCAACATTATGCAGCATCCTTCGAGCTGGGCAGTGAGTCCTCCTCCTTCCACCTGTACTGGCTGCAGGATAAACTCTTGGTATAAGGTGATACTATATGTGCTATACCTAACATTGTACTAAGAGGTTTCTGGTATCTAGTGCATCTCATTAGGTGACAGATTGGCTAGGGCATCATTTTTTGGAAAACTGATTCTGCGTTCAAACACATGAATGTTGTCCCCCCCCCAATTTTTATTGAAGTGACTGTTAGTATTTCCCAAGCAGAGCTAAAATGCTTCATACAGCAAGAGATCTGTCTCAGAGATCCTGCACACAGAGAGCATTCTTTAGGACTTCTACATTATCTTGGTGTGTCCTCCCCTTGCCTCTGGCCATGCTTGATTCTTTCTTGGCTCGACCATCAAACAGCCATTGTGTCTATATCCTGATAAGGATCAACTGTGCTTAATCCTGCTGTGGGAGACAAGGGTGCAAGAGGTCAGGGAGTGAATTCTTCCTTTTCCAGATGTTGTGTGGGATGTCTTAATTTCAGAGCTATTTATAGGCTACTTGGGCAGTTATCTTTCTAAGGAGATAATCTCCTTTTTAATATTTTGTGTTTCTAGTTGATTATTTTTGTCCATGTCAATGACATCATAACCAAAGCACTGAAGGTTAACTAATCAGAAAGTTCTTTTTTATTGACCTTCTGGTTCAATTGTAATTTTCTCTCTCTGTAATTCTCTTGCATCCATGGGTATGACTACACTGCTGTGAACCGAATGCTGTCACTTACACCATTGTTAACTCACACCAAATCAGACTGGGTAATTCCAAGTGAGCACAACCCTGAGGAAAGGCAAAGGGATACACTAAACCTTCCTGCAGGTAGTATGTGAGCAGTAGGTAACAGCTTGGTCCTTTTAATTTTGGTAATTTTAAATTTTCCATTTATACAGATGTATAAATGCAGTGAGAAATTTTGCAGACATTATGATGTAAACCTCCACTTGGTATCATTCAGAAGTCAGTGAAATTACCTCTCCTTCAGCTCTATGTCTCTATGAGTTTTGTTTCTTCACTGACCTGGGGTGTAGACTTGGGCTAGCAGATCTTTCTGGTCACTGTAGGAGCCCAGGGATCTCTGTTGAGCAGCTGCTGTTGTTTTGGAAGCAGTCAGGTTTTCTGTCCCCCTGCCCTACTTGAATGGCATCAGATGTCATGGTCCAAAGGATTATTTTTAAATGATGAATTATATTCCAGTATTCTTGGGGATACTGATTTTAATAACAAATCCGTGTAATCTTGGCGGGCCTTCTTCCTTTTTGTTTGTATGTCACATAATCTACAAAGCAAGTTTACTAACCAAAATGTTTCTGAAAAACAGGAATTTCTCATGAAGACTGGGGAAATCTGGTCCTGGATCTTTGAATTGTGTTTGCATTTTGTGTAGGCAGCCAAGAAACCCCACGCTCTGAAGATTTTTGTCAAAAACTAACCTTTGTAGCATGTTTCACATCTTGGTTGGAGAACATGTGCAGCAAGTTGCTGATGAACAATCTCCAGACTAAGGTCCCAGTCTGAACAAACACATGCACATGCATTACTCAGAACACTGCAGAATCTTAAGGAAATCAACACAGTCCCTCATAGGTTACAGACAGGAACAAGTCCCATGAATGATGTGACTATGCAAAGGCTTGGGTGTAGCTTCATGTTTTAACAAAACAGAATCAAGTGCCTGGGCTGGCCTTTGAAGAGCAGGAGTGAGGAATCATTCATGGAAACACATCAATGAATGTCTTGAAATACCAGAAGAAATTTTGAAATGTTAAAGGTTATCTCAGGAAATCTCAAAGAATCCAAGGATAGTGCCCACAAAGAAAAAGATATTGCAATCATACTATTATTTATTTACAGAAGAGAAGCTTTCAGCTCTACTCTAAAAATAATACATATCTGCTTACATTTATACCACTGACACTGAGATTTGAGACTTAAAATAAAACTGGGCTAAATCTAGACCTGAGGTGAGGTGTTTAATGGTCACTGACTTCAGCATAATGATGATCACAATGAACTCTCTCTGACTAGGGCCACATACTCTGTTTGCAAATTGGAAAAACCTCATCCAAGGTTTGTAAAGCCTAAGGATGTATTGCATAAGCATGTCCTTATCAGACTTCTTAAAAAGCCTTGAGACGATCAAGACAACATAACAGATGCCATTTCCGGAGAAAATAGGGACCTAGAAGAGCATCTTTCACCTTCAAAACGACGAATTGTGGGGTTTTTGAAATCCTGTTTATGAAGCCAGGCTCTACCAGCAGGCTGGGCAACCCCTTCAGCCATTCACACCTAATACTTTGCTGTAAGGGTGCTTACAAACATGGCAGTGCAATTTCCAGTGAAACACATTGAAAGCTTGCACAGGTGGTAGATGCATAAGTACCTGATGGGGAAATAATGACACTGCCTTGGATATGAGACGAGCAATTGAGGTCAATCAGGCTCTAGAAAAGATGAATAGCCTACAAGTGATCTCCAAAAAGCAAAATAAAAAGTGTTAAGTAGTGCCAGAGAAGAAGTGGAGCTCACTCAGCATGTGCTTGCAGTGCATGACCATAATTAGATCATTTGTCCAGGACAAACCCCAAAGGGAAAATGAGTGACCTCTGGGATAAGGGAAAGGGAATTGAGACTGAATATTTCAGGAGTTCTTCATTGCTGAAGTGTTTCCTATAGATCCCTTTGCTACTCATATACATTCCTCAATTCTTACACTGAGGTTACTGCATCGTTATTTACTTCCTGGTGTAGAAGTTGTACCCAAACTCTCCCTCGTGTGGCTTCACCAGTATTAGTTGAGTTACCCAGGGGGATCAGCTTGCAAACCACTAGAGGGATCTCCGAAGTTTGAGCTAAGAATGGGAATAGGTGAGATTTCCACATCTGATGTGCACAGTTAAAATCTTCAGTTACACTCTGCACTGAAACAGGTGAGGAAAGAGGCAGGTGCAGATAGCAGTCAGCTATCACTGACATCCCCACACAAATACCTCTGGACCATTACACTCCCTGTTGCACTGACCCTTCAGCACGTGTCACCTTTCTGGGGCAGGCTTTCTGCAGAATCTCCAAAAGTCTAGTTATGGCCATCATCCTCAGTCTTCATGCATGGCACCTGCTTTGCGGTTAAGCTATTCAAAATTGGTTCAAAGACTTAGAGCAGCAAAAGGTAACGAGTGTAAATCACTTGTCTGGACTTGGGTCAGATGAGGAAACAGAATTTGCTTGTGCCATGTTGTCTTACAGCTCTTTGACTTCCAAATGCAGAGCCACACTACCACTTCTGTAGCTTCTGTAAATTCTCTTGTATACAGATATGTGTGCAGTGCTTTACACATACACAGGGAAGATTCTAAGGACACTTGTTATCTTTTCATTGAAAAGCATCAGTCATGCAGATTAACACCAGATGAGGGTTTTGTCCATCCAGGATAGAGATTTATTTTGACAATAATGCCTGTCAGGATTGAATAACATTAGGGCATACTTTTATTCCTTTCTTTTTTTAAACATCTTTATGCTATGACATTTTCATTGTGTTCTAATACAGCTACATGCTGCGGAGGATATTCAGTAGCATATTTTGTGAATAAGCCAGACTGGAGAACTTGCATGACCACAAACTGTACTGATTGTATTGTTCTGCTCTAGACAGAGAAAAATTAATATGCAAGTTCTGCTGATGCTGATACCATGTTTACGAGACAATAAAAGCTGTCTCTTCTGAAGGCTAAGTCAAAAAAAATGTAAGTATGAATACAGGCCCCCAACTGAAGAGGAGAGAGCTCTGTATGAATGGCCCTGGACACTACACTCAGTGATTGTGGGTGACCAGGTTCTCAAAAGAAGTTTAGTTATTTTTAACAAAGTTATTGTAGTCAGAGAGAATCACCAGTTGAAAAGCAGTTCTGTGGGATCCAGGAAACTCTTGGGTGAAATAACATTTTGTTGTCTGTGTCAAAAAAGTCAATTCCCTAAAAATATCTCAAATAAGCCAGATGATAGGACCCATTCTACTCCCTCTGGCACCTAACCCAACTAGCATGAATCACTTTGTTCATTTATCAGAATAGCTTCTCCTTCCCAATCATTGTGATCTGTATCAAAGATTACTGCCATATCTGCTTTCTTTTACCTTTATTCCAGTTATTGCACTGGCAATAGGTGCTGTTCAAACACATAGTGGAGGGCAGTCTTTCTGCTGAGGACCTATGTTCAAACAGACATCACAGCTGACAGGCAGGAGAGGCAAAGAGCTGTCCCTTCCCTGCTTGGCAAGGGAACAGCTCTGCCAGCCTGAGCAAGCAGAGCCAGAGGGAAGCCACACACACCCAGACCAGGGTCTGTGCCCTGCTCTGGTGCTGGTCAGAATACTGGCCATTAACCATATGGTAAAACTCTTCATGTTAGAAAATCCTCGGCAGTGGGTTAGAATAAAGAATCATTTTCTGAGCAGACCTGGAATTCTGTCTGCTTTTGAGGAGTCCTGGCCTCAAAGAAGAACATGAATATAAGCAGCAGTTGCAAGTTTGCATTTTTAACTTTCATGCTGTAAAACTCTGACATGCATAGTCATCTTTTTTAATTTGGTGAGAATTGCTGTAATACTTGAGTCTGCGATAGTCTATTGAAAACAGACCCCTGACTAGGAAACAGAGAGTTTAGATGTTATAAACTGCTAGTAATTTATTATTTTGAGACTGGCATATATTTTGGCAAAGTTTAAGTTGGCTGGAGTGATAGTGAGTGATGAAAGATGTTATGGCGGTTGAGAAGTGGCTGAATTCCTTTGTTTCCAGACTTTCCACTTTTTTTTTAAGGCGCAGAATGTTTATATAGAAAGTGTAATACTGTTTTATGAGTATTTGCTGGACCCTGCTAAAACCAAGCATTCAAGCTTTACTCTTTTAACAAAGTGTTTTGTTATGAAATTCCTCTGGGTTTTGATGTTTCTGAATTAGGGTTAAATCAGGTTGGTATGTGGGGGCTGTGGGAGAACAGGCCAGAAGTGACAAACTGTCTGGTGTCTAACAGGGTGTGCTTCCACTCCAGGAGGTGATGTGGTGGTAAGAAGAGAGGACTCCTCAGCTGGACATGAAGAAGCCATAACATAGGGGCACAAAAAGGGGATTTTAAGAGAAGAAGAGGGGATTTTAAGCACTGGAAAAGCTGTCAGCATTTTAAGAGTTGGACATCTTCAGTGCAAGACCTTGCCTGTCCCTCGGCTGCTCTCTGGTCCACCAGAGCCTGCATGTTTCCCATGCTTTATTTCCATCATCTGGAACAGGAGCACTTTTAGTCCCATGGTTATAAACTACCATTCCTCCTTCCTGATCATCTCTATTTTTCCCTCCAAGACTGTGGTATTTGATGAGCCATGATACACTCAGGAAACAAATTCTTGTTTCTGATATTTCTCTGCCCATTTCCTCTGCATTTATCTCCTCCAGTCGGCTGCTCATAAAACTCACTGGCTTTCTGCCTTCAGCTTGGCCCACTAAACCCTGGAGTCAGTCTTCAGCCTTTTTGTTTTTACAATACAGGACAGAGCTCTGAGCCACAGCATCCCAGGATGTTGTAGCAGCAGAGAGAAAACCTTTAAATCATTAAGAAATGGAAGCTGCTAAACTCAGTGTTTCATTGCTGAGAGCATCAGGGCTTCCTTCAAGCTGAGTACAAGGAAAAAGAGCAGAGTCTCTACTGATTCACATAGCTTACTAGGAACAAGAGTCTGTTTTCTGACTGTGTCATGCAGTCTGTGTTGTAGTAACTTTCTAAGTCTTTATTCTCTCATTTAATACTCCACTTCAATGAAGACTTCACATAATGCTGCTACTCGGCTCCTAGTTGCTCACATGATAGTCTTTGCAAACTCCTTCTCCCAGGTAGCACTAAGCACTTCCAGTTCTCAAAAGACAACACGAAGATTATCCTTCCTGTCCTAGCAGTGCTAGAGAGCAAATAAGCCAGTAAGGAAAAAACAAAGCAAAAGAGCTTGTTTCAGACAAATTTAAGAACAAGGCATATAAACCCTCACCTTATTATAATAAAAGACCAAAGTGCCAGTGGCTTCAACACACATTATACCTTCCAACTATACAATTTTAAATTTTTTTTCAAACTGTTAAACATATATATAGATTTAGCTTAGCACTGAGAAGCCTCAGCTGGAATACTTTTCACAGTTTTGGGCACTGCACTTCAAAAAAGATGTGAACCAACTGGAGAGAATCCAGATGAGAGCAACGAGAATGATCAAAGGTCCAGAAAATGTGATATATGAGGAAAGACCAAAAGAATTGGGTTTGTTTAGACTAGAGAAGAACAGTCTGAGGGGAGACATGACAACAGTCTTCAGACACGTTAGACTGCTGCAGAGGGGTAGATAAACGGTTCTCAGTTTCTACTGGAAGTAGGCTAAAAAGCAACAGATTACAATGGAGATGCAGATTAGACTTTAGAAGAAACTTTCTATTGGTTACAGCAGTTATACCTGAGAAGACAGTGCCCATGGAAACTGTGGGATCCCATTGTTTGAGATTGAGGTACTGGTATAGTCCGGTCTGCTTTGTGGTAGAAGCATGAATAAGACTGGTCCTGGTCCTTTTCAGCTATTTCCCCTCATGTTAGAAGTGTAGGAGAGAGACTGCAAGTGAAAAGAACAATTCGTATTTTTTGAAGGAATTTGGACAGGTCTGACCTGAGTGGTCTTTGAACAGGAGATTAATTGCAGCCATAACTACAGAGTTAGTATTACTACTTTGTAGCCATTACAAACTGTTTGCAACTATCACACTCAAGAAAACAGGGAAAAATAAAATTCTGATTCTTAATCTGCTCTCAAGTCCCTACTTACGCTGGACACTATTTTGGTAGTGGAGGCCTCTGTCAAAGATCTTGAGTGTAAATAAGCATAAAATCCTAAATGTTGTAAAACACACCATCCAGTGATAGATTTCTGTGAACTCTGTTATATGGAAAGATTTAATACAGAAAGGAACCCAAATATGTGACACTTTGTCAGAAAGCAAAAGATTACATAGTACAACATGGTTTTTTGGAATGAATTTACAATGAATTTTAACTATAAAATAGAATGAAAGAAAAAACAGGTGAAACTAAGACAAATGCAGGGTGAATTGAAACAAAGTGCTTGACTGATAATTCCAGAGATAACTGGGAATGCAAATTAGGACTTCTGAGGTCCCTAGTTTCAATAGGTGAGTTTTTTGTTTCTGTTTCTGCTTGTTTGTCTGCTTTTCATTTATAACGAAAAAAAAGGTTAAAAAAAGGCAAGATTGCAAAAGCCAGCTTTTCCCTCAGTTTCTTTGGTGCTTTCTGCTAAGCAGCCTTGGAGCTACAAAGGTTCACAGTCTTTCACATCGACTCATGCCCTAGAAGTGTTTACAGTGAGAAGAAGAGTCCTTAAAATACATGACCACATAGAGAATCATATGGGATCTGCTGACAATACATCTTCAGATGTCTGCATCCTGGTAGGGACTGTGCATGAAGAGGCCTCCCTGCTCAGACAGGCATAGGTGACCGGGTCTGTGGAAATAGTGATTTGGTCTGGAGCTGCTATATGTACTGGCTTTTGAGGAGAGAGTTCTGCAGAGGAGGAACTGTCTCTTTTGGCTTAGTGTTTCCAGGGCACAAACTCGAGGTTTAGAAGGAGTACTGTGATACGAATATCCTCAGCCGGATGACAGAGCTTCCTCTGAAGTTGATGACAGTGTTAACAGTGATCATTTCCAAGTCCAACTCAATAGTACGGGGCCCCTTCACGGGGCGGGTCATCACCAGAGTAGCACTGATAGGTCCCGTTTGCTGTGCACAAAACAAGAGAAAGCAAGTGAGATTGCCAAAACTGGTTCTTCAAACCTACTGTCTCACTACAGTGTTCAAGCAGCCAAAATAGGTGTTTTCTGTTGCATTGTTTGAAACCACTGCAATTGATGGGACAGAGTTTCATTTCAGCATTTGGCTTCTTTTCAGTGTTTTGCATGAACTATCACCTTCTACAGTTTGTAAAGCCTTTGGGAGCCCTGCACATTAAAGTGGCTATTGAACATAGACACTTGCTATTGCCCAAGAAAGAAAAAAGATGAAAACATGGATTTAGGGTATAAACAAGTAATGATACCTGTTTGTTTGAGGTACTCTTTAGTTTGATGTAAAGGACAGTGTTACTGTGAAGCAGCGAACACCCAGAAAGGGTTATGTTAACAGAACTTGGAGAACAGGTGTTCTCATGTGGATGGGGTCCAGGTTTGTGGTACATTGTGTATGTTAGAGGCACAAACCTCACCCTCCAAAGAGAGCTTTGAATATGCGATAGCACTTCAGAAAACCAGTCCTTCAATAAATGGAAGCTTTGCAATATCTGACCAGAACAGTGGATTATGTGCATTTAAAAATCAGACCTGCTGATGTTAAAACCAACTGCAGTTTGTTTTGCATCGGGAACTTACGTAGACACAGTGGGTCCTGTTTTACCCCAAAACTGGGTGTTTGTTACCTTTGATCAGGCAAAGCCAACATAGCCATGAGGAGGTGCTGGGTGTGTTGCCTGGTCCGTGCCAGACTGGGTCCTGGTGCCTCAGCAAGGTCACAGTGTCCCTCCCATGTGACCCTGCCCACCTACTGCCCAGGGAATGACATGGTAAATCAATGGAACCAGCAGGCTTGGGCAATGGGGATGGGAGCTGGGGCTTCAGCACCTGCTGGATCGGCCCAGATGAGGGGAAAAGGTCAGTGGGATCGGTAATGACTTTGCAACAGGAAAGCTCTTGTGAGATGTAAATTATTGTAACGTAATGGGACCACTTGTCCATTCAGGATTTTGAAATATTTTCCTTTTCTTACAGTGGGAATCTGAGGTTCTTGAGAGAAATATGTCCTGGAATCTATCCCACTACCCATGTCCGTGAGGGATGGGAACCTTCAGTAGCCACAGAACAAGACTTAATGTGAGTGTCTGAGCCAGGTTTTGCCTAGAGCTGAAAATCAACCTCCTGAGCATCACCGTCCCTTGTGGATGTACCCCATTCTCTCCTGACAGTTCTGAAATCTCTGCATGTCAGTGGTGTGGCAAAGATGACTGGGGAACAGAGAGATCTTCTGAGGAAAACAGATTAAAAAAGCCCAGGTAATTACATTTTCTCTAACAGTATCTACATAAAATGTGTGTTCTCAGTGAAAAAATTCATAACAAATGAAAGCAAAGAACCCAGAAAATCAATTGTTGACATAAAGGGGTGGGGTTTTTGCTTACTTTTTTGGTTTTCACATTTTTCAATTTCCAATGAAGAGTTTAATAAAACAGACAAGAAACACTGAATCTTTCAGTGACAATTGCTGGTTGTCCATCAAATAAAAAACAGCTTGGCACAATAGTTTCTCTTGAGCTTGGGAGACCTGAGCTATTCTTAGACATAGGTACAGCTCTGGGCTTTCCTAAACCTACTGTCTCTTAGGAGAAGCATGTTTACTTTGGGTAGGTTACTCTCCTGAGAGATCCAGCAGTTCCTGCAGATCAGCACACTGCTCTGCATGTCTGTGTGTAAAAAATGCCTCATACTGAAGCTTTAAATGATAGTCATGAAAAGCTTAGTTCTGCTATCAGGATATACAGCTAACTCATGTTTTCCCCCAGTGCTGCTAACTCACTCCCCCAGTGAGTGCTAGACTTACCCGCATGTAGAATTCCCTGCCCTCGTTCCCTGATTTGATTTGGAAGATGTAATAGGCTCCAGGGTAGCGAGTTGTTGCTTGCATCTGAAAAATGTCTGAAGGCACAGACCTCCCAGACACCATATCCATCACTCTGTACAGGATGGTGAACGGCTGATCTCTGCATCCGGGGTTTTCAGCTGGACACATGCAGCGGCTGATTGTCAGAGATAGAATTGTCATCAGGGGTTAAAATTGCTGTAATATTTGATTCTTTATATGCTAAGACAGGTGCATAAATAAATAAAGAATGTTGTTGAGCAGCTAAAAGAATCAATGAAACTTGTAATGAATTTTCTCACTTTTAGTATTCTCTGTTTTGCTACTCTGGCCTATATCCTGCCTCCTTTTTCTTCTAGGCCAAAATACCTTGGCATTTTCCTTAGATCACTCAAAAATGTGAACTTTCTTTGAAGCAGCTCTGCAGGTGCAGAATACTTGGTACATATTTGTTCTGATAGTAATTTAAACTGAACTGTCCCCAAAATAATATTAATAATTCACTTCACTGATAGTGCTGCATAAATGTAGTGATCTTTTTTTGTATGCTACATGAAAACATACAGTAGATATCCTGGATCAAACCAAAGCTCTAACATCAAATGCAGAGCCTTAAGAAAGAAGAGGACAGCAAGCCAAGCATACGACACTTCCATCAACAGTCTCCAATTGTTTGTGACTCAGGGAATCCTTGAGACAAAATATTTTCTTTGTATTCATCAGCTATTAATGCATTTCTTAGCCATCAGCTGTTCCAGCTTCCCCTTACACCCACATGAATATTCGGCATCAACAGCCCGCTGTGGCCAGGAGCTCCACAGCCCCCTTCATCCCTATCTGCATGGCCTCTTTCTGACTTCATCTGATGCTCCCAGCTGAAAGGAGAGCAGCCAGTCAATCCCTGCTCGTCCTCCTCAGACATCTCAGGGCTTTGTATTTGACCCTGTTCATGGCTGAAGGGTTCTAACTTAGAGCTTAGTTCATCACAAGGAAGCTATTCCATACTTTTGATCATCCTCATTGCTTCTTATGAACCTTTATCCAGTTATATTTCTTTTGACAGAAGGGGAAGGAACTGCACAGTCTTAAAGATGTGGTACACAATAGCATGTACTCCAAGGATATTCTCTACCTATTTACACTTGAAATTCAGATTGCTTTTCTGATCTCTAGTGAGTACAGCAGTTCATGGAACTAGAACAACTCTCAAATCTCAGTTTGGATGGATTATGATCAGATAAGTGCTCCTTATTTAATTTGTTAATCTGGTATTGTCTTTTTACTTTAAATTAATCTACACTGGATTTTATCTGCCATTTTTATTGCACAGTCATTGAGGTTTATTTTGCAATATTTTTCTACCCAGTCTTTTATCTACTGTCTTCAGATATGGTTGCAGACTTTGCCTGTATCATGGTTTATTCTTTTTCCCAGGTTGCTTATGATGGACCAAGTAGGTCCAGCTCAGACCTCTGCAGAACTTCCGTGTGAAACTTGACAATTTAATACTATCCTCTGTTTAATTTTTGTCTTTCAGCCTCTTATTCTTCTGTTTCAGGGACTTTTCTCTGTTACTTAGGACTGCTTAACTTCCATAGTAACTATGTGAGGGTCTTTTCAGAAGCCTTTGGAAATGCAAAGAGACTGCATCAGTCCATGTGCCCTAGCCACATGCTGCTGATTTCTTCAGAGAACTCTAATAAAGTTGTGAGGCAGGATATCCCTTTATAAAAGCCATGTTGGGGGAATTGACATGTTGGGGCATGGGTCTTTTTGACTATTTTTTCTATAACCTCCACTACTGACATCAATTTCAGACAGTGCCTCTGGCATGGCCCCCATCAAGAGGCTCCTGGCATTATGAACACCCAATTCCTTCCACAGAAAACACAGATGCAAGGAATTCACTTGGCTTTTATACTGACCACTTCTAGACATATGTCACAAATTAAGTGCAGTCCCATCTAGACATGAGCCAAAGCCACCAAACACAAAGCTCAGAGGTCAAGAGTTCTGGTGCAAGCTGCTCTGCAAGGTCTCTGTAGTTGGGCTCTGGGGAATTTAGATACAGAGGATTCAGTTATTTCAAATTCCAGTTTAAGACTACCACCTCTGAAGGTAGGTAAACCCAGAACTAGACAAACACTATGTGTCCACTCTTCAGCTGCCCTAGTTCAGAAAGCAATGTAAAGACATGAATAAAGTATAAAGGAAAGAAGCTAATTATTCATCTCTTGCCTTTCTATAAAATACATGGGGCTACCAGGCAATTCCAGGTAATTGGGTTAGTGCAAACACTGTGGATGAAATAATAGGGACTGCAATATATCAAGATCAGTTTGGAACTGAAATATTTTGAGCCCCAGAAAATACATACAAAAATGTAAAAGAAATGGGCAATTTTTAGAAATGTAGGATTTTTTTTTTTGCTTGTTCAAATGATTCCCAATTGAGACAGTAACAGTGCTAACAGCCCCATCCAGACATACACGATTTCTGGGCAAGGCGGATCAGTCTGTGAACTATTCAGAACTTTTAACCTTTAAGCAGTAAGAAACTATTTGTATCCTGCTCTAACTATCATCTAATGTGTTAAGGTACTTCCCAGGCATAAGCTAGTTACCATTTGCAGGAAATATTCCTACTGATAAACAGGCTGCATTTGAGTATATGTGAAGTCAGTGAGTAATGTAAGTAAACGTCTCTTACTACATCACAAGCCTTGCTGTTTTCTCAACTAACTGATACCTGTTTTTCCAGTCTAACTTCACATACATCTGAGCATGATATCATATCATATCACACCTGGTGACCTGGTAAGGAATTGCAATTTATTTTTATAAAAGCTTACCAGTGGTAAATGCAGCAGCAGCATGTATGTATAGCTCTTTAGACAGACTTCATGGCTGTGTTGCAAAATTGCAGCTTATTTGGATACAACTCTCACAGATAGAATTTGCTTTTGTGGCTGTGGGTATGTTACTCACTTCTCATTAATTTGGAGATAAGGCTCCTCGCATCGTACTGGGTCTAAACATTTATATTCTCCTGGGATATTGAAACATGTTTGCTGTGAAGTGCAGGTGAAGTTTCTTATTTCACATTCATTGATATCTAAAACACAAGGAATGAGAGAAAGGCTAAAGCAGGGAAATATGTACAAGATACCAATCCTACAAACCAGTTTGCATCTTAGGGAATTAGCCCAAAATTCATAAAACTCTTGCACCACAAGAGGTGGCCTTTTTATAACTGATCCCTCTTCTAAGAACAGTTTTTACTTCATTCATTTCTGCTTATTAGAGTGCTCCCACATGCTAAATGCTGCAAAAAAACCGGAAAGGAATTGGCTGCTCAAATGCTCCGACCCTAGAGAATGGGAAAAGTAGAGATGTGCAGCAGAGGGGACAGCATTTGAGGTCTTTCCTGTGTAGCTGTTTCCTAGTCAATAAAGTCTTACTTAAAACAACACACCAATTCACCTCAGCTGGAATATTCACGTGATGACATTCTTACCAGAATTGCATAATTGGCCCCTACAAGTACTTCACTATGGAATTCCAGGACCAAGCATCTCAATTCTTGAAAACCTCTTTCTAGACACAGGATCTATTTTCTGGTCCCCTCAGGTTTTACTCAGTGCAGGAATGTTCTTACCTTGGCAGCTTCTACTATCGTCAAGCAAGTTATACCCTGAAGGACAGGTACAGTAGTAGGAACCAGGCCCGTTCACACATTCGTGCTGGCAGAGGAACTCTGAGAAGCTGCATTCGTCCATGTCTGCAGTGGTAAAACAAAGTTTAGTGTCTTTGGCTTTACTGTCAAAAGAGCAGTCCTGCGGGCAGGTAGCCATCCAGACTACCTGCCCATCACCTCAGCTGGAGGCTGGCACTGTCCAGCTCCCTAGAACTCTGCAGCAACCTGACAAAATGCTATACAAGTTCTTGGTTAAACACTTTTTTCCTAAGGAAACCAAAGCTGCTGCTGAACACAATGTATGTCTTTTATTTATTTATTTTTCTTTTCTAATACCTGTCACCAGTTGGCCATGTTTTCATTTCTGTTTTACGTCAGAGATACTCTGACAACAAAGCTGCAACTGTAATTTAAAAGGAAAGACTTGGCAGTAGTTTTCTTTTCTTTTTTTTTTGTTTTTTTTTCCTCTTTTTTGGAGAGTAAGCTTCACTTTCCCAGGGCCACATGGGTTCCAGCAGAACTCCTGCAGCCAGCCCTGTCTCTTTTATGTTTCTTAGCCTCTAGTCAGTTACTTCCAAGTCATTCCAGCAAGACTACAAGAGCTCATCCCACCCTGGGTCAGACATACTGGAAGGCCCAGCCCTCTCTCAGATACCCAGGAAGCTAGGCAGTCTGTCAAAATATCTGACTGAAAGCAGAAACTGTGCTCTTTCCCCTTGCACTCATGGATTGACCAGTCATTGTGTTCTGCAGAGCTGTGCTCAAGTGAGAAAGACGAACTTCAGAGCTGCACATGGAGGCATGGCTGACCGAGGGGAAAGCACATGCAAAGTCACTAGGCTGAGGGAGGCTGCCACTAATCATTTCCTTATTTCCCCATTCAGGGGAAGAAAGAAACAAAGGCCAGAGTTCCAGCCAGGAACTCCCAAGTTCTTATTCCCAGCTTTGACATGTTGACTCTCCCAGGCAAATCACTTTTACTCTTCAGAATGAATTTCCCTTTCTTCTAAGTTGGGCTCAGTCCATTTATCCACTTCTGGTGTTTAGTGCAGATGGATTGGAAAGTATTTGGAGTCCAAATATATCCAAGTGGCTTTAGGGCTGAAATCAGATTATCAAAAGGGAGATGAAAGGAACTCTACACCTACATAATCCTGTTATTGTGTGAGTTTCCCCAGTGAGTTCACTGAAATAAATACCTTCCTGAAAACACATGGACTGAGGGCTGACTCCGTAATGTGACTGAGATATCAACCACCCTCTGGCATCCTAGCCCCGACCTCCAGCATATTGGATTCATATAACTGGTGCTTGGCTGCTGTCAAGTGCTGAGGGACTTAGAGCCCCGAGGGTCCTACATTTCTGCTGCTGAGCCCACAGTGTTCCTAAATGCTCCTGGCATTCTGCTGACTATGTGCAGACAACAAGATGGTTGTCATTTCAGAGCACATCTAATGCACTTGGAAGACCTCTGTGATTAGAAAATAATGATGATGTTGGGAAAGCCAGGTTGAAATCTCTCCCTCTCTCCTTGAATTGGGGCAAGAAGCCTCCCAACTTCAAGGTAAGTTGGCTGCTAGGCCATGGACTAACCCTGCTCCTGTTGAAGTAAATCTGAGTCCTGAGTGTCTCATAAGAGTGTCCTCCTAACCAGGCATTCCTTTTGTGAGCCTCAGATGTCTAGTGATTGCCTGTGAAGTGGAAGCAGCTCATCCAGAGAAGCTTGACCTGCTTTGTCAAACATTTTCTTGCACAAGATTGTCAGGAAAAGATTTTCTGCTCTCTATCTGGGTGGTGGAAAGTCCCTTTTTCTGGCTTAACTGTCTGACATGGATGAGGCTCAAGCACCACCTTATTGGGCATTGCAATGAACTTATCTGGTTCAGATCCCCAGGTAGCTCAGGAGGTCAGCACATAAAAAACATTCAGGAGTCTAACTTAGAAGAAGAAATTCCATTAGAAAACAGAACACTAAGTTAGATGTTGCAGTCTAAATGTTTAATGCTTAAGAACCTTTAGATATTTAATATTTATTCTTTCCCTTATA
The DNA here is from genome assembly GCF_017639235.1 of Corvus kubaryi. NCBI lineage: Eukaryota > Metazoa > Chordata > Aves > Passeriformes > Corvidae > Corvus > Corvus kubaryi. The sequence goes on from NW_024582054.1 coordinate 20,481,101, forward strand.
ACAAGGAAGTTTGCAGGAAAAATATCTTGGGAAACACTAATCATGTACACTGCATCTCACATATCTTCTCTCTCAGAAACAGCATGTTACATCTGTTTACTGTAAATTAAAACTCAAGTATTTTCCAGTGCATTTTTCCTTCCAAGAAATATTGGCCGAATTCTCTAATTTTATCAGGCTGAGGGGACAATAAGCAAAGAAATAAGTTTTGCCTTCAATTAAAATAATAAAATTTTTTAAAAAGCAGAGAGGAAAAAGTACAGTGACATAAGCACAATTTATTCTGCTGTGTGCTGAACAGATCAGCAATAACTGTACTAAGAAATCATATATTGTTACTAAAGTGAAGCCAGAGCCATACAGGGGAAACTGGGGAAGGTTTCAGGCAGAAGTGAGCAGTGGTTAAGAGCAAGAGGAATACATGCATTCAACAGACAAATGGAAAAGTGCTTAATAGAAAGTATTTCTTTAATCATGGAAGAATGTTCTAGGACTATCTCTACTTGCTCTAACAAAGCTTCCTGTTCAGCATTACAAAGTGCTTTCTTATGTTTTGCTGTTACCTTGGAGCTTTTGAATATTTAGCTTATTTCTTTAAAACCATTTGCAGCCCTCCTCCACTGAGCTTTTCTGGGTATTTGCTGTGTGCTCTAGCTGGAAAGAGGATCATATGAATTTCAGCTTTCCTGCTGCTACCATGGACCAAGGCAAAAAAATTTTTTAGAAGTATGTACAAAACAATACCTTTGAAAAAGTAAACATAATAGAATTAAAGAAACCAAAACAATAAATAAAGACAGTTACCACTGCAGTTAACTCCATCAGCTTCCAGTTCATAGCCAGGTTCACAGCGGCAGAGAAAAGAGCCGTAGGTGTTGACGCAGGTCTGAGTGCAAGGGTTTTCACTTGTACATTCATTCACATCTATGGGAAACCAATGCCAAATTCATCAGTGACTTCTCCCCAAACTCCATTTTCTTTTTTTTTACTGCATGGCATTTCAAAGACATTAGCTGTACAGTCAGAATGATTTGTTCTGAGAAAATATAACCAAGTCAGTGTTGTTTATTTGGATTCAGGCTGATGCCTGGGAATAGCATGTTGGAAACGCAACATGTATGGAAGTAAAGTATTTTGGGAATGTCTTCAATAAAAAAAATACCATGGAAGATGGGGATGAAATTTTTATTATAAATATTTCTCTCCTTACCCAATTTGAAAACCATTGAACCAATATTGTCATAACAGACCTGAGAAAAAATGCAGCAGGATTTTCCTGAGAAAGATAATGCAAGGGGTCCTTATGGAAACCTCAGGCTAAGGCAAAACCAATATTTTTTTCCTGGTAGGACATTAGCAGCTTCTGGGCATCATTAGCACAGACCTTTTCCTGCAGCATGTGGGAAGATGCTCGCTGCTTTGCTAGGGAGGCTGTGAAGAGGTCGTGTTGACTTTGAGGTAGCACATCACAGCAAAAGGTAGTCTAATCTCAGGACTCCAGTCTGGATCTTGGGACACTCTGATTTAATGAACTGACAAAGGTTTCCTGTCTCAGGTGGGTCACATAGCCTCAGATTTTAATAGTAAATTTAGTGCCTGAACTCTTGGTAATTCCACTGAATTGAGTGAATTGAGGTTTGGACCTCTGTGCATATTTCTCCTGATACACTGGTCATGTTGCACCCAAACCCCTTTGAGGTACTGGGAAACTATGAAATACCTGTCTAACAAACCTGTGAACATTTTCAAAAGCAGTGCTGGGAAGGTTACTAGTATTCTAAAAACCAAGCAAGCTTTAAGGGTGTTACTGAGTGGGGACAAAGGATTTCAGCCATGGTTTACCATACTCATACCTTGGCACGATCTCCCGTCGTCATTAAGGGTAAAGCCTGGGTTGCACGTACAGGAGTAGGAACCGGGCACGTTGGCGCACAGCTGCTGGCAGTAGCCGTAGCGACATTCATCGATATCTGTGGGTGGGAAGGATGGAAAGTACAGTGGTCTGCATGTTCACATGAGATACAAAGCAGCAAGCACACTCAGCCAACAGTACTGATAACACAGAAATAGCCCAGCACACTGGTTATGGATGTAAGAGTCAAACTTCCAGGCGTTCAGATATGGAGTTATAGTTAAAATATACCTCTCCCCAGTAGAATGTGGTAATGTGGTTTTATTCATGTCTGACATCTACCAGTGTGTCTGATGAATTGATTGTCATTGCTGTAATGTTCAGTGTAGTGTAAATCAGGCAGCCCAGTCTGTTCTTTTAAGCAGCTCCCTCAAAGGATACCTGACAGCTGGCACAGCCCGCCAGCACAACCACAGCCAACATTGCAGCGAAATTTTGGCAGAATCAAAATAGAAACCTTCTTTGCCTCCACATATACCAAAGCTACTCACTGGAACAGCACTATGTTTTACTAAAGGCTTCTTTATTTAGTGAGGATATTTTTGAAAGACTTTTTTTCTAAATAGTCACATTCTCTTTTTATATGAATTTTTAACTGACAAATTACAGACTGTAAAAACAGTTAATTTAATGCCAAAATAGCAGTTTGGGCTGAATTGCAGCATTAGCAATGCATGCAACTGAGTGCTATGAGCACAAGAAAATGCTCTAAGATATGTAAGTGCTAGAAGATTTTTGCCCCAGAACTAAGAACTGAAATGAAGCACCTGGAATAGTTGTTCTTTCAAAGGCTTAACATTTCCTTTGGTATCAACTGGCTTTTGATTTATGGAGATTTTTTTTTAATGGCTGCTCTCAAATCTTTGAAGCTAAATTTCTGCAATAGAAAACCCCGTGTATTTTCTGCAGTCAGTTAGCAAGATAACCTAAAGGCCAGGTCAGTGGTGGTGTGTACACCAGCAGTAGGCTTCACCAAATCCTGCAAAAATAACATGGATTTTAAGTGAATTAATACCTCATTGCACTGACACAATGCATTATTTTAAATACATGCTTTGTCTTTTGCAGCACTGTTATCTCAAGAGTGCTACATTTTGAGGATAAGGACTTCGACAGGGCTGCTTCTTGTGAGTGGGCTATGTGGATACTGCTGCACTGGCTCCTCTGTGTAAACTTTACAGGGATAATTCCAACAGATAGAAGTGTAGGTTTTTGTAACGGTGATTTACTAACAGTGCACCAAAAAATCTGTCTCTAAACCCAACTTGGGCCCCTGATTACAGTAAATATTCCTTTACTGCCTTATGGCAGCAAAAATCACTTCTCCAAAGCCAGTGTAAAGTATGGAAAACTGAGACTTCTTTGAAATTTAGGGAAAAATATAGCAACTCTAAACACAGTTTGTTTTTCCTTTGCCTTGCAATAATCCACCCCATGATTACTTAAATAGAGCAATACTGGGATATTATTGCCTATTTTAAATAGCATAAGCAGGTACTCAAATCAATTCAGCAATGCAGCCATTTCAGTTCTCTGCTATAACCATCAAGCAGAAGAATATTTTAGATCTGTGTTCAAATCTTGAATGCTGCACACAACCCTTTCATTTGGCCTGTGACTGGGAGAAGTAAATGGGTAACAGAACAGGTGATGCAGAGCAGAATCTGCCTTCCTGCCCTTCCTCATCCCCACCCTACCACATATGCCTGTACATTCCCCAGCACAAGCTTTTTTTTTCCCAAGAGAAGTTGATTTTTCATAGATTAAGGAGCAGGAGCCTTGGAGACTTCTTATCCCAGGGAACTACGAGACAGTGACTCCCTGAAGTGGCTGTGGCTGCACGGACCCCAGCTTGGACAGGGCTCAGCCTGGTTCCTGCCAGGTGATTACACAGCAGCTGCTTGCAGTAGTGAGGAAAGCAGCCATGAGTGAGTCCTTCGTGGAATTGGTATTTGAGAGGAGAGGAGAAAGCTGGAAAGTAACTGGAGATGCTCCAGGGACGAATGGGCAGGGAAAGCCCATTCTCCTTCCAGTGGAGGTGTGACAGAATGGTCCAGCTCTGCAGAGCTGGCACCAAACAGCCTGCACTGCAGGGAAAAAACTAATAATGGGCAAACTTTTTCTTAAAAACAGTTGTATGCTGATTCCTAGGTCCTACCTGTGTACCTAAAATTAACATCTAGATCATCATCCCATGAGCATGTCAAGTGAGGGGAAAGGGCTGGAGGAGAGGAGTAATGAAAGGTTTTCCTGTGCTGTTTGTTGAGCGATGTTTTTTCAACAGGACTGAGCTAAAAGGATGAACAGGACATTGCTGCAAGGAAAATAATACAATTGAAATAAAACTGCTTGGAAGATACTGAAATGGCACCCAGTTCAGAGGTAATTTTTTTCTCATCCCCAAACAAAAGAATTGGTTGTCTCTAAGGATTTACTGTCTGTCCCATTTCTTGGTATCAAATACAGATCCCTTCAGGTCCACACTGTCACAGTAAGGAAAGGACAGGTCTGCTGGGGCAAAAATCCTTATGCATACACACTGACAATTGACCTTATATGAAAGGGAATCCTTCAGACTGGGAATATGAAAAGCCCAGTTATTACACTATTATGATGCTAGTCATATGGCATTTACATCTACATTTTTGTTCCATGAGGGAGTCTCTCTGCCAAGCATCCCAATGGCACTTACAGAGACAAAAGACACTTTTCACAGAGCTGAAGGTTTAAATGTGTACTTGACAAAAGTGCTTAGTGACATTATTTCAGGGAGTCACAGGTACACATATACAGATACCCAGATACCATATCCCATGAGGATTTTACCTAAACACTGGCCTTCTAACAGCCAGTAGCCTTCAGTGCAGGAACAGGTATAGCCCCCCTCAGTATTTATGCAGATCTGGGTGGGGTTACACTGGTGAGAATCTGAAGCGCATTCATCCACATCTGCAACACAGAAATACAGAAGGAAAATGTTAGAAATAGCAACAACAAAAGATTTTTCATGCTGTACAGTGTGTACACCACCTCTGGGCAAGGAACTCAAGTTTGGAGGAGTAGAGAGAATGAGCATAACCTGAAGGAAAATTCACAATAATAAACATCTGAGAGCGGTGAGAACTGAGGGTGCACATCAAATCTCTCAGTTTTGCAGGTGACCCAGTGTTTCTCAGTGTTTTTCCTCAAGGAAAGTCTCTCATTATCTCAAAATTTTTGTTACTTCCACATTTGCTATGTCACTGAGCTGGGATTTCCATGCTACAGGGCAGTGTTCAGCCCTAGGGAGAGGCTGTGCAACCCCACTGAAGACTAAGAGATGAAGGGGAGTTCGAGAGGTGTACAAACACAATTCAGAGACATAAAAAAAATTACTTCCTACCCCCACCAATGCAGACCATCTCACCATAATTTTTCAGACACGAAGTCAACTTTTACCTGACCAAAAAATGTATACTACCCTGGAATCAATTTCCTGACAATAATACTATTTTCTTTTAATTTCCACCCCCCAACCCCCCCCCAATCTTTATTGGTTTTAATGTATTTGGGTTTTTATTACAAACCCTTAGGGTGTTTTTGTTGTGGGTTTTTTGGTTTTTTTGGGGGTTTTTTGTTTGGTTTTTTTTTTTACAAAGGAGGTGAATAGCATTCCTACTTTTACATAAGCCAGGGCCCTGGAACCTAACTGATTAAAAATGCCTTTCAGAGTCAGAAGTTCAATTTGAATCACGCCTTGCTCAATATCTTTCCTGATGATTCAGGCATCAGGTTTGCCTCTACATGTCAGAAATGGAAATACCAAAAGATAAATTGTGTCATTTTTTCAGCCAAACCAGATTTCTATGTTTTATTTGTTGATACCTAAACTATTTTTTATTCCAGCATACTATGCACTGGCCTTTGCTGAAGCACTGTGTCATCTAAGCAATGCTACTCCCTTGATCCTCCCCTGATTCTTATTAATCCAGACTTTGTTAGGTCACGACTGAAAGTATCTTGCTGATGCCCTGGGCTGGAGCAGGCAGCAGAGGGCAGGAATTACATCTTTGTATCTGTCCCCAAGGCAGCAAGCATAGCCAGTCAGCTGTACAATCCTAGCAGTCATGAATTAACTGATCCAGTCTACCACAGCAGCATATCTAACATGTTCAGATATATAAATAAATACATGTATATTATACATATGGAGGGAGTCTAGAGTTCTTATCTTGCCAACATCTGTACTGGAGCAATTTATGGTGAGTCAAAGCTGGTAAGATAACAAGAGGGTCACAATTAGAGGTAATTAACTCTGCCAGAAATTGGTTCTCATGTATTTATTGGCCAGATGAAGGCTGGCAAAATGGTGGGGGAAGTGGGAAAGGGGTAAGATAACAAGTCTAGACTATATAGGTCCATAAATATGTTGTTCAGTTCAGCTATTGCTTCTACGATTGGGCTAAAAAATCTGGATCCTCCCTTCATAGCATATCACACATAATTGGTAGTATCTGAACAGAGATTTTATCTAACCATAAATTTAATAACAATGACATTAATGTTTTCTAAATGAAAAAGCTTTCTATTTATCATGCTTGCTTATTGTTTTAGGAATGGTACCTTGGGATCTGGCCAATTCTGCTTTTTCTAGTCTGCACTAAGCTTAGAAAAGAGATTTTCATTTTCCACGTTCCCTGCTTCCAGTAATATTAATAGGTGAAGCGAAGTGAAAACAAAATGAGGGTCATGATCTCACCACATATGGTAGCAAGGCTGTTTGAAGACTACAGATCCTCCACTCTTTGTGGTGCATTTTTCTTGCAGGGGTATGATGTGTCTCACTTAAAGCAACAGGTGGCTATGGGATTGGTTTTGTTCCCAAGTCATCTTTGTAGCAGTTGCATGAGCTCCACTCCAGAGAAGTAAGATGTTGAACCTCTTCCATTTGCTATATACCAAGCAGATTTATTTGCTTACTCCCAGTCTTCTTTACCTTTTGTGGTGGTATTGGAAGCATATTTCCATTTGAATGCAACATTTTTACAATGGAGGCCTCCTGTGGAATTTCTGCCAGAAAACCTGATAAACCTGAAGTTGTCTCCGCAGGACACCTTGAGTCCTCACATTTTGCACTGAACAGTACCTTGGTGACTTCACTAAAGAAGTTTTATGCAACCAACAGGTATAAACAGCTTTACTGGTAGCAGCAAATCTTTTTGCTTGGGCCTGAGGGTGCACACCCAGTTCTGTATTCCATGTCTGGCATTCTCTAAGATTGCCCCTTACCATGAGGTGCCATTACAGTCTGACCCAGCCAATACAATCAAATAAATTATTTTTGGGAAGCAGCCTTCATAGTTGAAACAGGTAGTATAATCCCAGCCTGTCTGCCCCATTATATTATATTACATTATATATTATATTACATTATATGGGCTCACTAAGTGACAACAGATATTTGTGCACTGAAAAAACTATTGGTGCAACAAGTGGCCAGCCATTAGGTGTCTTCTTGAAGGATATCAGACCTGGGAGACAGAGGGTGCCTTGCCCAGCCCATTTACACAGTGCAGCATACAGTGAGAACAGGTGTGGTTGCTAAAGTCAAAACTAGACATTTGGCAGGGAAATGAAAAAAACCCAAAACAATTTCAGATTATTTCCACTGGGGAGAAAACTAGCCATAGAACTTCAAGAGATTGCCTGTAATGGATAGGCACAGAAGCTATATCAAAACACTTCCAGGACACTTTTGTTTGAATGGAAAATTGCAAGAGGTTGCAAGCAGAACATGACAATCCATCAATAAGGTGTGAATAATTTATTTTTCTGGTTGCACATCTTATTTCTGTCCCATTCAAGCACAAATCTTAGGTGTCTTCATGCTCTGGGACTTCAAAACCCATTTGTACTACTTCTGCCTCTGTGATGGGTCATACACAATACTAGAGCAAAAGTGTGATGCTAATTGTACATGGTAATAGGTTTTCAATAGCTTTGTAGGTTCAAAGCAGATACGACAAATTCAGAGAATAAAAAACTGTAATGCCTACTCAATGCAAAGATAGCAGATGTGGCTAAGAAGTCCCTGAGGTACATTTTTCTGAAGCCTGAAAGAGTGTGTCCGACCCAGCGTAACTGGTGTCACAGTCTTCATCATGGACAGAAATACTGCAATGAGTTGTCATCTGAGCCCCAAAGTAACGTCTAATCAGCTGGAGAGCAGAAGAGTTATTAAAGGGGAGCATGCTAGTAAGAAATCCTAGAAACTCTACTGTCCAAGATGTTAATAATTTGTGATAGTCGATGATCTCAGCATCAGTGCCATGAAAGCATCAGATGCTGTCACCCATCACTGATAATTCAAGGATGGTTTTCATTATACTTGAACCTACTTTTAGTACCTTTCATCACCAAGATCCCTAGAAAATATTGCCTACATCCAAACAAGTCTAGTCTTTAATAACAGCTACTGTTACTGGATGCCTCATGTGATTTTGGCTCGATGACTCAGAATGTGGCAACAAAGAAGAATTGCTGTGAGGTGGACTAGGAAGGAAATACAAATTAGATCTGTCCTCAGTGAAGACAGACTAAAGTATGTGGTGGTTACTGTGCAGGTCAAGGAGCCAGCACAGATCTCTGCCATAGTCCAGCCTCCCTCACTGTCTAACATCTAAAACTCTTCAGAACAGGGTTTAGGTACAAAACCTGTTCACAGTGAGTCCATTTTTATTTAATGCCTTCCAATCCTAATACAAATCAAACTGGACTACAAAACCCTGCAATATCCCACTTGGTGATAAATACCAGTGCACCTGGATTTTAATGAGGAAATTCAAGATTAAGGAATTAAAGGACAAGCCTATGACCACTTAACAAAACAAAACCAAGAGCAGGTCACAGACCTTTCTGTCTTGTAGTCTTTCATGTACAACCTGCCCCACTTTTTCAGAAATTTTGTGCAGACTCAACATCGGCTAGTGAGATCTAAAATAAAAGATTAACCATCTTCTGAAAGCATTGTGTTCTACTAGAGGGCCTTGGAAGCATCAGAGGCTCTTTCAGCTAAATTCTATGGTACTCAGAATGTTGCTGCTCTACCCTAACGGTGCATGGAACCTCAGAGATTCCAGTAGTTACTGAAGCAGAAAGAGAACTATTGATGTAGTCAGTAGCAAATTAAGAGTTATCTGGCTTTCACACCTCTTCTTACCCTTACAGACAGGACCGCGAGTGTTGCTGTGAAATTACATATGAAAAAAATGAAGATGTTAAAGGTTGTCATACCTAAAAATTTTGAACAAATTTACATTTTCTCAAATTACTACTGACTCTGTGTGACTCCTTTGAGGGACCAGTTGTTCAGCACTTTATAAGCACACTAGAGAACCAAGGCAGGGTAGGATGGATCACTGTTCAAAACTTCTCTTGCCAAGGAGTGCTTGGCCAGAGCTGGCTCTAGTTGTTTCAGCTCTTGATTATCCCGCTGTACGCTATTAAATTAGTGGTCATGTACATTCTCTCACCCGTCCTTCCAGTTGTTGTATTCGCTTCTCTTATCCATCCTTCCAGTTGCTGTGTCTACATTACTGCTCCCACAGCTAGTTCCAAAGGCAGAAGTTAGGGCAGGAGTCCAGACAAATTAAAATCTGACTTGAAGTGGGAACGATTCACTGTGTTACTTCCCAGATGAATACCGAGAGCAACAACATGGCCCATCCAGACCACTGCTCTCTGCCTCCTAAGAAATACCACCTACAATGAACAGAGCCTCATGGCTCCAAGCCGTAAGTTTTAAAGATCTCTGGGTTACTGACAGCATGGGAGAATAGGTAGATGGCATCTCCATATCTGTTTGTAAGGAAACGTGCTGCAAGAGCCTAAGCCTGAATACTTCAAAATTAACCACATCCTCTCTCGTAGATCACCGTGTTTGCCTTAAAAAAATTATGGCTGTAGTGGGTTGGTTTAGCAACTCTGGGGTGTGATGTTGTCTTTACTCAACATTTAAACAAGAGGTGAGGTGGCTGGGGCAATGGAATTTCATTTGGGGATTGCAAGGGTGGAGAAAGTTGGGTTTTTTTTGTATTTCTGGCTGACTGCCTTTTGTAGGATGTGATGTGCTGATGCTTTGTTTTTATTGGTACAGATTGTATTTTTAATTGATGGCAGGATGCCTGGTGACTGGATAGATATCATTTACAATGTCAAAATAAATAAATGAACTAATTGTGTTTAGCATGCAAATTACTGGCTTTGTGTTTTATTATCTGTAAAAGCTAGTATTAATGGACATTAGTGGATTCCTTAGAATTTAGCCACATCATAGAACAATGAATGAAATTTTTAATTCACTGCTCATAAATTAAAGAAAAAAAAATTTAAAAGCCATGCATACACAAAAGTGGGTCAGGATATTAATATAGTCAGAAAGGAAAGCTAGATGTGAAACTGCAGCAGAACACCACATCTCACTGGGGAGGCTAATTCTTATCAGGAGATCTTTTTTTGTACTGACTCACGTCCACCAAGAATGCAGGACTGAGACCACTCTTATTTGTATCAATAATACTGTGAGAAATCACAGCATAAAAAGAAAACCAACACTCTAATCCATTGAATTAAGACCAGACATATTCAGTACTTCTCAAACCAAAGAGGCTAAAACTAGGAGTTCAAAAATATCAAGAGAGAATCATAAATGTGGAATTCTGAGGATCTGGTTTTGGCCCACTGTTTTCCACATTTGTGATAAAATCCACAGGATCACAAGCTGGTGGAGTTAAGAACTAAAATGTCAAATGAAGTCTTATATGAAAATATTTTGCTAGGTATGGTGGGCACATTTGAAAGTGCTTTTCAAGACAGACAAATGCAAGGTCATATATCAAGAGTAAAAAATGTAGGTCAAAAAATAATTCTGGGGTTGTTACAGATAATCACTTGAAAATGAACTTTTCTTGTCATCATGTTGCTGAAAAGACAAGCATAAACATGAGAACACTGAGTAGACACAGGAAATTGTTCTTACCACTGTATATTGCATCAATGCGATAATTACTGAAATACATTTCTAGTGTCAACCTTCAAAAACTGATATTGCAAAGAGATACCAAGAGATTCCAAAGAGTTATTCCAAGCCATGAAAATTTATCTTTGAGCAAGATAATACTCCATTTAGTAATCTGTTTCAGATAAGGTTCAAGGTATATTTGCCTGTGATTTGTAAACCTCTTCATGGAAACTGTGTTCTTATCTAGAGATGGTCACTAAAACTAAAGAAATGAAATTCAGTGTCTAGAAGACAAATTCAAAATAAAAATAAGACACACACTTTAGTAGTGCTACTGATTAAGCATCTGAAAACTGATTTTTAGTGAGAGAAATTGTACCCCTAATGTTTGTAGTAACTTCTGAAATATGTGGAAAACACAGAAAACGTTAATAACATTTCCCTGCTAGAAGATGTTAAGTCATCAGCCTAAATATGTTGAGCATGCCAACCACCTTCCTTTCAGTACACACAGAGTGATTGCTACTTTATGGAGGATGAATCAAGTAAAAGAGGAAGAATCCAAGTTATTACCACAGACAATTTGTTGAATCAAAGAGCCTCAAGAGGACTAAACTGTAGGTTAGAGGATGTGGTCATGCAGGAAGTAGTAGATTTTTCTAAGTAACTTTGTGAGGTGGATAGCCAGGGGAAGAAGCCAGCAGGCAACAGGAGACGGAGCAGAGGTGTTTAGGATCTGGAATCACCTGCCTTCTGGAAGGTGTGGTTCAAAAACTGTAAGCAAAGACACTGCCTTTCTTCTCCTCAGAAAAAAAAGGATTGTGCATAAACAGGACTTTGTGCATTAAAGAATACAGGCAGAAACCAAGTCCTTAACATCACCTCATCAGTTCAGAGACTTTTCTGAGCCCTTCAGGCAGGAAAAGATTTTCTTGACAAAAAGCTACTTTTAAAGGAAAAAAAAAAGTCTTGGTCCTTATGAGCATGTGGTTACATACCAAATGACAGAGTAAATGCATAGAGTGGAAAGTTTACCAAAGACGTTCCATCCCAAAATGATTTGCACCTGCCACAACAGGAACAGGGGCACTATTGTCCTTGTTCAGTCCAGCCACTGGTGTTGAAAGTGGTGGGATGTGTGACTGTGCTTATCCCTCCACAGGCATGGTCTGTGCTCAGGGCACTGTGACCATTCCACTCCCTCCATGGCAGATTTCCTGGCTGGCTGACAACAGAATAACAGCATTAGTGGAGAGCTGTCATGGAAGGATGTGGGCTTATCATCTCTGAGCTAGAACCATGCTCTTGGAGACTTTGACAATTAGAAGTGAAACTTTGCTTGGACTCTGTGATGAAGGGGGAAGCCAATGTGGACAGCAGATTTCCAAGACAATATGCTTTTGGCAATGTGTGCTGTTTCACAGATGGACTGTTACATTTTGTTCTCTTTGGAACATATTTAGCATGCATGACTTCCTTTCTTAAGTAATGAATGCTGATAATCATGCTACAAATTTCTGTGGGTCACAGTAGTAGCTATGGCTGTGTTTCCTTCTTTTGATCAGCCATTGACAAAAGTAGGTATGTTTTTGCCATCGTGATTATTTGAGAGCCAGTAGCACCATGGGGTTCAACACAGTAATACTGAAGATTAATTTGACAGTTGTGAGAGCACAGGTCGTGCAGATTGGAAAATGTTTGCCATGGAAAATCTTCTTCCCTCTTTTACAAGGAGATGTGTGTGATTTTGGGGCCCTACATCTTTATTTTATTCTGTCTGTGTTTTAGTCCCACTGTTATACTGTCACAACCCCAGGAGCTAATCCTGCTCTTAAGATGCAACATTCTGGAAGAGAGGCTCAAAGCTGACAGCTTGTTCCAGAATCTCTGTCTGCTCAAACACTAAAGCTCGTTCAGTCATTTATAACCCTCAGGGCTCCATTTTAAAATAATACAAAGATTGGACGTCTGTTTTTTATAGGCATAATTGCAGGCCAGGACTAAACATCCGAGCTCAGTAACATGGGTATCAGTTCCAAGATTACTTGGAACAGAGCACTTTCCCCAAACTTCTCCCCCACTCCTTATTTGGACACTGAAAAGTAATTTCCTCAGTAGTAGATTTTTACTCAGTGAAATCACATGTTTTCTCAAAACTTTTTTTTTCTCAATATAATTACATTTGATAAGAAAAGGGAAGAAATAACAATGCCACATTCCTAAAGTGCAGACTGAAGCCAAATTCAAACTGCTGCTGTGTGGGGTCAGTGTTTTTTCCAAGGACAACTGACCCCGCTGAGCTTGGACACCGTCCAAGATCAACTCCCTAAACACCTGTTTAATTGCATATTTCACTCTCTGAGGACTGGCCATTGATTGCTGAATTAATTCTCTATCTGCATCCCATATGCATTAGGTTACTGATTGATGGCTAACCAAGGATTAAAGTGGTTTTTTTCACACAGAGGGTCAGTCTGGAAATGGACACTAAATAAGTGTGAGGCATGAATCTGTAATTCTGCTCCCTCTGCCTGGTATGAAAATTGCTCAACATGTGTCACAGGTTCTATGTCTCCTGCCAGCTATCTGAGCCTTTCCTTAGCAAGCACAGTTTTCACATTACTCAAAGATGATAAACAACAGCTAAACTGTGAAGGACTTTGCTCTTTGAGTGCAGCTCTAGTGCTGCTTTTGTTGCTGAGATTTACAGGACAGCCATGTAGAGAAGTGCACAGCAAGAGGACTAAAGGGCCAGCAGCCTCTCCCCTCTCTGCTCAGAACAGACCTGTGTGTGGTTCACAAACTTGGCATCACCTGCAGACCACAGATCCTCACTCCCACACATTCACAGGGTTCCCTGTTGGTACAAGATCCCAGCCACTTGTGTGGACTGTTCCTGGTGTCCCATGAGAGCTTTTGCACAAATGCACATTAGTCAGTATGCTAACTCTGAGATCAAAAATAAGACACCCTACTAATTTCAACTAAGAGCTTTGCTTAAACATAGAAACTCCATGGACTGGAACATAACTGTATTCTCTGGATTCATTATTTCCTGCTGCAGGTTCTGCACATCTTATGAAGTGCATGATCAGTGCATGTGATTTGGGAATCTCAGCTATTTCCCTGCTGCACTTATTCTATTTCAAGTAGCTGCAGTATAGCAGAACGGGAGTGACCCAAGTACCCTGCTGAAGTGAGGTAGATGTGTTACTATTCCACTGATGACCACTGAACCTGCTGAATTAGGAGATACAAAGAAATTTTTGCTCAACATGATTTTATCTTCATCATCAGGAAGCATATTTTTCAGCTGAATAAATGAAGTGTTATTGTGGTTTCTCAAAATTATCTATTTTATATGACCACATGCTACACTGTGATCTGCTGGTAGGGTGGTAAGAGGAGCCAGTGAGCTTTTATTGAGAATACTCCCAGCTGATGGGAGGTTATCTAAGTAGCACTTTCTATTGTAATGGAAACAAAAAATATGCAGTCAGAGCCAGGAAATGCACACTCAGAAATAAGAAAAAAGATCCTTACAATCATCCCTTTGCTGCATGATATGAAATAGTCTCATGCAAGAATCTGTAGAGAAGGCTTATAAAATTTTACAGAAGAGGAGTAGAAGCATTAACACTGATGAACAGAATTTTCTATGGCTGAATTGTATTTTTCTACAAATCTATGGGTTAGTTAAAAAAGACCCTGAAAGAAAGAATATATCAAAAATATAGGCATTTAAAGCATTATTTATAAACCTTTGAACATGTCAGTGAAATGCTATTGGCTTCTCCTCCAACAAATTTTTTCAAAGACTTTTCTGTTAGGGTACAGAACATGAGAGAACTAAAAGCAGAGAGCTGCTATTCCCACTTTTGTTCCCTGGGGAGCTTTGAGAAATCTCAAGCACAAATAGTCCAGCCAGCTGGTTTAGCCAATTGGTGGTCAGTTTACATTTCCTCTAATAAGTGAACTTCTTGACCGTACATTTTAACTGAGTCATTAAGAGCTCCTTTTCCAAGTGTTTTGGCAGGCTAGAGAGGTCTGGGACTGTGAATAAACCACAATAACTAGTAAAGAAGAGAACAGTCCGACTTTTAATACGGCAGAAGAAATTGATCCAAATGGATCCAGAAATTAAAGCCACAGTGAAAACAAAGGGATACAAATATCCACCTGCAGGTTATAACAGAAACTTTTATTGGAAGGGCTGCTTCTTCCATTAAAATGCAGCCACTTTGGATATGCAACATCAAGCATGTTGTGCAAACAACTGAAAATACAAGAGAGATTCTAGGTGAGCAATATGTACATACCCATAGAGATAATTCAGTATGAATGCTGTAGTCACTCTCACAGGATAACTTGAAATCTTCAATATACATGAAAAAAAGACAACAAGAGATCTCTATCATGGGAAACTGGAATAGCAATATGAGATTTGTCACTAACTGATCTCTCACAAAAGCTTCAGCAATAATCACCAGCATCTCATTCAGTAAAGGACCGGATTCAAAGAATCTAAAGTATCCAAAGAAGCTTGGCTTGAGCATACAAGGAGGCACCAGCTGGAGGTGGCATGGCTGTAGATTGCCTCATGTCACTTGAAACTGCGTGAGTCAAACACACATACAATGGGCACTTTGACTTTCTCCAGGAGGCTAACACGTAAATCCCTCAACCTAGCATTAAAACCAGGGAAAAGAGCCTGGCTTGCAGAATGTGTGTCTGGAAGCTCATATAGTGAAGTAGAAACGATTATCAAATGTAGGATTTTTAATCAGTTTTTCAGTGAAATGAATCTTCTGTTTCATGGAGAGAAAATTCAGTCAAGACATCCAGATCAATACTTCTGTTTTATGCCAGGATCAATACAGAGGAAGAAGATCTGCCCTTATCTCAATTGATTTATTGATTTACAGGTGGGGGCCAGGACTCCTGCAAATGTTATGTAACTTTTATTAGAAATTTTCTTTAATGCAGTTTCAGCCTCACATCTTGTCCTGCCTGGGAGTTTTGCAACCATCTAGAACCTGTCATGGTCCTGCTCAAAACTGGAAGTTCTTGGGGCTAAACAAAACATAACTTTCTGCCTCTATAGGCTCAGCATATCTCCTTTGAGATCTTGCTATATCAGAATGTCACAAATCTGGAAATCTCCTGTGTTCATTTAGGCCCTACAGGTAACTGAATGGGGTTAGGGAGAGAAAGAGGGAAAAGCCCTTTGAGTTGAAACACCTCTTTTTTCAGGGAGCCATGAACTGAGAGTAAGGAGAGCAGGAAAAACTGCCAGTAGACATCCACATCACACACTAATTGGAACAAAGTAAACCTCCCATAACCACGCAGTTTTCATTTATCCAGGATAGTTTGCAACCCACTTGGCTGGCGGCAATTTTTGGAACATTGCAAGAAAATGTGGTTCAAGCATTATAAAGCAGTGAATGCCAGATCTGAGTTAAAGCCAGTTATTTGAGCAGGGGTTATAGGCATTTTCCTATGATCACCACCACTGAAATAAATAAATAGATGGCTTGCTATGTATACACTCAGAGGGGAATGTTGCCCAACATTCATAGCTCTTTGCTATTAACAGTAATGAGGACACAGCTGTCTGAGCCTGGAAGCCAGTATTTGCAGAGATTTTTCTTCTCCACTGGCTTTCTTCCACTACCCATTCTTTGCTTATAAAAGAGCCCAAAAGGTCCTAACATTTATACAAGAATTACCTTGGCTTTGTGGCACTTTTGAGATTGTTATAAAGCATGCTGACACATGGACGGATTTGAAACTTCGATGAAATATGAAAAACAATTTTCTCGCCTGATAAGGTCCCCAATGCCCTTAGTGCCAAGCATAACAATCTCTTTAGTCAATCATGACAGCTCCTGGAGCAGTTGGCAAGAGTTGCAGCCAAGGGCAGAGATCTGAAGGTTCCCTTCTTATAAAGGCCTTCTAATTCTCACTGCCTGCAGACCCTGGGGTTGTGATGTGAGTTTTGAGTCACATGTAACTGGTAACAGAGCCTCCAAAGCAAATATAAAAGCACCCCACTCCATTCAAAGATCTTACAGCACTTTAAAATCAGTGCTAAAACTCATAGTCTATGTGAAAAAGAGAATATCTCATTTCATGGGGGCCTTCAATATATCAAAGGCTAGAGCAGTATCAGACACAGGCTACTGCACTTCAGGCACTGCAGTTTCAGAACCATTGCACAAGGCATGTTAAAGTTGACTTCTGTAAGTCATCTGGTCCCAGCCTCCACTCAAAGCAGGGACAATTCAGTCCGGCTGCTCAGGGCCTTTTCCAGTTGAGGTTTGAATTTCTTCAAGGGTACAACCTTTAGCAACAAAGTTTTTGAACCTCTGTTCCAGTGTTTGACCACCTTCACTGTGATAACATTTCTCCTTATAACTAATAAGAATTTCCTGTGTTGCAACTTTTACCTGTTCCTGTCCACATGCATTTTGAGATGGATCTGGCTTCATCTGCTCTACACACTCACATTAGACAGTGGAAGGCAGCAAGCAGTACAGTTTCCTCATAAACCTCATGTTCTTAAGGCAGGGTAAATCCACTTCTCTCAACCTCTCCTTGTATGACGTGCTGCCACCCTCTAACCACCACAGCAGTCCTTTGCTGCATATCCTTCAGTGTGCCCAGGTCTTTTTTATGCCAGGAAACCAGAAGGACTGGGAGAATTGGGTGCCTGTGAAGGCAACAGAAATTGACTGCACTTTGAATTCTCCCTTGGAGGTATTTAAGAGAAAGTACTTAAAATGTGAATCTCTGCTTACTTTAGTAGCAACTGTTGAGGTGGGTGAACTATTTCACTGGATGCTGTACAAACCCAGAACCAGATTGCACTACTCACACCTACACTCACACTTTTGTCCCCAGATCGTTAAGGTAATCCTACCTTTCTTATACCAGAACTCAGAAATTCCTGACTAGCGCTACAAGCTGAAAACCCGGCTGGCCATAGGACCAGTGTCACAGGCAGTCCCACCAGCTCTCACATTATCCATGAAAGCTCAGAAAGACACATTGTCACACTGAGCATTCCCAAGCCAAATGGTTCATTTCCAAGTAGCCTGGCCTGAAAAAAAACCCACGTTCTCTTTAGGTAATTAAAAAAAGAAAAGTAAATAAATAAACAGAAGAGACAATGTTCCCAACCAGCAGGAACATTTAATCTCTGTGATTATTCCTGGAGCGAACTCCTGCTTTTGCTCTCTAGAAGGCACATCCCAGTGAATTTTCCATCATGTGGGCCTGCTGTAGTGGAAAGTTAATTTACTTTTTTTTCTTTATCATAGTACTTTCTTTTATTAGCCCCTTATTGCCACAAGGTCTCGGGTCATACTGAGTCACACAAGGGACCATTTTAGAAGGCACAGTCTCCAGGACAGGAGCAGGCCTAGAAAATTCTTAGCATGATTAGCATTCTACAATTCACAGTCTTTCTAGTCATCTCCAATCAGATACTGCAGACAGTGCTTAGTTCAGCATTTCATGTCCCTCCCTGGTCAAAGGGAATGAACCATGGACGGATCACGTATTTCTGAAATAGTTTCATGTCCCAAGCTTCTACATGTCAGCTTGAGGTTTTTGTAGAGCAGCATGTGATGGTATTTTGTATCTTTAGATGATATATGTCACTTACCAGCTCCAGAATGCATGTGACCAGCTGGGCCATTAATGGATATACTGCAAATTGTCAGCTGCTCATTACCTTTAGAGGTATTCTCTAGTCTGTGTAGGACACACCTGTGCCATAGTTCTCTGGACTTAAATCTGTATTTGGGCTTACTGCCTGAGGAACATGGAGATAAACTTTTTACTTCTTTCAATTAAATTCATGGGCAATGTTTGAAGTCTTATGTATAGCCCTGTAAAGTTCTCTTATACCACTTTCATCTAGGACTAGTTAAACCTCTTGAAAATGTTAATGAGAACAAATTTTGTCCCAAAATGCAATGTACCACCTGAAAAACATAATACAGGTTTTACAGAACTGTATCTTCAAACAGCACTGATTTAGTGGGGGAGAGCACCTCCTTTCTAAAGCTGGCATGCTACAGTCTTTTGGGATGAGTGCATGAAATCAACTGATAGTTGTAAATGCACAGTTCTGGGCTACTCCATCACAAAGTCAGTGTGCTTTTAATTAAAATAATTTCGATCTGCTTCTGAAATAAAGCTCCAGATGCAGTGCTTAGTGATTTGCTGGCAATGAGTGTTGTATATATTGCTGCAGTCTACCTCTGGAGAACATGAGCATGGTCCAAGGCTGGTCCAGCCTGTGCCGGGTTTGGGATTCCCCACAGGGTTTGCAATAGCAGGAAATTAGCAGCATGCTATAGCTTTCAGATCACATCTCCTCTCCCTGGCCTGGTTCCTGCTCCAGGATTAAGGAGTGGCAGTCTGGCAAACGGACTCTGCACTGCTCCAAGATTCCTCCTTCAGAAAGGGGATGTCAGGCTACCCGTTTAAGCTATCTCAGCTTTGTGTTGCTCAGCCACAGTGACAATAAATGTTATTTAAAGGGTGGAGGCTCTTACCCATGCTATGAACTTTTCTCTGCAGTGTTAGATAAAGCATGCTGTTTTATTTTGTGCCTCTGTGCACACTGGAAGCTGGAAATATATCAAAGGATTCAAAAGTACAGCAACTTACACCTGACAACATCTATCCCACCCCCAACTTGTGTGAGACTCTTTCTTGCTAAAAATTGTTCCAGGCAGCTTTTAAATGATTCTACTGTTACATTTTGTACTATTCCTCCACTACAACATACCTAGTGTGTTCTTGTATAACCTGATACACTGCAGTGCCATAAAGGGCTTTACTATGTTCAGTCTAAAAGTAATTTTCCTTCCTTTCAGCAAATTATACCCTATTCAGCAATAATCATTCTTTTGTACCACCCACCATACAAACTTCTGCTTCTCTGTTATTTACAGTTCCAATTACTGTCATCTTACCCTAGGTTTTAAAATACACTTCACTCTTTTAATCAAAGTCAGCCTCAATAATGCCCCCAACTTGCTGCTGCTCTATACTGAGATTTCCATAAACTTATCTACATTTATCTGGTAGTAAAGTACTTACACTTAATGTCAGTAGGTTGGAGCCATTCTCAACAGAACATGCTGAAGTACTATTTGCTCTCTGTTCTGGAATGAGACGTCTTAGTAACACTGCCAGAAACTGCCTAAAGCTACATTGCTTTTGACATCACTGCCTTCTATTGATCATCTTCCACCAGATGACCATGTATTAGGTTATCTTTTCACCTACTGCTGGGTTCCAGTCCCTTAATTTCCTGACCACAATTGTAGCTTTCCTAGACTTCTGTATTACTGTTTATACAATCTTCCCCTTCAGTGTTACCTGCAGATATGTTTGTTGTACCACAAAAAAAAAAAAAAAAAAAGGAAAAGAAAATTAGAAAATAAAAACAAGCTCAAAATATTATAACGAAGCAGACATTAAAATTATTTTGTGGAAAAAACAAAAGGAAACCCAAACCAAACAACACAGTCTCAAACCAAGCAGTAGATTGTGGATTCTTTCAGACCCTGCAAATTTATGGTGTATTCCTCTCCCTCTCCTCCTAGGCTCTCCCTGTTTAGCTGAAGCACTTCTTTTATTTTCAGTATCTGAATGCTTCATGAATACAAACAGATTTATTTTCACTGTAGTGGCCTGTTACTGATGTAGAGCTAATCCACAGAAAAAACAAGAAAAATTTTCCAGACAGACTTATGAGTTTGTATGTTCAAACTTGCAGATGCTCAAGAGCACCTGCAACCATGAGTTACAGTTCAAAGAAGAGAAGGTTTCGCTGGTGTTAAAACTGAAGATGGATTTCAGCACATCTTGTCATCCCCAATGGGCAGCACGTCCCAGCTAAGAAGCAGAATGCTGAAACAACTGCCCTGAAAAGAGCTGGTTGTAACTCACATTTATCTTCTAGTAGCTTTATTTTCTCTGAAAAATTCTCTAATGTCACTGAAGTAGTAAAATGGGAAGGCAGGGTACTAGCAGATGAAGGGGTCAGAGCATGTTAAACTCCACACAACATCAGGTGGCTCTTCTATTTCTGTGTGGCAGGTCTGTCATGGGTCTGGTGTTTTAGGGACAAGACAAAGGAGCATTGCCAGCATGTTATCACTGCCTATAGAGTCTGGCAAAACATATGGTCCATTTGGCTGATTTATACTGGCAAAGAAGAGAATTCATATTTTCTATATATTTTGGCTTAACATCTATATTGTGACATATAACCATGGCCAATTTAAGGCTGGAACCCAATGAAAAGAAACAAGACTGACCCAAAAAATATAAGGGAGAGGCCAAGAAAAACAGTGAGTTTTAAGTCATTGAGAACACTGCCATCTCTAGGCATTGTGGGTGATGCAAATACATGTAAAAATTAACATAGGCCTGAGCAGAGTGCTGGTGCTATGAAGGGCACTGAAAATAAATCAGCCTTCCAGGTGAGGAGAGACTATCATGTACTAAACTCTGCACGTTATGGCACAGGAAGGTAGAGAAAGTGTCACTCACATGAAAATGAGAGAAAAACAAGCCTGACAGATTGGGGAAGGGTACTCATGACACCTGTCAATTTTCCAGCAGTATTAAGGGACTTCATTTTCTTTTAAGCCTTGGAATTGTCTAGTTGGTGGGACTGTCTTGCATGACAGCTATTCCATAAGGGAAAGCTCATGAATTCTACTCCAAAGCAGACAGAGCTAATCAGTACATAGTGGCTTTAACTGATTTGGCACTGCTGAAATCCCTGGAAGTAAGACATAATAAAGGCAAGGCAGCAACAAAGCCCCACGTATCAAACCACTGTTAGCAGGGAGTCCAAGGAATCATTCAGAGATTAATGGCAGGGGTGCAAGCCCTGCCCTGGCCAGCACATGCCAGAGGATATGGCAGGCTGGGCACGATTACTGCTCCTCTGAATTGAGTCAGATATAACCTCCTGCCAACTAACTCTTGGTGACAGCTGAAGTCTGTGTATTGTCTGGCTCAGAGCCCAGTGACCAATAACCCCCAGTTCAGAGACCAAACATAACTGAAGCCATTAAACCAGAGTATCAGTTAAGCCTCTTTTCCTTGCATACCCTTTCCCTCTGTAGTCTACAAATCTCAAGGGAGATGGGATTCTTTGGTTCTTGCCACCTTGTATACCAAAGTATCATACATTTCCAAGAAAGAGGGAAAATTGAAACACATCATGAAATAGAGAGGTCCAAGTCTAGAGAGATTTTAACCTTCCTGTGTCTGTACTGTAGCCTACACATCTAACAAGACATGGACACTGTCCCTTCTGTGCTTATGCCCCTTCTCTGTGCACAAACCCATTATGTTTTGTAACATGACCCGTTCTCATTCAGCTGTCCCCCTCAGTATGCCACTGTGCTTCCCTCCTGGCTCACAGCTCAGTAAAAAAGAAACTAGAAAACTCTTAATCACTCCCATCACAGCAGATGCACACTTCCACAGAATCAGTTTAGCTCAAGGTAAAGTTGAAAGCAAATTCAAACACTCCTGGTGGTCACAGTTTTTAATCATAAGATGATGATCTGACCATCTGTCTATTCTGACCTCAAAATGTCAAGGAATGTCACAAAATCTAGGAAATCCTTATTGTGGTATCAGTATTTTAGCAGGAGAAAAATGTTACCTGACTCCCTGACTATAAGATACTTATGGTTAGGTTTAAGACAGCTTAACTTAAACCTAATAAATTCACTGCAAGAACTTCTGCTTTAAGATCTTCACCAAAGTCAGTACGGACTGTAATCATGGGTCTAAGTGTTTTTGTCTCCAGCTGTTGCCCAGCTACCTACCCAGTATGACTGTAGTTCATTCAAGTTCAGTTGTGGCTATACTGTAGTTGTATTTATTCTGTTTTCACTTCTCACACCATGACACATAAATACAGTCAGTGAGTGGTGCTTGAAAGGCACTGACACGCAGAATGATGGGCACCTACTGTTACACTTTGCCATACTCAGAAGCCTGCTATTTTTCATTCCAGTGCACAGAGTGCCCATTTTCTTAATAACATGTCAGAATTCTTGGCTTGCATGTTATATTTCTTGGTTCGATTCTATCAATTACTTTGCTAGTAGTAGAAGTTTCACAAATAAATGAAGCACTCGCCTGTGCTTTAACCACCAGACTGTACTCCTCCCACACTGCACTTACGGAGGAATGAAAGCAGGAACAAGCCAAGCCACAGAAAGCTCAGTTTACCTTGCTACAGATTGATACATACAGCAGCTTTTTCTATCAAGCTGACTTCTCTACCACAAATAGATTAACTTTAGTGAAAAACAGCATTTCCACCGTCATTTCCCATGGTAAGCGGGATAGGATACCTTTACTGATGGTCAAATTTCTGTAGGAATGACTCTACTGATGAACCCTACTCTAGCGGCTGGATGAGTCTTGCCTTTCCTCAGCCCCAGCCCATCCTCTGTGCTGGTGCAATGGTTTCCTGAGGCAGGAAGGAGCTCTGAGTGTTTTCAGATGTACCTTTTAACCCATGATTATTTTATAGTCAACTTGTGATTACCTTTATGAAGATTGCTTATATGGGATTGTGAATAGAACAGGCCATCCGATCAGAAGCACAGAGGCTAGATCTAGAAGATTTTAATTATGTTTGTCTGGAGCTGTACAATGGGGGTTTATTCAATGGAACAGGACTATGTTAAGTATGTCTGTACTCCAGGATGTTAATGATCCTTCTTTCATTACTCTCCTGACATATGGTCTTGTACCTTAATGTATATAGTTTGTATTTTCCACATGTTTATTTTAGCTGGCTTGTCTAGTCTCATTACGTTAAATAATCAAGGATAAACCATCTTGAATTGTGCTAAAACATGAAACAGGTACAGCATAAGTAGAAGATAATTGAAAAACTGCAGGATTGAATAGCTGCTGAAAGCTTTTGTAGCACAGATATTCCTGAAGCACATTGGAGATATGGGTAAAGGCCTTGGACTTCCCCTCTCCTCTGCTCTATGCAGAAATATAGACAAAAGTGGTCCCTGAATTCCAGCCAGGCTAGTGCACTGCTGTTGTGGCTTAGGAATGGTACTCTCCAATTTAGTTCTCCCACAAAAAAACCCACAAGCTGCTCCTCCTCCCCCACTCCTAATGGAGGCACGAAAGGCATCATAGGTTGAGATAAGAAAAATTTACTGGAAACAGCAATGAGATAAGAAAATGAACAGTAACAGCAACAATATTAATGATAAAAGTGTACAAAAGAGAGAGTGATTCACATGCAAAAATGCTCACTGCAGCCTTCAGCAATAAACCACCCTGGATGAATTTTCTCAGGTGGAAGGAACTCCTTCTCCCTGGAAGACCGAATCCCTCTGCCTGCCCCTGGCAACAACATGAGGGGCTACAGAATAACCTCCAGGTCCTGGCCATACTCCCTCCTGGCTACTGCAAAAAATGAACCCCATCCTGGCTGGAATCAGGACAACTGGGGAAATAACTGACTTCCACATGTGTCACCTTGAGCTTCACTGTTGTAGGATTATTAAACTGAACCTTTCTATCCTGTCTGTGTATCTTTACATGATACTTGTCTGGAAGTCACCTCAACATCTGTCATCCCCTTGTGAAATTTTCCTTGGTATAATCCTAAGAATGAATTATTATTTCATTTTAGCCCCAAAATACCCAGCACAGAATCATAGAATCACTTGGGCTGGAAAAGATCTCTGAGACCATCAAGTCCAACCTTTGACTACATTGTCCCCTAGACTATGTCCAGGTGTTTCTTGAACACTTCCAGTGATGGTGACTCCAGGAATGGCACACTTATCTATGGCAAAGCCAGGAACTGAACACAAACTCCTCCAAACCAAGCCTTAGCCACCAACGATAACCTCTTGAGATGCTTCAGAGGCAACTTTTCTGTTGCTATGGCAGGATGAGGTCTCAATTCATGTTTCCTCATACAAAGCCCATCAGGAAAACCATACTACGAGTAAAGGTTACATATCATGGCCCTTAATTTAATCAGGAGCTGTCAACATTTACATATACTTTCAGAAGTCTGAGCTCAGCCTCTTGCAGAACCTGTTCTCATGCAATCTTTCGTTCTTTCTCTGGTTAATTTGGACATGATGGCAGTCATTCCCTAACAGGGATCATGCATAGCCTTCAGGAACTGGCCCTCTGGAACAGCAAAAGAGATTGTCTGACAGACAAGAGGAAAAGGGAAAGACAGAGAGCTGAACAAAATAGGGTTAAAAAAGGCAATGGCAGGAGTGGACTTCATTTGTTTTTCCTTTGTACAAACTCTAAGGCATAATATCCTTGCTGCATTTCCCTACTTTTCTTCCTCCTGTTTCTATATGCCCAGAGAGGTCACTAGGAAAGTCATTAGGAGGAGGCAGCCTGGCTTGGTGGCTAAGCCATTGGATAAGGAACTCTGGGCTCTATCCCAGCACAGCCATGAGCCTGATGCAAGACCTGGGCACTTCCTTTCATTTCTCTGTCTCTTAATTTCCCTCTCCTTTCCCCACACAGGCACATCTGGTTCCTTCATTTTGCTTGAAAACTCATCTAGACATAGGCTGCTCTTAATGAGGTTGTGCACAAGGCAGGGCAGTACAATTGCAGGCTTGGATGTGGGTTTTAGGTATGCTTGTAATATAAACGATCTAAAACCCATCTGTGCAAAGGTAATCTTTTGAAGGAAGGAGTTTCACTCCACAAATGTAGGACTGGGGACCCATAGGTGGGGAATGTAGGAGGTCCTGACAATCTTTGAGAAATGAGGAAAGCTGAAGCAATGACTACTGCACAAATGGGGCATGAAAAACAACTCTCTCTTATACTTGGAGACAGCATCCTTCCATTCCCTTTTTCTTTTTAATTTTTGCTTTAAAAATAACAATTATGCTGGGTATTTTTTATAATCACCTCCTCTGTCCTCCTCCCTTCTCTTTGTCTCTAGGTCATACTCATCTTGCCTTATGCTTGTACTTTTCCTGACATCTACCTCTCTGTCTTTGAGGTCTGCTTTCTCTGATCTCTATTCAACCCTCTCCAACCCCATCATCTCCCCACATTGTGAGTTTGCATTAATTGGAGGGAAAGCAATAATAAGAGCCAACCCACTACTGTTCTTTCCACAATGCCCAGAAGGATCTGTGTTTGAGGCATGTTTTGAAGATCATTGTAAATCAGGAAACAGCAAGGTGGAGTGAAAGGAAACTGGAAAGAGCTCTCAGCTTATGAATGTATAATGCAAGA
The DNA here is from genome assembly GCF_017639235.1 of Corvus kubaryi. Classification (NCBI taxonomy): domain Eukaryota; kingdom Metazoa; phylum Chordata; class Aves; order Passeriformes; family Corvidae; genus Corvus; species Corvus kubaryi. The sequence continues at coordinate 20,507,332 of NW_024582054.1, forward strand.
ACACAGGCCCTCACTCCAGTAAACTGGAGCCAACAGTTACTAGACCAAGTTCCTTGGGCAAAAAGTCATTATTATGACTAACCCCTTCTGTATTTATAGAGAAGTAATGTTAGAAGACTAACAGTTCAAACAGTACTCTTGCACTAGATGTTCTTTGCTTTTTTTCTGTATGTGGTCTTTTATTCCAGCATTAATTATGGTTATAAATCATTCCCAACCTGCTTTGGAATGATTTACAAAAACTTCGTGCTGTTGAAAACACAGAACACTTACACATACAAAATACAAAGCACTCAACAACTCCAGGGGTATATATGGGAAATACCATGTATTAGGAATTAAACCCACAGAAGACTTGAGAAGTAATTATCATTAAACCCTTTCTCTGTCTGCTACCACAAATGGCTATGGGTACTTCTGCAGCTCACAGAGGACACTGGAGTGGGCAGAGTCGTCACTGACAGGTGTCTTTGACAGGCACTTGAGCCAGGAAAGTCCTTTCACAAATGACAAAATCTGGAGATGAAAGAGTCTTGGCAAGACTGAGTGGTGACCAGGATAGGGAAGGATTGTGGACACCTAACCACTGCCTATGACCAGGCCAGAAAGGATGAGGCCAAAAAGCTTGTAAGGGAGAAGAATGGATTATTTTTTTTGCTGCGTTGAAACATAGCAGCCCCATGAGAGGAAATGTTATGTGAACAACCAGGGGTGCACATTCCCTTGAGAGCCAAGGAATGTGGGGCCTCGGCAAGCAGGCCAGGTGCCATATGGGGACGGAGCGACCTTCTTGCAGCCTCCCTACATTTTGTGGAGAGGTAGAAAAAAGCAAAAGAAGGATCTTGTTAGAACTCTGTCCTGGGTTGCAGTGTATTCTATTACCATCCTCATGAGCTGTTGAAATCAGGTGGGGCAGTGTTTCCTTGCCTCCTCCCCCCAGACTATCTTTCTGTTAATTGCCCATCATTGTCCTGCTGCATGACTCAGAGATAACTCCCTCCAGACTATCTTCTGTTAATGAGCCTAATCAACGCTTGGCCTCATGACTCATTACCCCATTGTGAGATGCTCCACCCAGAGGGAGGAACCAAGCAGCCCATCGTGGATATAATCTGGGACTCTGAACACCAGAGACAACCCTTTCCACTGGATTTCCAGAGGACAGGAGCTACACAGCCACCACTGGACTTTCTGAGGAAGAGCAGACCCTTTTACTACAGGATCACCGCTTCAGAGGACTGCAGCCACCATTCTACCAGACTGCTACCACCACCCTGCCTAACAGGGTGTCAGGTTGTACCTTGACTCTGTCAGTTTGAACCAGTGTTTTCTTTTACTTTTTTTCCTCCTTTTCTTTAATTTCCATTAACTTGTTATTCTGACTTGGTGCCTCCCACTGGTTTGTTTTCAAACTAGTACAAACTCACACAGCTTTCAGATCAAATTCTTGTCCTGTTTCACTTTGGAAGTCTCTTGAACAACCTCAGTGCTTCAAAGTGGAGGCTGCAAATCTCCCAGTCTCCCAGAAAAGGTTCCTGTATTTAATAAGCTGTTTTGACTGAAATTCAAGGCAAAAGTAAAGATTTCTGTTGTCCTAGCAGTAAAATGTGACTATGATCTATAACCTGATATCTGACCAGACAAAAATGTGTACTCTGTTAAAATCTGCAGATTGCTCAGACACAATTTCATGAGAATAACTTTGGTTCCCCTGCAGTCAGTAGCAGAAAATCTCATCATCTCTAATGGAAATACCTGTGACTAATTTCATTTGGAAAGAAGGTGCTGGAGGGTAGTGTCTGAACACCAACATAGCAAACCTGTAAGTTACATAGTGGCTCAGCTACTGGGCAAAATAACTTCTAGTTCACTCTTTTCAACCATTCCACCACAAAATTAGCCCTTGAAGTGCTTTGTATCCTAAGAGCATGCTGAAGATGGACAAGGAGGTAAGCACAGAGCAACTGAAAAACCATTAACATGAGTGATGCTTATATTTGGCTTATAGATGTCATGATTCCTTGGTTCAGACTTTCTTGAATGACCTAGGTAAAATTTTGGTTGTTCCTGAGGACCCTGTCAAGGTTCCCTGGTGTTTTGCCTCCAAGGACTTCAAGCATGGAACTGCACATAACCCTGATAACTGCTCCAGGAATCCTGGAAATGGGATCAGGCCTTTCTACCATCACCACAGTGAGACATGGACTGAATCACTCCCTTTGGTGACCACACTTTCCATCCTGGGCACACAGATACAAAAGGCACACAGATACAACAATAAATACTGCATCAAGACAGTGAATGTCTTCAGAGAATTTCACTAAGTAAAGAATGAAATCTAACCCCAGCAGAGACCCCTGACAGGTCTTGTTTTCTTTTAGTTTTGTTTTTCTTCCTTTAGCACATCATCTGCCCAAATTCAAATCTGATGCGGACTTTCAAAAACTGCTCCCAGCTTGCTGTGGTACTCAAATGGCAGCCTGTCCTTTCCCATGCATTCTTATTAATGTTTCTCATCACCAAACTTTCTTTACAATTAAATCCCACATATTTGAAAAGTAAAATGACAGAAGCCAACGGCCCTGACTGAAAAAAGTATTAGTCCTCCCATTTCCGCCAGCATGGATAGGAACATATGTGCCCTTTGGAGGCTGGAAAGTTCACTGTAAAAGTTTCCTAAATCTACCTGTTTTGATTATTCTGGTTTGCATGGAGCAGACCAGACCATATAATTCAGAGGTTTCATTTCCACTTTCATTTCAGCACTTCTTCTCTACTAACAACCCCATTTCCTGAATCATCTAGAGCAAAGTGAGCAAAATGAAAACACTCCTGGAAATCTACAAAGCAGTAGATAAAGTAACAGGTTGATCAATTTGCTAAGATGAAAAAGACTAGAGGCAATTTTCAAAGGACCAGATAGTAAAAATGCTTATTTTTACAGCAAACTCTCCAGTTATCCCAGGAGTTAAAAACTCCTCAAACACCCCCCCCCCAGTTTTATAATTTCTTCTTTTTTTTTTTTTTTTAATTTTATTTTTAATTTTTCCAGTCAGTATTACTATGAGTGCTGGTTAGAAAATACATTTTTCCCACTTTGGAAAGGACAGTGATTCAAAATGTGTCCCAGTGTAGCTGAATTTAACTCTAGACTTTCAGAGCTCCTGTGGTCCTGTGGGGGAAGCTCTTGTGGTCTCTTCAGTAGGGAAACAAACAGAGTACATCATCTGCGACCAAGTCCTGCCAGAAATTTCAGACAATAGGGCAGAATAAGCCCAAAAGACAAGTTAGTTTTAGCTCTTGTGTTTTTCTGCAGCAGTTTTGAAGTAAGTGCTGTTTCTTAGTCTAAAGAGGCAAAAATCTCTATTGAAAGAGAAAAAAATCTCTGGTTTGGGCTTTTTTTTCTTGTCAAAGACCAGCTCACATACAGCCAAGTTTCCCCAGGCCCCACCTAACACTTCAAATGAAAGGCCACTTTCTCTCTCATGGGCAGAATCATAAGCATAAAAGGCATGCTTTTGATGTACTGACAAATCACCTGCCATCAGGTGGTTGTTTATTTCATAAAAACATTACTTCTTTCATGAAAGTGGCTTTCCTGATTAAATTATAGGATTGAATCATATCTTAGTTTGCATTGAATAATGCTGATATGAAATATACAGCTCATATCCTAAAAAAAAAATTGTACTTCAAAATGCTGGGCTTGACTGCTGCAATAACTGAAGGACAACTGCAAGACAATTGTTTCTGCAATGGCAGACAAGCTTTAATATAAATGAAAATATAGAAGGAAGATTTCTACTACTTACCAGCACACTGATTGTTTTCATCCAACTGGAAACCAAATCGGCAAATCAGAGGTCTTGTAACTGTAGGGTAGTTAGGAACAGGGCCTGGTGCTGGGGGCGGTGGATAAACATTGGAATAAGGACTCAGATACGGTGATCGATACACTGGGTTTGTTCGGGGGACACATAAATAGCCACCATTCTGGTTGACACACACCATGTCTCCTCTGCAGGCCTCAGGAATAGTCCGACATTCATCAATATCTGGAACGAAATTGCAAAAGTTAAAAGAGTGATTGCTCCTTAATGGGACCTGTTAAAAAAATAGTTAACGTGTTTTTTGCAAAACGGTGCAAAAAAAATTTATATTCTCCATCAAAAAGGCTAATCCTTCTTTGTGGAGCCTCACTTTGAAGTTAGATTGTACTAAAACAGGAAGCATCCCATATATTCAACATATCCTGCGATCTACTTGTTTTATTTCACTATTAGAGGATAGAGGGAGAGGACAAGGACTGCTTTGCTATTCCATAGAAGTTTGGTTTGAACACTGATTTACACATGGCTGCAGCATGCTACTGCCTCTTCCTGCTAGAGAGTCTGTCCAAACCACAACATGCAGATCAGGATTTCAGAAACTGGTGGTTTGTCTGCCCAGCTGTGAAATTTGGATGCTGCTTTAGAAGTCTCGACTTCCCTCCCACAGAAAAAGTTAGGGATGTTCAGATCTGGGGACAAAGTTCAGGCCTCTTTCTTGCTTTGGCTGAGAATGTTGCTGAATTAAATTTAGAAAGATACAACTGGTTTAGCCAAACTGAGCATTCCCCTGGTTCTTGGGCCACAGAAGCAGTAGGCTATGGCAGGGCAAACAATCTGCTGCAGGTTTTTCCCTTTCTGTTTGAATGACTTTATTGCATGTAGAAGATGCTGGCCAGGAGACTGAACGCCATTGATAAAAAGATGCTATTGGGCAAAGAGCAGATTTCCTTACACTACCTCAACTCAGTTTACTTGGTTTCAGTGCTGAGAATGGAAGACTTCTCTGAGCCTGCAGGTGGAGACAGGCACCAAAGACAATAAATCCTGACTTTGAAGGAGAAAGAGAAGGAGAGTATCCTCGTCCTTTGGCAACTAAACTGAGCTCTTTATCAGAATGCATCACTGTTGTTTGAGTAGCCCTGACAGCCTGTTAGTATCTCAACAATGTCAAAGATCAGTGATATGTAAAGACACACACACACATATTTATATATACACATATTTGTTGTATGTACATGTATACAAACACACATATTTGTCACACAGTAAGAACTTTTCAACTAAAACATAGTAAGAGCAGCACAATGTTAACTCAATAAATTCAGAATTTCTGAACCCAAATTTAAATGTATTGATTTAATGAAAGTCCTACCTAAGCATTGCCCAGAGGCACGGTCCAGGTCAAACCCATTAGTGCATTGCTGCTAAAATGAGAGAAAAAAGGACACTCAGTGACTGTGAAATGAGAGGTTTGCAGAATCAAATGCTCATCTGGATTATTATAATTAGTACAATTGTTCAGCATGATGCTGTACATCAAAATAAAGTCCCTTCCCCAGAGGACAGGCAGCAAAGCATGAACCTGAGGCCTCAGCATGTGTTCCACCAGCCCCTTAGCCCAGGAGTGGCACCTTTAGGTGGTGGCAGTGTCAGGCTGTTCCTCTGCCCAAGGCTCACCAATGCGCAATGTGTTATGAGTTGTTAGCACAGAATTGCAGTCTTCTAGTTTGGGGTCTTGTTTTTGCCAGAGCAGGGGGGTTCATCTCAAAGGTACTTGCTACGTCTCTCACAGGCTCTAAAGCTCCCCAGACAGCCCATTCAGCACACGACACGTTAGCCATTGACTGATCTGTAGCCACAGTTGAAATGTAACAAATAAAAATAAGGCTCTTCCTTTCCACCAAACCTTGTAATTTTTAGAGGATAAATCTGTAGACAAGACATTCTAGGCATTCACTGTTACTGGAAGCCTTGTCCCTTCCTATTCTGTGGTGCTGGTCATTATTAGGGCTGCAGCCTTGAGTCTTCAGCACCTCCTCAGTGACCTCAGCATTTCTAAACCGGTGAAAGTCCTGGTGATGATGGTTTCAAAGCCTGTTAAAATTATTCCCTGCTCTTCCTAGATTTTGAATGGGCCTCCAGCTATTCAGCAATTGACACAAGCACAGGATCTTCCAGTAAATAGGTTGTACTAAGGAGTGTAAACAAGAAATATCCAGGAAACAGGAACCACTGAAACAACCAGAGGGTAGAGGGATGGAGTGTGTTCAAGATTCTTCCTTTTTTGTTGTTTCTTAATGATAAAGACACTTATTCTTGGACTTTATGGAAGAAATGAGTGGAAGAATAAAGTACTTAGTTGATGTTTGGAAAAGTAGTAAGTTGTAGATGGGGGACAAAGGGTTAGAGGGGTGAGTCAGTGGAAGTGGGTCATTGCAGGACCTAGAGACAGGACATGAAGTGAAACACATGGCACTGTTTGGACTGCACCTGCCACTTGCACATATGAATGCACAAAACCACTGCTAGAAGTGTCAGACAAATACGGAGGAATTCTGCCTTTATTTATTTTGGCAATCCAAGACGTTTTGGTATCATGTTGTGGAAAACCAAGATATTCTAATGGGAGAATGTATAATCACCCTCATATTTTAAAGAATGTGTGTACTCTACCTTTTGTTCCCCTTTTTGAGTGTGGTACATACACTACACCTAGGTTAGCCAGAAAAGCTGAGATAGTTTTTAACAAAATTATTTTGTTCCAGACAATAAATGATGATTCAGAAACACTGAACTACCGTAGAACTGGTTTCAACAACTTTCTAGAACTTTATTCTAGAAAAGATTCCAGTATTGTCAAAAGTACCAGTTTCAGTATCTTCAGAAATAACTCATTGCTTTAATTTCAACTTCAAGTTGTTTTTTCAAAGCAACTTCAAAAATCAATTTATGTTACAAGATTTTCTTATAAAAATTATAATGTAAACAATATTTTTTAAATTATAAAAACAAACCCTTAAAGACATCTCAAAAATTCTCCAGGGGCATGAAAAGCATTTCCCATACAGATCCAATATTCACAAAAATATCGATAAGCATGCCATGTGCAGGAAATTTTCAATGTAATAGAAGAAAAACAACTACATTTCAGGGACTTTTGGTGAAGGCATTTAGAAACACAGCTCTGGAGACTGAATATATCTGGACTATCAACTAGAAATCTAAACAGCATGCCTTTAGGAACAGTTTTTCCTGATTTAAAGTTACTTGGAGCCCAAGCACACAAAGAACTAATGATTCTGCTGTTTCGAGAACTGGAGTGCTTTATTTCCAACCCCCCTCTTGAACATAAATGGGTTTGGGCATAAGTGAAAATGAAAACTGGGATACAGTCATTCAGGATCACAGTCCAAAATTAAATGGTCTTAAGACATGAACCTGCTGTACACAGAAAATGTGTATTTATATGAATGAATTTTCCAAGTGTGGATGTTTCTCACAATAGAACTGAGTAGTCTCTGGTCTCATGGGATAGTTTTTCTTATTTTCTGTTCCAGAAGTGTTCAGTTTAGAGGCAGAATCAGGTTTTTGGTGAGGTCCAGGTTTCTGCAGGGATATTTTGCTGAGCTGGCAAGGACGAGTCAGTAAGCTCAATCCATGTTCAACTCCAGAATCCTGCTGGCTCCAAGTTCTCCCCTCTAAACCCCTAGACCACACAACTTCCTTTTCATGTAAACCCCAGACCACAGAGCTTCCTACCACCTGCTAGCCAGTTAAGTTGCATGCCATATAGCAATTCAGTACAAAACAGTACATACATCTCTGCGTGCACCTCTCACCTGTGCTTTTCCAAGGCTTGAAAGGCAGACAGCCAGTGTGAAAGCAGTCAGTATCCTGTAATGTACATAAAAAATGGCTGAAAATCTTCTGATATTCAGGCTCATTACATAGAATTAAATATACACGGACAAATTAATTTCTAGTGACACTTCAGTGTATTCCACAGTTTTGCTAACATGAATTTGGCCTCTGGAGAAGGAGTAATACAACTGTGGGCCAGATTCAGGTCTCAGAGTCAGTGACTCTGATGGTGCTATGGTTTTATGCAACTGGGATTGAAACCAGACTGTACATGTCTATGGACTAATCTAATTTTTATGACACCCCAAACAGCAGCTGTTAAATGAACAAGTGTGCAATATTCAATAAAGAGGTTTTGCCCCTCTCTGACACCTTTCTTTTGCAAAAATGAAAGCTTTTCTTGCACACTGTGCACGTTTTACAGATGGGTAAACCAGAGCAAGGCCCTGCCTAAGCTCACAGTGTGACATGTTGGCAGGGCTGCAGACATGTCACACAGGAGGTCCTGAATCCAAGCCAGTTGCTCCAACCGCTAAACCGCGTTTCATCCCCAGGAGACTATCTGAGATGGATCCATTTTCTTGGGGCCAGATTCTGTACCTTTACTCAGTCTTGAGTAATTGCTCTGGAAGGAGACACACTGTGCCAGGTCACCCACTACTAGAAGCTGTTATCTTCAATGGAGCCTTCCCTAGGTGTATCATCTTTACATCTAGTGGTCCCTACTGGGTCTCTCTCCACTGCAGCTGAAAGAAGAGGATCCTTCACTGACAGAGCCCTACAGCTATTTTTGGAGCTCCTTACCCGGAGCATAAAAGTTATGGTCAAGTAACCTCCCACCTCCAAATACTTACTAACAGATAGAAAACCATGAAAGCACAGTCAGAAGTTATTTTTTTCTAAGTACTGTGGATTTCAGTGTTTTGCTGCTGCTTTATATAAAACTTCCCAATACCACTAGACCCACACCTTGCTTATCTTGGATTGTAATTCTGAATGGCAGTTGGATACAATACATTCCCACAAAACCAGTACAGGAAGCAGCGGATATTTGAGGTAGCCTTACTTCTGCTACTCATGTGAGCTGCCAACTTTCTCTCTTAGAGCTGTCTCTGATTTCCAGTGCAAACTGAGCTGCTGAGCAAGACCTACAAATGCATCAGACAAAACCACACACAATGACTGACACATTAGAACAGATTTGTTTTAAATGAGGAGATGGAGACAAGCTCTGAAAAGTAAACACAAACCCTAAAATGGTAGTGCTGTGGAGACAGATTGTGCTTGTTGGCAACTTTTGAGTGACAAGGAAAGGCAAATTCTGCACAGAGTTTTCCTCAGAGTCTGATGTATAGCATTCAAACTACAATTTTATCCCAGGCTTGCACTTAATTTAGTGATTCCTCAAACCTTTTTGAAGAGATTTTAAAGTGTGCTATAAAGACTGTTCTTTGCCTATAGCAAGAACAGCACTGGGAGGGAATACAACAGGTTATAGCAGAAGGCTGACATACCCAGCAACTGGGCAATGCTGCACATTGCTGCAGGACAGTGCACAATAATGAAATCCCCTACAAAACAGTCAGACAAAACTCAAATGTTTTTAGACAGTCTTTAGTTTCCATTGTTACAAGATGATATATTCTTTCCTCTTGGTGGGGGGGTGACCTTACTGCCTCGTACATGTTCTGTCGGCACCCACGATCTCAATTTGCTTTAGATCTCAATTTACTTTAGATCTAAAATCCCCTCAAGAATTAATAACAGACATGCAGCATAACCTATCAACACTATATGCAGCTGGTCACAGTACCTTGCCCAGCAGGCAAAATATTTTAAACTAGTAATTAACCTCTGCAATAGTAACTAATTAACTTCAATCAATCACTGTAGCCAGTGGGATCGTTGCTGCTGCAGTTCAGCACTCCCGCAGATGCGCAGAGTATAAGCACAGATCAAGAAGGAACTCGTCAGAGACAGCACAGCTTTAATAACAGGCAGATCGTCTTTCCCCACCTCTGACCATTGAGATCCTGTCTCTTTGCAAATGGCTTTAGCAAGTGGATTGGCATAATGTGTCCCCACCACAGCTATTTTCCACAAGTAGGTTTCCCGTCAGTAAGTAAAGAAGTTTCATGCATACCACTTACCTTCTTAATCCTTGCATGTCCAAAACCGTTGGGGAAAGGTGGAAAAAACCCAGAGTCTGTGCTGATGAATAACTAGAAAGTTTTCCAAACATTACCCTCTGCTAGCACTTCAGTTCCTCCGTCATTTATAGTCCAAAGAATGAAATGGCAAGTAATGGAGAAGATCGGGAGCCGTCTGTACCTCCTCAGACACTGGAGAGAATACAGAGAAAGCACCTGGTTTTGCTTAGTTCTCTTCTGTAATTCAGCATTAAACCAATTGGAGGAGGAATGTTAAAAATGAACACTTCATTTTCTAAGTATGTTAAACAATGCAAATGGGGGCCTCAGCCTGGGACAGCTGGTTTAGATTACAAAGCTCACCAACTGGCTAGACTCCTCACAACAACCTCGAGGAGCCTGCCAGGATAAAACACTAACAGCTTGAAGGAAAGCCTCTCCCGCTGCAAACTTCACAGTTAAATGTGCCTCAGAGCAGAGAGCACCGTTATTGGACAGAAACCCTTATCAAGGGACTGGAGAAGGGAAGGGATTGTTTTCCTTGCTCTGAGAACAAAAAAAAGTCAGGCTTTTTTGGAGGCCCTCTAGCTGGTGTCCTGGACAATGAATATGCAACACTCGCTGCTCTGTGCCAATGGCATACTGATGAAAGGTCTGACCCTCTGGGAGGTGAATAACTCAAATTCACGATGATCACAGCTACAGGAACTATATTGCTTGGGGATTATTTGAAAACAGGAATAAACAAATTAAACATTCAAAGGAAAGCAAATGGCTTGTCTGCAAACACTGGCCCTTTTTAAACTGATCCCATGCTTAAGGGAGCAGTTTATGATATGAAGTATTTCTTAGGAAAAGCATAACTTGCAGATCTCCAGTTATGACTGAAGAGGAAGGAAATAAAGTACTTTTTCAGGTGTTTTGCAACTCTGCCACAGGCAGAGCTTTAGTAGGTCAAGCAGAACATTTATGAGATGTGAAAGGTAAGCAATCAGATGCAGCAAAGATTATAGTAGATCCAAAGATGAACACTGAAATTAAACACAGACATGGACATTAAACAACTAACTTTGAATTTCTGTTGAGTGTCCCATTTGAGAAAACCCTTTATTTCTAAGGAACCTGAAATTATTATCATACATCTCTGTGTAACAGATTGAGAAACAGAAGTACAGTTGATATAACAGATATTAATAAAACAAGCCCCTAAGCATCGACATCCAGCTTGAGATACACAGACTGAGCTGCTTTAGGGGTGCTGAGCCCCCACAAGTTGTATTGGAGCCAATGGGAAGCTCAAGAGCTCTGTACCTTGTTAACTGGCTGTAATTGTCCAAATTACCTTTCAAAAATGACAGCACCAGAGGCTTTGGGCCATTCCTGACAGTTTGTCTCTCTGGCTTGCTTGCATCGCTTGCACTGCATGAAAAATTAAACACTCACCTAGAATTATTCAAAGAGTGTCTATACATTTGCAGACAAACAAGAACCAATTTAATTATTTTAAATAAAGTTCCCAAAAGCCTAACAAATACTTGCACAAGGGACTTCTGAAGAAGCTGCTGGGCATGGAAGGAGTTTTGCCATGGGTCAGAAAACAGGCAAGAGAGGATAGCAAGCAAAGACCAGGGAAATTTTCATTGTGGCAAATGGTTAACAGTGAGTATTCTCATGGCTCCATACCACCAGAGTTTCTCAATACACTCAATAACCTGGAGAGCTAACAGACCTAAGAGTAGCAGTGCTTACTGTATGTTAGAAGAGTGAAAATCTACCGACACAATGAGAAACAGCTTTACAGGAAAGCAAACGGTCTGTGCATCCAGCTGTGTGGATGAAGAGCTTGCTTCATCTGATGATACTTCACTTGCTAATCCACTGAATTTTTCTACAATCACATGGTAAAATCATTGCACACATGCCAGAATCACTGTATGAGTGCAGCACCAGTCTGCTCCCAAATAATTGCCTCAGAGTTCTGATCCAATCAGCCAACTGGCAGAGGTGCTCCAGCCCCAGAGACAGGAGGTGAATCCAAATCTCACCACCTAAGGGGCTCCTTTAAGAAGAAATACTGTACAAATGTTTTGATTTTGCCTGTCTCCATCTGACAGCTGAAGTGGATAAAAACCAGAGTATAAGAAGTGTACCAAACCACAACCTGGGCTCGTTTACAGCATGGTGACTGTTTTTTTCCAAAATAAAAGGATTTGATGTTGCAGCTAAATGGAATTTCTGCAGTACCTTTCTGTAACTATCATCAGTCACAAAACAATGAGATGCAGCCACAGCCTTCTCACAACTCCCTTTGGTATGAAGAGTTGCATAAAGGAAGGAATTTGTAGGGCATAAACCCCCTTTTGTTCACGATACCTATAAAAGTGGACAATTCAAAGCATCTTTCAACACCCTGTGCTGACACCTTCAGCATCTATGCTTATGATGGTGGCTAAACTTCCTCTCTAGCAGTGCTCTCACTTCAGTAGGCTCAAATATCCCTCTGTGTTATAAAATCCATTACTTCATTTAGATTAGCTTGACATTTCCTTTGTCTTTGTGAGAAGGTGTGGAACAGTCCCCAGTATAAAATGGGACTCTGTTAAATAATCATGTTCTTCAAAGTTTGCTTTGTGTATAGCTAGGGTTGAAACTATATCTCCAATTAAGACTTGGATTTTGAAAATTGTGTAATATATAATCATAAGGGGGACATAAACAGTGTTGCATAACTTTACTCTCCTTGGATGAGACAGCTGCACATATGAACTGAGCCATGCTCCTGCAGATAAAGCACAGGATTGGATGAACAGGAGCCCTCAGCACTGGAGAACATAATCTGACAGATTTTAAATGCTAAGAAAAAAGTTGTAAATAGGTCAGGGAACTTAAGAAGAGTTAATTACACTCAGCACACCTGAACAGAAAATCTTCCTCACAGAAACAAGTCCTCATCCTCTAAGTTTTACAACATTTGATCTCCTTTTTAAACTCTGATATTGTTCTTACATTTCTCCAGAACCACATCAGTCAAACACCCTTCTTGGATGTTCCTGTCATTTTTAAATTTCCCCCACTCTGAACATCTTCAACAACTGTCAGACTGTGAGAAGAGTCGAACCACACAAGTCTGTATGGTGGTAGGTCTGTGAGCCCAAAGTCATTCTACATGCCAGGTCTTAGACATCTTTTACCCAGCCACACAGACTGGTTTAAATTCATTAAAGGAATCTGTCAATAACTGGCCCTTTAAGGCCCCACATGTCCAAGTTTCATTTTGCTCCTACCAAATTTTATGGAACCAAATATTTTTACCAGCAAAAATGGTAGAACACTCAGAGCAAAACTGCTGGGCACTTGCAGAAACAACTGTGTCTTCATAGCATCTAAGCTCCATGAGATTCGCAAGTTGAGCTTTTGCCTGACTGTGGAGATTGATCTAAGTGTTCTTGAAGACTGCCAAATAAGCAAGCTTTTGATATTGTCACATGCTGATATAACATGACAGGCAGTGATTTGACATACACACATCTCATCCTACTGCCAAACACCAAGCACACGGGAAATGTGGTCTCAAACCCTAATTCCACCTGAGAAAGAGTAGGGCTCATTTCTTCCACCTCCCAGGAAAGAATCTCAGTTGCAAATTCCTGGTGTTTGGGGAGGGTTCCCTATAATTTTTCAAAGACTACCTTAGATTATCAGCTGATTATTCAGTGTCTGAATTGTAATTGCCATCTCATAACATGAATGATGCAATAACCTGTTCCAGATGGCTCAGGCCAGTAGCTCAAAAACACAGCCCTACATATATTTTCCTTTCCTAGCCAAACATAACACAAGCTAGAATTAACAGTGAAAATTAACACAATACGTAACTGTAAAGACATCAGTAGTGCTAACTAAAATGTACTGGGAATGTAGGGTCCCTGAGATGTTGTGGTGTGTTGATCTGCAGCTCACAATATCATTTTTAGGAAGGAGAAAATGTAATAGTTCCTGTTGTGCTGCCATCTCTTGGGGCTCAGTTGCCTCAACGTGGTACAGTTACCACCGGCATGGGATATCCATGCAAAACAGATCCAATACAGCACCCATTCCTCCTCCTGTACAAGGGTATCACCTGTCTGTCTGAGGCACGGGCTCCGTTGGGAAGAGGATACTGCTGATATTGCTTCCAAAGAGCCACGCGCTGAGCCCCATTCAGTGTTGTACCAGGTGGACTCACAGTGCCCAACCACATGGAATAAACACTTGAAGTCCTTGGTGTACTCCAACTCTTCATCTTTGTCCTGGTTTCAGCTGAGGTTAAACACCTCATAGCTATTACTCTCTTTACAGGTCAGTGGTCACTCTGATACCAGCTTCTAATAGCACAACTTCTTTTAGGATAGAAATTACCAGTGGAAAGCCCAGGCACCAGTGGAAAGCCCAGGCACCACTGGATCCATTCTGAAATGCAACAACTCTAAACAAGGACTAGTATCTGACTCCACTTTATTGCTTTGAAAACACGTTAATTGTCCCTTTAGATGAGCAGTGCTAGAATCTAGCAGGTACATACCAAAACCGAAACAGTTTTAAATAGCCCAGTGAACTGCATCTACTGTAAGACCGAACTATTTCAGGAATATTCCCGTTAGTGAGATCAGATGTGATGTTCATGATCACCTGTCGAGCCGTAGTACTTTCTAGGATAGTCTAGGAAGACGCCTGAGGCAAAAAAGAGTAATATTCTCGGAAGAATTCTTCAGTATTGTTCAGGGGTTTTTTTAACCCAATAAAAGTAAGGTAAACAAGCAAACTAAATGATTAGCGTAACTTCCTCAGGAAAGCCTTTCACAGCATTTTTGGTGTATGTGACAACACCCAGCAGAGAGTAATAATTATAATTAGCATTAGTTTGCAACAGCCTGCAACATTCTTCTTGAGTTTTCAATCCTTAGATGACTGACATTTGTACTTTTAAAATATTTTCCTGTAAAAAGTGTATGGAACATAATCCTGTACCTAAAGACAAAAGATAGACTTGAGAACTCCCTTCTCCCCCTTGGTTGCTCTGAGTATCCAAGAACAAGGTGCCCCAGCCCACTGTTCATACTTATACTTGTTTTTCTGTTGACACTCAGCATAGCTCTGGTAACTGCAGTTCACATTTTGCCTGAAACTAGACAGATATTTTAGTTTGGTTTTGTTTATTTTATAAGATTGACATGTACATAAACTGGGCTGCAGCCTTCCCTGCATTTTTGTCAAATGGTCTAGACAATGTGGTTGAAAACAACGCTCTTTAATCTTGTGACAAAATGTTTACCAGCCCCTTTTAATAGCAAGCATAAATTCTTTATGGCCAATTTCAGCTAATAATGACCTTCCATAAATAAAGACCTAAAACTCTTCATACTCCTGGACCAAGACTAAAGTCTGTTTCACTGTTGGAGCAAGCCAACATTCAGTCTTCTCAAGTGCCTGGGATACATAAACCATTGGTCTCCAATTACGACCAGACAGTTAGAAGTATGTACTAAAACCTCCCTTAGAAATATTCAGGACAGATTTATTTTTTGCTAAAATGCCTCAAGACTGCTGTGTCTTTCACAGTTTCCCAAGCCCTTTACTAACTCAAGCACCACACTGGGCACATCTGGCACAGCAGGATTGGGTGGCACCTCAGAGCAGCTGACTGGAGACAGTGGTTCACCTTTACTGGTTACCCTGGCAGCTCTCCCTGGCTGCTGGGCATCAGTGCCAGTAAAACACCAGCTTCGCCTGTGCTTCCTCGGCTCCCAGGTACTTCAATTCCATCACACAGAACTTATATTTTAGGTGGGTTTTGTGTTCTGGGTTGGTTTGATTTTGGTTTTTATTTTCAGATTTAGTTGAGCATCCTTTCTCCTTTTTAGTCTGCTTTGGCAACTCACTTTGTTTTTATCCAAAAGATTAGCCACCATAGCATTGAGCATATTCTCTGTTTTCCATTAAAACACTTCAGGTTCTGAATAAACCAAAACAAGTCTGTGGAAATGCCATCTCTCAACAGGGGTGTTTGAATGTTCACAAGTATGTGCACTATTTCTGTAAGGGCACCTGCCAGAACCCTGGTGGTGAATCCAGAGTAGACAATATTTGACATCAACCCTCTTTTCCAGAGCTTCTCTTCTTCCAAGTGGTGGAAAACATTCCCTTTTTAAAAACATGTTTCACTCTCATAGGTGAATGAATACAATGTAAGCAAAGACTTCTGGTTTCTTTTTCCAGTAAAACACTCGGCACATTTTTGGGTCTTTTCCTTAAGATTTTTGGGGCTATATGTTAGTCAAATATAGGAGTGGCAGAAAGTTTCCCTATGAGGAGAGAGATAATTTTGACTGTTCTGTACTTTCTCAACTGCTTCCTAACCCCAGAAGACATTTATAAACTTTTTGTCGGTTTAAGAACTACTACACTTAATTTACTTATTCCCACAGCAGGGATTACACCGTTTCACAAATTACCTGTTTACTTTTGTGACCTAACCATGCTTCATAAGAACTGGCTATGAAACTGGGTGATAAACATGATGTGTGTTGTCTGTTTGTTTTCAGACTCATTATTCACTGGTCTGCAGCAACAAGTGCTGCTGTAAGGCAGTGATTTAGTGTGCTAAATGTAGAAACTCCACTGAGCAGGCTGTACTCCCATCTCCTAGTCGTGCTGTGTGTGCTGCAGAGCATACAAAATCTTCCAACAGGATGCATTTTCTAACACAGAGTGTTTCTTTTTTTTGTTTTAAATCTGCTGGCCTCTGCTTTGAGTTGCACTGGTTGCCACAGCAGAAGAAGCTGAGCAGTACGAGGAGTTCCCCGTTCAGAAGCAGCCCAGCCATGCCCAGGGCTCCCATCCATTTGGGAATTGTGGGGTACCAGAACCTCAAGCAGCCATGTGAAAAGTCAGTGGAACTGGACCCTTCTTCCAACGGAGGCACTTGTACAGATAACAGAGTCCATAGCCAGAGCCTGACAAATCAATCAGTCCCCATTTTGTCCATAGTTCTGTACTAGTTTGAAAACAAACCAGTGGGAGGCACTAAGTCAGAATAA
>NW_024582054.1:20524258-20660367 GCF_017639235.1 Corvus kubaryi
TCAACGGCTCCTGAGGATGGTAATAGAATACACTGCAACCCAGGACAAGTTCCATAACAAAATTCAAGAAGCTGAAGTTGTGCCAGATAAAGAAAATAGAAAAGAACAAAAACTCTGACAGGTTAAATGTGAAAAACAGAAAGTCAGGCCAAGAAGGTTTGAGAAACAAATCATAAGAAGCATAAAAGCTAATAATAAATTCTTTTTCAGACACACCACAAGCAGGAAATCTGCCAGTCTGCAAAGCCAACAGATGAACAAGGTATAAAAATAGTGCTTAGAAAATTTAAAACCACTGTAGAAGGTGAAGTGTTTCTTCTTCATCTGTTTTTGCTAGAGAAACTTCAAGAGATTACCATGGTGGAATAAAAAAAAAAAAAAAAAAAAAAAGAAAGAAAAAGAAATAAGTAAAAACAAACAAAAAAATCCTGTTTGGAATGATATGTCTAAATTGAAATGTCAGCAGGAGAGGTTGCAGAAAAAATCAAGAAAATGAAGAAAAACCATTAATCAGAACTCACTTGACATTTAGAAATTGTTAACTGAATTAAATATGACTGTTAGCAACAGCTGAATTGTTTATCTGAAGTGCAATCTCTCACAAAATTGCCCTGGTGCTAGAAGAAAACTACCAAATACAATCCTATATTTCATAGGTTTCTATATAATTGTTAATAAAATATGGAACAGTAAATCCAAAATATCTGGAAATCAGTAGTACAGCACAGGAGATTTAGTGAAATTCAGGAAGAAGTTCATCATGGAAAGGGTTGCTAAACATTGGAATGGACTGCCCAGGGAGATGGTAGAGTCACCATCCCTGGAGGTGTTCAAGAAATGACTGGACATGCCACTTAGTGCCATGGTCTAGTTGATGTGGTGATGATCCATCAAAGGCTGGCCTTTATGGTCTTAAGGGTCTTTTCCAACCTTAATGATTCTGTGATCTTTTAGGCATAGGTTTTCTTGGAGACTATCCTTAAGAACTACGTACCTCAGAAAAATAGCTCTGCTCCACGGTATAGAAGTTTATTTTTAAATTTACTCTAGCTCTGCGCAATGGAAACCGGCTCCAGCCAACTCCTAACTGGCACCTGTAAATAGCAAATGTGATTTTTTTTTTTCAGCAAAACTTGGGAATTTTTGTATAACAGCTGCCATTTCAAAGTTTTTAACTTCATCTATAGCCTTTTTAGCCACCCTGGGCCAACCCAGAAAAGGACCATGGAATGGGCACTGAAGCTTAGTTAGGTGTGGCTGAGACTCCCAGGGGACTTGGCACAGGGGCATGGAACATTAGGAGGTCTGCCAAGATACTTACAAAGAGACCAGGGATGGGGGATCAAAGAGTGAAGGACACAAGAAGGTAAGTCCAACTGCTCTTTGAAGTGGAACTTCTCAGTATTAAGCACATTGCCTCTCTGCACTGTGGCAACAGTGAGAGATGCATCAGTACCCTGGGCAATGCGGGGACTCAGTGCCAAGCACAGTGTCAAGACCACATCGCTGTGGCAGAGTACACGTAGCCTTCCCCCTATGAGTCACAGGCTCAATTAAGTTGCAGTTTGGTGTCTTGCCAGAGTTTCCTTCATACTTTTGCAACAGGAGGGTTGGCCCTCCAGGCTTCGATCAATTGCAGTAATTTCTGATGTTTCCCTATTCCATTTTAGTTTCTAATGAAAATCTTCTTCATGAACTAGATTGCTCAGTCCCATTTGGCCAGGGCAGTGCAGGCTTCAGGTTGCCAGCAAAGCATCACGCTATTTAAGTGCCTGTACAAGGCAGTTGGAACCACTGATTGAGTTCAGGAGAAGAACATCAGAGCCAGAGTGCAGCAGGCTCCCTGGATCCCCAGCCCCGCCGACTTGGCAGGTTCTGGGAAGCACACCATAGTTGCTGTTCTGTTCAGTCCAGTAAGGACAGAGGTACCACCTGCAACCCCTCTGCCTGCAGTGGCACTCTGCAGGTCCTTCATCCAGAGCACTCTGCAGACAATGTGCTATTCAGTCTGTGTTTGCGGCCAGACAGATCTGGCAACCCTAGTTATGACTCATTCATTTTCTTTAGAATCCTGTACTCCTCAAATTTTTGTAGTTTCATAATAAGCCTTCTCTATGTTAGCTGAAAACTGTTGAATACATCTGTTACTGCTCCTATTGTCAAAAATAAGGTAGTGTTCTGTTTGTCTTCATTTTTATTGGCAGCTACTACTTAAACATAGAGCAAAGTGCAGTCTAAATATTTTCCAAATCTATTTCCAGAAAAAGTTTCAATTTTGATTACTATTTTTCAATGCTCCAGTCTACCATTTAAACCACTTTCTTTACTACAATTTTACTCCTGCTACAATTTAGTGTTGTATCCATGGTACAGCATGTAAACCAAAACACACAGGTGAACCAGAATCAACTTGGTAATTTGCTTGTAATTCTGAAAATACCCTTTTATTACACACAAAAGCATCACTCAAATACTTTAATACCTTATAACAATAAAGAAAACTACTGCAGGAGATAAGGAAACAGTTTTACATAAAGGTTAAATTTACAATCACCATGTGGTTGGCTTTCCTCATGATGAGCTGAAACCTGAATCCCTTATTTCCTTTTCCCTATGCAGCTTCTTAGACACCTGCACCCAAATAGTGTCTGGAATCACTCTCATTATCTCTATTTATTCTCCTGAGAAAGTGACCATACCGCTCTCTTCAACTACCTGAAAGGAGGATGTAGCCAGGCAGGAGTCGGTCTCTTCTTCCAAGCAACCAGATGAGAAGACAGCAGCCTCAAGCTGCCCCAGGGAAGGTTCAGGTCGGACATCAGGAGAAATTTCTTCACAGAAAGGGTTGTTGAGCGATGACTGGATGTGGCACTCAGTGCCATGGTCTCGTTGACAAGGTATGTTTGGTCAAAGCTTGGACTCAATGATCTCAGAAGTCTTTTCTAATGGATTCTGTGAAATAATGTTTGCAGCTTACATTTCTTATACTTGTTCCCATTTAGGAACTTTTTATCCGTATTTACTCAAAACTGCTACTACCTCTTACTGTTGCTCTATTTACATCCAGTTGCAACTTTGTTGCTTAGAGTAAGTATATTTTGTTGGTAATACTATATTAACTGTTCAGGAAACTCATGGATTCAGGCTAAGTTGTACAAATGAGTGTAGCTTTATTTAGTTCTAAACATCCAGCTTAATGTGGGCTGCTGTCTTTCTCTGCAGCCCTGAAAAGGTCAAAATAATTTTCAAAACCTTAGAATGTCCTTAGTTCCCTACCCCCCAATTTACAAAAAGTTACATTTGAAGCATTATAACTCTTGGCTTTCTGTTCTCAGAGGGTTGTGTTTAACAGTGCTTCCCATTCTAGGGAGTCAGGAGATACCACTGGTCGGTTTTTACTAGCTCAAAATCAACCATCTGACTTTGCTCACCTCGTAGGAGAGCCTTGGCAGAAAGCTGCCAAATGACAAAATAGGCACCACTTGGAGTGTGTTACACACCTTTTTTTTCCTAACCCCTTGGACTATTCCATCAACAAACATTAGTTACTAAGTGGCTGTACTAGAGTGCTGGCTAAGAGCTACTATTTCATAAGTGACATGAAATAAATAGTTCCTAGCTGCCTCAAATCTGTAAAATCTCCTTGGTCTGTGCTTCCACACCTGATCATGCTGCAATTCAATCCACCTTGCATCACCATCTGGAAATTCACTGGGAGGAAAAGCAGGCAGCATCTAATGTCAAAAAAGAAAACCTTGCGGCTAACTACTCAGTACTGCCAAGATTCCCTTTACCTTTGTGATACTGGCTAATATTCAAACAGTATCCAGGCAGCTCTCTGAAGAGTTAGATGTCCTTTACGCTAAGGGAGATAGAACATTCTTGGTTGCTGGTACAAGGGTCAGCTTGCTCCCTTTGTTAACAAACACACAAAACAGGTATAAGTAGTTTGTTTCCCTGATACCATTGGTCTGTAGTCTGTCAGTGCTTGTTACAACACCACATGTGACAGCGCTTCTAAACTCTCTTCTATCAATAACTGGCAAAACCCTCTAATAATAGTTGACCATAACTCAAATATTGTAATATTTTTTCACTTTTTCCACAGACTACAGATTAAAAGAGGGTAGGGTTTGATTAGATATTAGAAAGAAATTCTTGACTGTGAGGGTGGTGAGACATTGGAATAGGTTGCACAGAGAAGTTGTGGATGCCCCATCTGCTGAAGTGTTCAAGGCCAGGTTGGACGGGACTTTGAACAACCTGGTCTAGTGAAAGGTGTCCCTGCCTGTGGCAGGGGGATTGGAACTGGATGATCTTGAAGGCCCTTTCCAAACAAGGCAGTTTCATGATTCTATGAAAATACCAAAAACGCAGCAGTGTATCAATATTGACATCAGCAGTAAGAAGACATTAATTAACTGCAAAGCTTTCATGAGGTATGTGACAATGTGAAATACTTACAAGGCAAGTATCTTCCATTCTGTCTCTTCTACTTTAGCCATCAGTCACTCCTATACATAGTCCAGATCACCTGCCTTATTGGTAACAACTTACGCAAAATGGTCAAGAATGACAGGAAGAAAAAATACTAAAATGCAGGGGATTGACATTTGGTTAAAAAAAAAAAAAGTTATTTCTACACTGGTCACTATAATGTGTGAAATTATATTGCTGTGACTAACTGGTGTAATGCAGGAAAGTTTAATTAAAAAAAAAAAAAAAAAAACACACAACAAAAAAACCCCCCAACATTGCCCTGCCCCAATAAAAAACCCCAAACCACATTCACAATTAGAAAGATCAACCAGTTACTTCCTTCTCTGCATGGAATGCAGGATAAGCAAAGAACAGGGGAAAAAAAAAAAAAAAGAGAGAAAGTCTAAAGAGAACAATGGAAAATATTAACCTTTGTTTCCCCCCTCCTTATATCAAGTTTGCAAAATGAATCTGTTAATAGAATTCTGTGACCTTACCACTAAAGATAACTGATAACTTGTTAGACCAAAACTAGGAGGACCAGACACCTTTTTTTCCTTGCAAAAGCCACAGAAAAGAAAACAATTACATTAAATGATAGAATGAAAATTTTCAACTACTGCACCTTGTTAATAAATTCCAGAGATTTTTTTTTCCTCATGCTGCTGTGTGAAAGACCCACACAATTAACAGGACAGACTACATGAGTCACGTATGTACATGTGGGAAACTGGTAAGGCAACTATATATGGAACAGTTATCAAGAACAAAGTAAACATAGAAGAAAAATTAGAGGAAAAAATATATCTACTAATCATTCAATGAAAACAAAGCTTGAATGTTTGTAATGGTCTGTGAAACATTCAAAGAAGGAAGAAAGAAACAAAGTAATGAAGTTGTTCTACACTTCTCTGCACAAAAGTACTGCCTGGAACACAAAGCCCAGCTGATTTCTAACAAAGCATCAAACCCCACCAATGTACCTGTGGAACAAGCCTTAGAACAGAAACCTCTAAGGCATAAGAATTTTCTCCATAGTTCAACAGAGCTCACCTCCTAGGACTTAAGGACGGAAGCCTTTTGTATCTCTGCTATAGATTTTCTTCTCCCTCAAGGAGCTTAATGAGGAACTCTGAAGTTCTTCAGTACCTTTGCTTGGTATTAGACTTCCCTCTTCAAACTCACAGCTTATTGTACAAATGGAACTGATTTACAGCATGCAGAAACAAATGGTCTTACTATGTTTTCTTTATTGGCATTTAGAAAGCTTCCTGAAAGAGAAATGTGTACATATTAAGTTCTCTGCAGTTGAAGAAGAAAAAAATGCATAAAAAAAAAGTTAAGAACTGCTCCATTAGTATCTTCAGAGAATAGTGAGCAGCATGACTCCATTTGTAATTTACAACATGTAAGTCACATAATTTTTAAAAACTAAACATTTCCTTCTGCTCTGGCTCACCAAAAGGTAATTTTATTGCGAAGCAGCTATTTATCATTGAACAGCCATGACTACAAGACCAAGGGAGATTGCACAGAAGCCATCTGATTTCACTTTACTTTATAATTGCTATGGAAAAAAAAAGGTAGCTGTTCCAGTCCAGTTTAAATGAAGATCTACATTTGAAGTACCTAACTGCGATATTCTCAGCTGAGGTAATTTGAGATTCTCAATACATTTATTACAAAACACAGAATTTATTTTGGTAAATATGTGGCTGCTATCTTTTTAGAAATCAATCTGCCAAACTGTCCATAATGGGGTAAAAAATTTAAAATCAAACCCCAATATGGTCAATCCACTTACAAGTTTGCTAAGTCTTCCATGAAACATTAATATACTGGAGACAAAGGATTCAAACAGCTCTTAAATTAAGTACAGCAATTAAAAAAACCTTTGCAAGGTTTCAAGGCAACAAAAGAAATTCACTATTTGACCTCTATATAAATAAATGCAAAGATTTCTTGCATTATTTTGGTTGGTTCTGTACAAGTTTCAGTAATTATTTTATTTAAATATAACTCTTTCATCCAGGACCTTAATGAAAATGAAGGAGGTTGACAGTTCTAATATAGAACTTGCACAACAGTTATCTTAACACTGACTTAACAAGGAGAGGCATATAAAAGGATTAAGAAATTACACATTTTAAACTGAAGATGTTTTATCTCAGATTCACTATGAGGATGACTCTTATCCTTTAGTATGCAACTTCATTCTTTACCTGCCAAACAAAGCATACAAGTTATCACAACAAAATTTACACAGTAACTGACTTTGGCCTTGGCTTTACAAAGACCTATTTACACATTTGAGATAAGCAAACACCTTCCTCCCTTTTAATTCTATACATGTGTTCAAGCTTTAAGTCTATATTTGGATCTACAAAATCTTGCAAGATAAAAAGTCTCTCAAATATACACCTTGGACCATTAAAGCACAGTGTCTGTATATATATGAATGTATCATTTGCTAAATTACCCACTCTTCACATGAATATCTCTAGCCTCACTTCCCTAGTTAACTCCTTAGTGCTGATGGATTAGACTGCTGAAAACACCTATTAGTCTGGGGGGGTATATCAAATCATTGTGCAAAGAGATTAATGTGCCTCAAATTGCCCCCCAAATAGAATCAAACTTGTAAATAAGAGATATATGTCCAAAAGTACATTAAGTAAACAACATTATTTGGGTGGTTTATGTATTTCTTTCAGTTCTGGTTCTGTAAGGTAGATGGCAGATCATTTTAATGGAAAAACAGATCTCAACACCAAAGAGTTAATGCTGTCTTATGCATATCTGAAACAACCCAGTATACATAAGGTTTAAAAATCCTTTAATTTGTCTTGTGACAATCTAGCAACAAGATAGATTTTTTCCTCAGTTAAATATTTAACCCACGCCCAAAATGAATGCCTGCTATACAGAACGCAGTTATTCATTCCACCATTAGAATTTCTGAAGCACTGATAAGTTTGTAAGTACAAGAAAAGCAAAGTACAATTGAAGTCAAATACATGACTTTTTACAGAAGGCCTCATCGTGATAAATTATATACAACATAGTGTTCTCATTTTCCTTAAAGTGCTCATCATACTGATACAAGATGATCTATTGTTTTAGGAGGTCTTTTAATACAGCACCAGCACTGGCATCAGGGGACACTGGCAGTGGTGTAAAAGTAGGCAATGCATCAGAAATAGGTTTCATAAGCAGATGTCCAGAACTAGTAGCTGGTGTTATGAGAGGCACTGCTGCAGATCGAGGTGCTATAAATGGATTTGCATCTGGTCTTCTACCCATTCCCGAGACTGCAGAATCTGGAATATAAGAAAAAAACAAACCCCAAAAACCTAAACCAACAATGAAAACACTTTGTTAAAAAGCATTCCTAAATCTATCCAATTTTACAGCATTTGTTCACAGAGACGTTCTAAAATTGCCTATCACTTCTGCAACATGTAAGTCCTTGAAAATCTCCTTGCCATGGACAGTAGACACCCTCAAAGACTTTTATTGTCTCTGACTTCTCTCATAGGACCATACAATCATTTAGGTTGGAAAAGACCCTTAAAGTCAAGTGCAACTATTAACCCAGCACTGCCAAGTCCACCACCAAAATTCTGTAACAGCTCAAGCTACCCAAAAAACCGTGCACATCTGAAAGGCAATGTGAACCCCCTCTGCAGTTCACTTCACCTTTGCAATGCCAGGCATGACATATCTGTCACACTGACTCCAGCACTGTGCAGAGGTGTAAGGGCCCTGGCACATGCACTACAATGCAGACCACAGGAAAGTTTCCCAGCACATAGCACAGATTCCCCAGAGTCAGCCCCAAGAAAACCCCCATAAATAAACAGCACTTTGTAACATCCAACTACTTTAGGTGAATTGAAAGAGGGTTTTTTAGCATTTCTCTCTCTCTCTGTACACATGTATAATAAGTCGGGGTTTGGTGTTCGGGGTTTTTGTTTTTATTTTCTTTTGAGTTTACAGCTAAGTTTCAAACAAAACAAGCTTTTGCAAATCAGCAGGCCTATATTAAGGTGAAGTCTTGAACACAAAAAATTAAGAACAAACTGGACCAGTTAAACTGAAGATTTGAACCTTAAATTACTTAAGACAAAAGTACATTAATTTAACATGCATAATATAAGCCTAATTGTTCTCTGCCTTAAAAAAATCAAACACTCTTGCACAGCTTACAGAGATTTCATACCAGGCCATACACTTAACTGATTTCATTTTGGTCCTCTCTGAGCAACCAGTTCTACACACCGGAAAGACACTGCAAAGTTGTATTACTTGCATTCTTCACTCAGTTCAACACAAGCTGATCAACAGGGATGCTGAAAATCAGGACTGTGCTCACTACTACACCATATGAAGTTGTCTGCACAGCATCCGTTTGGCTTTAACAGGTGCTGTTAAATCCTTTCCATATCAAAGGGAATTTGGTTTCTCTAATCTTCTGAGAGTTTAGAAAGTGAGGTATAGATGCAGTGGGAAGGAGAGATAGGAGAAGAATTAAAAAAAATAAAAAGAGAAAAGTAGGAAATGGTTGGGGCAGAAGAAATCAAATTCATAATTCACAAGTGAGGAAGCACAGAATCATTAAAGTCCTCTTGAAAATTCTACCTTTAGTTATTTATATTCTATGTAAAGATTCAAATATTACCTTGCATTTGACTGTTGGATGGAGTACTGTTAGTTTTACCAGTTCCTGCTGCTCCCAAAGGTTTCATGCCATGAACAGAGAGCTTGGGTGGGGGAAGGCTTGGGCGAGATTCCGTTTCAAGGAATTTCACAAACAGTTCTGAAAAAGACTGTAAGAGGCTACTAGTTATTATATTTCACTGATGCTCTGGTGAAAAGCACTAAGCCAAAAATACATACATACATACATAAAACAAAAAGCTGTCAACAGCCTGCAATCAATTTTGTACTTGTACTTAGTACTAAGCAGTCCTCAGTGAGTGACAATGAAATTTATTTTCAAAATACATTCTTTGTTGCTGTCTCACTAAGAAGCATTTATGTAAAATTGATAAACTCTAAAGATAACACACATACTTCTACTATGGTTCCATTATTGATTTAAGCCAGCTGTTTCAAGAATCCCATGCTAGTACTGACATCACAGTATTTCCTTTGTCTTTTGCTCAACCAATCTCTCCTCCAGAAAAACATAAACCCCAATCTTTTCTCTTAAAGCCCATGTATGCTTTATTTCACAAAGAATCTCAAATAAAGGAAGCATAGAATGATTAAGGTGTCGGTAGCATCACAAGATAAAATTTGACTTAGTAAAGCCTGTACTATTCACACAAAAGGATTAATTTTTCTCTTTTACATCTATAAACCACATAGGCCACAGTCCTTTAGTGGCTTATGTGCCTGCACTATTTTAGGGGGAAAAACTAATCCCTACACTTCAAGATGATTTACAGGAATCCATTCTTAACATTTCTAGCATAACTGAGCAAAAACATAAAGTCAATCCAAAAACCCCAACCCCTCATACTTGGTCCTTGAGTACATTATTTACTGGCCTGCAAAATGAAAAGTTCCATAGATAAACTGCTCCCATGGATCATGCTATGAGATCTGTTGCTTTACAGCATTTGAAAACTTAAAATACCAGTTTTATATGTTGCACAGAAGAGGCACTAGCTGCAGCAGCTGAAAAAGCTTTTCAATTTAAATTTAAAGGACATATGGGAACAGAGCCATCAAAATACAATGTCATGGTCTTCCATACTGTTGAGTATTGCAGAATTCCAGACTCTCACATATATTTAACTTCCAGTACTCATAGTTTGCAAGATGAAGTCCATAGTGTAAGAAAAGAGTGATGCCAGGAACCAGTGAAACAGTAATTGCCTTCTGTATTAGCACAAGATTTAGTATTGTATAATTTTCAATGTCTACATATTTCCTTAGTGCAGGAAAAAAACTTTTGCCAATGCAGTTGCACAAAAGAATTAATGCAAGATACAGTAGCATCAGTAAATGAAGCTCAATATACTGATGAGCCAAACATGAGCATTAATATGCAACTTCCCCATTTTTGCACTCAAAGAGAATGAATGATTAATTCTTACACTATTAAAAATGTTCTGATGAGTTGGTCTCAAAGGTGTACTAGGAACACTCTTTGACCCTGCTCCTCCACCAAGCCAGCCAGTCACCCATCTTGTAACTCCTCTTTGCTCTTCAGATAGTAACTAGAGAAGTATTTAAAGAAAACAGTTAGGAAACAAAATAAAATAAAGCAGCAGATGAAAGAAAGTGAGTAAATATAATGAGCTGCACTATAACAATGTGGCACTCAAAGAGATAAATAAAAATTTTTTATTATTGTCAAAACCATATTCTCCGCCTCTCACTTTTAGACTGGCAGTCTAAAAAGCTGGCTCTTTACTTAAAAATATAAGCCTCACATTCTTCACAATACTACTGGCACATATATAACAGATTTACTTTTCTGTAACTGATATATTACAGCTACTATACACAACAGCACAAAGTTAAATCCTTTCCTTTATGCATTAGCATTCATCAATAAAATGAAATCTACTCTATTAAAACAACGTTATCGAAAGATTAAGATCAGCATGTCCCACATGAAAAAAAAAGTGAGATGAAAGAAGAAAAAACATACTTTCCCCACAAGATGTGCAGGGACAGTCACATTTAGTTTAGCAGCAAGTGATTCTATTTTCAGGTAAGGATACTGAAAAAAAAGAGAAAAAAAAAGAAAAGAAGAAAAAAAAAAAAAGAAAGGAAAAAAAGAAGCCTAGTTTTCTGCAAAGTATTACCTGATCAAGTTCATCCTTTTTTAGTCCCAAGATACTTCCCATTAACCTTAACACTTCAAGACGTCTATTTTTTGGAGTATGAAAATGTCCAATAAAGAGATTTCTCATCAACAGTCTGCAGAACAAAAGAAGCTACTTATACAAGCTGCTATTGTGTAACAGCTGATACCATAATATTGATGCATTTATTCCTCATACTCTTGACTAATTTACAGTAATTCAAATAAACACATCAAATACAAATAACTAAAAAGGTGCCTCACCAATTTCCTCCTTTTGTAAGTTATCACATTTCTTACATAGTAAGTGTGAATTTGGACAGTATTAGCAATATTGTATGCAGTAAAGTGAAACTGAAGGGTACATGAGCAAATTTTGATGCACACACTACAGTCAGGGAAAATGCTTGTTCTAAGATCTTGATTCAAAAGAGCATTTAAAGAGATAGCTCTGTGTAGTCCCAAACCAAGATGTAAGGAAAGGGACAGGGGAGCCCATTTGCCTATCCCTGTTTCAGTTCTGCTGGGTAGAGAAGAAAAAAAATGACCAAGGAAGAGATTTACATGACATCCAGGTGATGCAGATACATGAAAGGGCTTGCTGTTCACACCTTGAACATTATAAAATACGTTCATTAAGAACTCTTATCTCCATTTGCACAGCTCATGCTACAGAAGTGCACTTCTTTCTACTTAAGAAACACATCACTGATCCAAATCTGTTGGTTTTAGTAATCAAAATGACTATTTACAACCACCAAGCAATTGAAAAATGTCAAAATAATTAAACTGTAATTACAAGATAACATACAGAAGTACAGTCCTGCACTACTCTTGCAACTGTGAGTGCCACATCTGTACACTGAGAGGAATAAAACCCAAAAATTTAAGTCAAATCTTTCAGCAAAGACTTACTTGTCCACTTTTCCTTCCGTGCTGTTCATAAGGTTCATTAGTTTATTTTGTACATCTTCTAACATTTCTCTTCTGATCTCACCTATAAATTGATATCACAGCAAAATTAACAAAAATCAAAACTTTGAAACATTATTGCAAAATTTATCAATAATACACACTTCTATAAATATTGCTATGGTGCTTTTAAATAAAAAACAAACCCATAAAATCTATGTGATTTTTTTATAAAAAGGTGTCTACTACATCATTACTATTTGAAACCACAACCTAAATTTCAGGAATGATACTCAATACTGAAGTACAGGAACGCACATTAAATAAATCCATTGCAGAAGGTCTGATGAACTCTGTTTCATCTAAATAATACAGAACTGGAAAGAAACTCTACAGCAAGGTCTGTAGTTCTGTGGTGGCAATCTTTTTCATAATGAGCAAACTCCATGTTGGCATCAGGTCTTTTTCATCTCTGCCCTTAACCTCCAATACTACCCAAGCCCAGGTATTCTGTACACCCTACTGTCAGGTTGCTACAGCCTTTGAAGCACCAAGAAGTTCTCAAGTTTCCCAGATGAATTACTGGCTAGCAGAGCAACATCAGGAGCTTGCTGTGGGTCTGTTCTGCTAGGACCTTTCTCACTCCTGTAACTGATGCAAGCTCTGGAAACAGCATACTGGGACACACTAATGCATCACAGAAACAGTGTTGAACTTCACAGTTCAGTATACTGGCAAGAGAGGCAGAGAGATGCAAGATTACCCGTACTTTGGGAACAAAAATATGAATGGAAGACATTAAATGCCACAGCTACTATTAACCAAAGACAAAACTGAGAGAAAAATGGTAAACACTTCAGTCAGGCATCATGACCTGCAAACTGAATAAATAGGTCAGAATTATAAGTCAATGAATGTGAGGGAGCCTAAGAGCGTGCTAGGAGTCACTACACACATTTTCTGCCTTCTTTTGCATGCTGACTCCAAGTTCTGATACTGTTCTGTAGTGGCTGCAATGAATCTGTTCATCTAGGATAGCACAACACTGAGAATGATCTTCCTGGCCTGCACAAACACACTATTTTTCCTCTTCATAAACACAAAACAGGTACTATTAGAAGAGTAAGAGAAGAGTTTAGATTCTGCACTTACCAGTGCTGTAAACATTTCAGCTTCCTGAAATTCCTGAACTTAATAAACGATTTGTTTACTATCTACACACTTGAGTCTCACAACATTGGACTGTGTAACAAGGGCGACAAATGTAATAACCCATGATTTTAAAAGAAGCCATGGCATGATATTGTTATATTCACTGTTGCCCAACAATTTCACAGCACCAACTTCTCTACAATTCTAAAATTCCAATAACACAAATTACTTGTTAACTGAAATACACCAGTTACCCCAACCACACTGTGCCAGTAACTCGGGCTGCTTCTAACTTCCCATAAAGCTCATAAAAATAAAGCTCATAATAAAGAAAAAAAAATTCCTAGAAGTTTTACTTGCCATAAATATCGTACAGCATTCCAATTGTAAGGAAACAAGGCAGAAAGTTTTCTCTTTATAAAAATGCAGAAATATTAAAAATTGGATTGAAGTCTCTGATGTTCAGGTCTGCGGAGTTTCTATAAAACCCACAGAATAACTTGCTAGAAAAATTTATCTTCATTAAATCCCCAAATGCAGGATTTTAGAACACTGGCAGTAAACTGTTCTCAGACAAGAAAGCAAGTAATTACATATAAGGTACTAAGAATTCTTGGAAGTTAAACCTCAAATGGCTTCACCTCAAGACTGCCAAAGTGTAATATTGCACCAAATTCTCAAACCAAAGGGGTTCTGTAAGATATTGCCTTTGAAGCCTAATAAAAGTACAATTATTCATACACAAAAGCTTGACAAACACACTGTAACATGGACTGTCCATGTGAAGACCACCTCTACCCTACAGATGTATAAGATAACAGGATGAACTTTTGCTCCTCTCCCTCTATAAGGTTTAATGCTTATCTCCAAATCCTTTGGAAAAACCGCTGATCACCTTAGTTTTCCTATCATTTTAACAATTTTTAGGCTCGTGTTAATTGAAAATGCTTCATTTAAAAAAACCCCACAAAATATACACTCTTGGTTTATCTATCTTAATTTCTAAAACCCTCAACATCTTTGTAAGAAAAGTGACTTATGAATTTTTACAACCTTCAAATCTTCTGGGATGCATGGAAAGCATTCCACTCTTGTTTCCACCACTTTCAATCTTTAATAAGTGCATGCCACAACTGTGTTGACAAAACATGGTTCTCAATTAACACCAATAACTCCCTGAGAATCCACACAGAGATTTTGTATATACACACATCAAAGAGCCAGTCTGTGAAATGGATACAACCTAATATGCCCTGTTCAAATACTCCACATCTTTATACAAACATTTTACTTCACAAATATGAATTTTAAGGAGTACAGAATAGAACAAACTAACTAATGTCATGCTGGGAAAGTTCTTATTCAAGGAACACACAGAGTAAACTCCTCATTCAAAGCAAGTTAACCAAAGCAAAACATGTATTATACAACACTATCTTGTAACAACTACATCCATATGCATCGAAATCCATTCCAGTAATATGACTGCTCTTCAACACTCCTCTCTCAACACATCAGGGTGAGGCACAGGAGAACTGATCTGTGGTTTCAAGGTTTACATTTACTTAAAATTATGCTACTTTGTAAATATGGTTAAATAGGACATCAATACTTGAAGGAAAACATTGGCAGTATAATTACACAGTGATACAGTTGCAGGAGCAAACATAGGTGACTTGTTATTTGGATGTCCACAGAACAAAAGGGAATAAAAAGGGAAATAAACTACTAACACCACAAAAAGATAAACAGCATTTGAAAACAAATTTCAATTAAATCTTACACTGTTGCTATTTCTCTACAAAGCAAGACAGTATGAGTTGCTTTTTCCATTTTTATTCACTTAATTTATCCCTTTATGATGAATTTTAAACCAAAAGTATTAATAATTTAAATGAAAAAAAGGTTCTATAACAAAGTGGATCAACTTTTCAGGACCACTACTTTGCTATATTCCATCCACAGTGACTATGCAATTTACCATTAAACATATTTTTAAAATGGAACATTTCCTTCTAAAATAGAATCTTACAGCTGAAAAGGACTTAAACACATACTTCGGCTGTATGAAAAGACTAAGTAACAAAAAAGTCCTGAGCCAAAATTCAGCATGGACTGCTGTAAACCAGACATTTACAGTCTCCAATAATTTATTAACCATTTATGGCAATCCAGAAAACTGCATCTGGTACATCTTATACTTTTCTATTAAAATCACCTCTCCTGCCAAAAAAATCCATAAAGAAATCCTTCAAAAGATTTGGCTAACAAAACTGTGTCTGGGAATGTATTTGGCCAATTTTCAATAAGACATTATATGTTTTCTTGTATAAATAGAGAATATGAAGTGATATTTTTTTTTTATAAAAATCATTATTCACTTTACAACAACGTTAAAATGCTGTTTCCTTTATGCAACAATTCCATTTCAATTTTTTTATCAAGTAAATTGCTTGCCAATACAACACTGCTTGATACTGAGATTTAGTTTTCTCTCCAAGTTCAAACCCCTCCTGCTTTCTTATGCAAGGGTTTGACATCAAAATTAAACAGTAATGAAGAACTTCCCATTTAAGAGTGCAGTGTTTGCCTATGTCAAAACTAATTTCAATCCAGGGTGTTTGTGAACTTTTGCTGTGAATGTCTGTAGTGAGAAATAGATATACAGATCAGTCAATTCAAAAACAGATCATGAGTTGTATATTGTAGCAGTTTGAAATTTAATTTAGCTTGTAAAATTCGTATGTGAACTCCTGTGATGCCCACCTGGATGCCAAACTGCACTTAGAGAGAACTAAATTTAAGTGAGTACGCATTCAAATATGTAGCAGAAAAGGAATAACTTTTTTGTAAAGTTCTTGCTGGAATCTTGAAGACTTTCAAATGACATTTCACACCATCTCTCTGATCATAAGCAAGTATGCTTCAAGAAAACATCATTTATTTCAAGAGTAAGACTAATTATCACTTAAAAAGGAATAGCAATAATTAATTGCATACGTTCAAAGCATGAGTTATCACTATATCCAGCAGAGAGGGCAGTCACATCTGTGCAAGAGCTGCTGCCTCTACATCTCTGACCCACTGCACACCCTTTATCTCTACCTCACTGTATTCCTATATCTATGTCAAATATGGTAGTTACTTTGGAAAATCTGACAACATTTGGTATTTCTCCAACTTTTAAAAAAGACATTTACAGAGCTAAATCAAGTGTCCTGGTATTTACAGGGAAAAAACCCCCAAAACCCAGAAAACATCTACAGGACTTTTTTTTGAGAAAGATCCCTAACAGAAGGTAAACATACTTTTTCATATTTGCTTTATAAACAAGGAAGTCCTCAGAATGTGGCACAGAATTAGTCTCTCTCTCATAGGATATGAATTTTAATAAGTTTCTAGGAATACTACATAGTCTCCTCAGCTGCTTGAAATATTTTAAGCAGAAATGAAGAAAATATTGTTACCTTCTTTCTTAAGTTCTTCAATCTGCTCCTCTTTGATGTCAAGCTGCTCAGTAAGCCTGGATGCTGCATCCAGGGCAGCATTTGCCTCTTCTAAACTCTCCTAAATAGAGGGTTGGAAAGGGACAAAAAGAGAAGCAAGGGAGATCGCTATCACAATGACACTAACACAACACACATCAGACATGACATATGAAGAGACTCCAATCACTTGTTCTTTCAAATAACTGGATTGTAAACACCCTCAGAAAATGGAGGGTCAGCAGAAGAATGCTGCTTTGCTTACTCAGTCAAGAATTAAAAAGTAGTTTGACAAGGTTCAATTTCATTATTCGGCCCACCTGCAGTGACACAACTTTTTCTTCTAGGTTTTCTGCTTTCTTCTTCCATTCTGCACTCTGTTTCTGGTGTCTTTCCAGTTCTGCTGAATACATAGCTTTTTCTTCTAAATGATAAAAAATAAGAGACAAAACAAAAAAATCTTAATTTGCAACATGTAACTCTTCTTGAGATATGCAATTGCAAAACCTCAGCATTATCATATCTGGTCTTCATGAGGTAGAGGTGGAATTCAAGTTTCTTAAATGTGATATTGATCAACAGTTTTCACAGAATTTGTTTTTTAAGTTTTTAAACGGACAACAGATTCTTAAATTCAGGCTATCAAAAAGTTAACCAGGTAAATAATATTTCAAAAGCATCAATATATGATAACTATCCCAGCTAAAAAATACTTGTTGCAATCTTTGCTATTTCTTGACAAACCTTACCCTGTTGGAACTGCTCTAGTACCATCTGCAGGTTGGCCAGAGACAGTGCATACTGCTTCACTTGGTCCTGGGAGATGGTCAGCTGCAGAACAGTTTCATCCCTCTGCTTGGTAACCAGGTTTAACTGTTCTTGCAAAGATTCAACTTGCAGACTAGCCTGATGACTTAATGAAAACAAGATACATTACTTAAATAACAGAAATTATCACAGAGAAAATCAAATCCCAGCAAACAATAGCTTAGAATTTTTCAGCTCAACTTAAAAAAATTATGGCATTTTTGCCCCCAATTCCTCTTCAAAAACAAACAAACAAAACCAACCTAAAAAGATATTTTAATGAAGTCTGGCAACAAAATCTTGACAATAAAAAAAAAAAAGAAGAATCCATATCTTGCTAATTGTCTACTTCAATGACTATGAATCAATAGGTCTTTCTACCAGTTCTTACTTTCTAACCTGGTCTCCAAGAACTTCATATAGCTTGCTACATACTAACAATGGAATGCTCCATTTACTTTCCCATTATGCAAAAATATTCTGAACCTGATTTACTTGGCTGGGAAACAGGCAGTATTTCTTGAAAGGTATTTGAAAAGTTTGATGTAGAATTAAACACTCAGATTTCACAAAACCTTCTCCCAACACTTACACTTTCTCCAGAATTTTTCACAAAAAATTCTGCTCAACTTGGAGATCTCCTGAGAAAGTTAAGAGCAGAATCCATCTTTGGTGCTTAGAAAACCTCAAAACCCAAGACTGCAGCTATATACATATTTTTAATTAAAATACTTCTTCATTTGGACAACTGTAATAACATGAAAAGAAGAATTATTTTGCTTGAAGCAACCAAAATTTGCTTAAATAAGATACTAAAGCAGTCAAGATAAGCAGTAAGTAATTTTAATACTTGGGCTTTCATTGTTCTGGCTGAAAAAACTGTTTATGGCAAATAAATAAAAACCCAACAACTGGTTCTAGCGTCCCAGAGTCTGCTATCCATGAGAAATTCAATGCATCTTGCTCTATCTATATGTTTACACTAAGAAGAAGGAAGTTCTCAGCAGTGTATACTTTCCATGGCATCAGGGACAAAGTAAGAATGTGCATGTGTCTCGAAAGCAATTCACAAAGCATGACAGTCACATCTGTGCACTGAAGTGTATAAAATAAGACTCTTTCAAACTGAATGAAGCCTTGACTTCAAAGTAAGTTAAGTCACTTTCTTTTTTGATTTAACACACAACTAAACTGATGGGTTGAGGATTTTTTTCCTAGTTCTAAGCACTGTTAACCATATAAGATTTCAAAAGTTGCTATTAAAAGGAGAAATGTATTAAATTCTCAACAGTAGCCAAGTATATTTCAAATCACCCTCTTGATTCTGAGTAACAAAAGTTTGTATCTTTTTGTTTTCTCAAGTGCTTAGTAAGTTACAGGATGGCAATTCAGTATAATAGAACCATCAGCACCAGTCTAGTTAACTGTGGTATTTAAAAGACTACCTGGCATTCTCTACTGCAGTAGATGAGGATGCAAGTTTTTCTTCCAAAATCAAAACCTTTTTTCTTAGCTTGACCTCTCTGTCTTCTGCAGCTAAAGCTTCTCTGGTGTAGGAGTCTTCCATTTCTAAAAGGTGATTCCGCAACCTCTCCAGTTCCTGATTTAGGCGCTGCTCCTTCTCATGCAAATGCTGTACCTGTGTAGAACATACCTTGAGTTACTTGGACATAAAAAAAAAAATCTATGTTACTTCTCATAAAAAAAAATTAAGCAAAAGTAACACATGCCCATTCAAGCACATTGCAAGTGTATTGATTTTAAGTGCTTTTAACAAGTGATTGCTACTAAGATAATCCAAAAAATATTATGGATGCAATTTGTTATTCTTTTTTCATTTATTTCTTGCAACTATAAATTATTTGTTGGTACCTCACTCTGCAGGGCACTGCTCTCCATTTGCTTTTGTTTGAGTGCTACCATGACTTGGTCTCTCTCTTGCTGAAAAGTAACAGCCTTCTCCTGCATTGATTTAACTTCATTTAACAGCTGATTCAATTCTCCTGTCTTGCCCTGTTGAAGACACAGACAAGTATTTCAAACATGGCCAACGGTTTTACCAGAGGCATAGTCTTTGCCAGGAAGAGTGTAAAGATACTATTGATCTAACAAGGAAAAGGCTAGCACATCTATGGCTTTGCAACACAGAAAAATATCCAGGAAGAGTATTATTTTGAAGTTGTCTAGTTTTAAGAGATAGTCCTAAGTATGAACTTACGTACCTGTTCTTTGTCTTTCAACAGCTTCTCAAAAGCAAGAGCTTTTTCCTTCATTGAGTGAGACTCAAACTCTTTCTCTTTCAGCATCATTGAAAATTGCATATTAGTCTCCTGAAGTGCACGGAATTCTGTTTCTTTTTCCCTGCACCTTGTAACTATTTTTTCATTTTCTTCTTTCAGTTTTCGAATATCCATTTCTAAAATCAAATTTCTTTCTTTTAGATTAGTTACAGCTTGCTTCAAAAGCTCATTTTCATTTTCTTTGTTACTAAGATTTTCACTCACAGAAAGTAACTGATCACTTTTAGATTTAATTAATATATCTTTTTCCCTAAGTGATTTCTGTAACACATCATGTTTTTCTTTGATCTGCCTCATCTCTGATTCGGTCTCTTCTTGACTCTTTCTTTCAATCTCTGATGCTGCAGCAACAGAATCAGATAATCGCTGATTGTTTTCCTGAAGAGTCCTAATAGTTGAATCTTTTTCTTGTAACTTTTTTTTCAGTTGTTCCAACTCAATTTGAAGGAGTTTATACTCCTCACTGAGTGCTTCAGGAGGACTGCATTGAACATCTGAAAGCTGTGAAACAGTGGGAGCTGCTGCCACAGACGGTGTTACCAAATCCAGTTTACTCAGGAGAAGATCCTTAGTGTTACAAAGCTGCCCTATGCTGTGTTGAACTTGTGCTAATTCCTGACTAAAACTTTTCAGCTTTTTCTCATTCTGTTCATAACTCTGAATCAAGCCATTATAATCTACCTGCAGTCTTGAAGTACTATCGCTTTCAACTGAAATTTGTGCTTGCAGCTTGTGTAACTCTTCTTGGAGGTGAGCCGACTCATGCTGCATGTTCTGAACCGTGGTTATTACCTGTTGTTTCCACTCTTCCATTTTCTTTACTTGCTGTTTTAGTTTATCACGTTCTTGCAGAAGTTCCTCAAACTGGTTACTATTCACACCTCCTGCCCCATTACCAGCACCTGTACTGGATGTCTGCAAGACAGTCAATAAGGTTTGGCATTTTTGACTTAGGGCATCTATTTCAATATCTTTTTCTCGAATGATACGGGACAAATTCTGAATAGTTTCTCTAGACATGTCTTGACTGCTGTTTTCGGATCTATTAGATAATTTTCGGTTCTCCTCTTGCAACCTCACCAAAGCTGCTTCTTTAGCAGCGACCATGTCCATGATATTACGATACTCTGTTTTTAACTGACTGTTTTCCCTTGTCTTTTCACTTAGAACTGCTAGTACTTGTTCTCTTTCCATAACATAAGCTTGCAGTTGCTGCTGAAGGGTCAGAACATCCTGCCTGTAGGAAGCTGAGGAAACTCTGGCATTAAGAGCTTGTATTTCTAAATCCTTCTCTTGAATGATCCGAGTAAGTTTACCAACTTCATCCTTAGACAACTGATCAATTTGCTGACTTAGAGAAACATTCTTTTCATTTAAGAGCTTAATCTCCATCTCCCTTTCCTTGATACCTTTCACTAGTCTTTCAATTTCAGCTTTAGATAAGTCATGTTTTTCATTTCCATTTTCTCCATTAAGGGTTTGAACTTTGGTTTCCTGAAAAAGATCAGAAGAATCAGTCTGAATAATCTGTCTCTCTTTGTGCAACTGAGTTTTAATTTGTTCTATTGTTTTCTGCAAGTTTTTGATTTCCTCATCTTTCTCTAAAAAGAGTCTTTCATGTGTGACATTCATTTGCTCACACTGAAATTTGGACTCATCTATTTCCTTTCGCTGCTCCTGCAGTGACTGCTGAAGTTTCACTGTTGTTTGATTCTGATCTTCTATTGTTTTTTTGTGAACTTTTATTTCTTCTTCAAGATTAGTCTTTATCACTTTTAACTGTGTTACCTCACTTTCAAGTTCAATAATAATATCCAAAGTTTTAGGCTCAACCACAGGTGTAGATCTACTTTGCTGATCTTTAAGGCGTTCAATTTCTTCTTTCAAATGATTATTTTCTTCCTTCATGACTGCAAGACTTCTGTCTTTCTCCTCCAAGTTCTGTTTTAAGACATCCTGCTTTTTTGAAACTTTCATATATTCCTCAAGTTCCTGCTTCACCTGTAAGGCTTGATTTTTGTATTTTTCAATGAATACCTCTTTCTCTTTTATGAGATCTGTCAACTGCTTTTGTCCTCCTAAGCTAGTAGTTAACATCTCTTTTGTTTCTTGATGGTCAATTTCCATCTGCTCAATGCTCCTTTTAAGCTCAGCAATCTTAAAGTCTTTCTCTTGATGGAGCTTAACCAGGCGCTCATGTTCAAGCTGCAGTGCAGTGGTATCCATACTACGGGCATTTGATAACTCCTGGATAGTTTGCTTATAATTATGTGCTTGTTCCAAAAGCCTCTTCTCTGTCTCATTTAATTCACTCTCTAACTGTCTTTTTTCCATTTTCAAAGCCTCCACAACAGTGTCTTTTTCCAAATAAACTTTCTTTTTCTCTGAAATGGCATCACTTAACTCCTGTTTTAGGTCTTCAATGGCTACTATCAGCTCTGCATTTTCTGTTCTAAGATTAGACAGAGATTTCTGTAAATCTTCATTGAGTTGTTTATTTTCTGAAACATCATTCTGTAGTTTTGTAATTTCAACTTCTCTTTCTTTCAGAATCAGATCTTGACAAGTGTTGTTAGATTCCTCATTACTTTTTTCTGTTAACTGGCTCAAGGATACACAAAGTTCCTCCTCTCTTTCTTTTAGTTTCTGCTGCAATTCTCCAATTTCTTTTTTACTATGCAAATTACAGTCCTGGGCTTTCCTTAATTGTTCCTGAAGATCTTTAATATTATCTTGTAGCTGCTGCTTAATTATATGCAAATCATTAAGTGCATATGAACATTGGTTTAGTTTTTCTTTCTGACTATCCAACTCTTTAATAGTTTTCATCTTCTCAGTTTCTAATTCTGATACTTTGTTTCTTTCACAATCTATGTCAAGTTTCAGCTGTTTGATGATACTATCAGTTTCTGTGCGTTGCTTTGACAGCTGCTCTTTCAGTGTAATCATATGCTGGAAATGAACACAAAACAGAATTCATTAGGGTAGGAGAACCAGCTGAACTATGCATTTCATTCACTTTTATCCTCTAAACAATAAAAAAATTCAGAGGAAAAAATGTTTCTTAGTTGCCAACGTAAGTTATCAAGTTGTATCACCTAGTCAAATTAATTAAAACCAAATATCAAACAGGGACAGATGACATTTCACTACCAAAAAAAAAAAAAAAAAGAACACCATCCCCCCCTAAAAGAACCTTAAAACTACCTAAATCAAGAAATAAAAACCAAATTGCTTAAAAAAAAAGAACTGTCAGAATTTCTCAAGACAGTTGGAATTCAGCAAACAAAATTGCTTAAAAAAAGGGCGGCACTACATTTAAATTATCTGTATATTCTATTTTCAACTTCTTGTTTCAACATACCTGTTTGGATTCATTTCATAGGTGATTCATTGGTAAAACATTAATTGAAAACACATGGCTTGCAACTCTTAAGTTTCTGATTATATGTAGTTGGTGACTTTTTTTACTCCACAAATGCTCATATTATACAGAACTTGCAATAAAGTAACTTAAATATTCAACATAATTAAAAATTTTAAAAGGAAAAAAGTTTCAAATTATGATTGATTTTACTGTCATAAAACAGTCAGAATACTACCAGGATAAATTTAATCAGAAATGCTGCAATGAAAAATCAGGGATTATTTAACTGGACTTCGTAAAGTAACATCCCTTATGGATAGCTGACACACTGTATTATTCCTTTGTCTGTAACAAGTGGGTTTTACTTGCACTTCAGAATTTCTCATTGAGATGGTAGACATGGAGAAATACTGGCCCCAATTTTCTTTTTAGACCTCAGAGGATAACTTGTATTTCCCTGCTATCTATGTTCAAAGATCAACTCTAAACATTTATTCAGCAGTTCAATAATTAGTTGAAGTATTTATTACCTGAGTAGCTTCTTGATTCTGCTTGTCTAGTTCTTCCAACTCTGCTATTAATGTTTCTCTTTCAGCAACACTTTCATCTAATTCATGTTCTTTCCTTTCCAAATCTTGTCTTAATTGATTTATTTCTGAATTCTGATCCTCTGTATTCGAAGAAAGAATATTCTCATGTTTATGTTGTGCACTTGTCAGTTCCTTCTCAAGTCCCTCAAAATAAAAAAAAAATAAAATTGTAAATATCAGACTTTATCTTGCTGAAATTATGTTGGAATCTCTAAGCCTACAGGAATACTTCCCCAGTTAAAAATTCTTTAGTGTGAAGTATTTGTCTCCACTATTCATACATACACATTTATTTCCTCATCGCTTGGTTTAGGAGTGCAGTTTATAAACTTCTGCACAAAAAGCCATGGTATGGTAAGAAGTTATATCCGCCTGTGAGGTATGGATTGACAGCTGGGATAAACTATTATAACTGCAAGAGCCACCCTAAACACAGCAGGCTGCATGGTGAGACAGGAAGTTTTAATCAAGCACATCTAAATAACATCATTCTGAAAAATGCTACGGGAACCCTTGAATGAAAGCGAAACACAGAAATCCTCAATTGAAAAATACTACTGGATACAAAGTAAAATAAACCAAATCTCTCGAGTTGGAGAGTTTATAAAGGACCAAGTCAACCACACCAAAAACTAAAGGTGTGTTATGTTCCACTGCTTCACTTCATCAGTAAGATGGAATGCACTATTATTACAAGTACTACATAGAAGAGAAGTATTTCCCAACTGGTAAGTGCTGAAACTGAAATATGCTAAAGCAGAAGTGAAAAATGATGTATTCTACAAAATGTACTATTAGTACTTTAAAAATGTATGTTATAGCTTTCTAGGTAACAATAAGATATGTGGAACTTGAATGGTTTTCCTTAATAGAATACACTGGAGTTTCACAAGTAAAAATGTATTGTTTCTATAAATTCCACATGTAATTATAGAATTAAACTACAATTATTTCCTTTTACATTACAATGTTATTTATGTACAAGTGTGAATGTTCAAAAAAAACCCCAAAATTACCAAAACGTGTGTTTTCTACCAGTTACTATTGTTATGAGTTTTTTTGTTGGCTTAATTTAGAAATTGCTTTACCTGATTTAAACTGGAAAGTCTTGCTATTTCATTTTCTGCTTCTATAAAGGAAAATGAAATAAAATAGATAATTTTACTACCTTTCAAACAACAATAAAACAAAATCATTCTCCCACCTTTCCCAAACAGAACGCTGCTGCTCAGAAGAGAATAGTTTCACAGCATTTTGTGATGACAAGCACCAGGGCCATGAAAGATTCAAACATACCATCAGTCACTACCACAAAGCAGAGCATTACTTTCACAACTGATCCCACATTAGGAGGACTTTGGTACTACAGTTTATCAGTTATGCAATATTAAAATATTTTCTACCTACAGATATATTCCTTATACAGGTATGTTAGTGTTTCCTCAAGAAGATATTAGCATACATACACACATACACAAGAACGTACTTTTTGAATTTAAACAAACAACTTCTATTGAGGCTTACTCACTTTTAAAGAAAAAAACCCCTACCAAACAGTTGGCAGACATGATTACTTCCCTAATGAGAAACCCCTACGATAACCACGCTAGTCCTAACAACGTTCTCTTTTCTGCTTCACCGTACTTCAATGGACAATGCTTTTCTAAAGCAGCAA
The DNA here is from genome assembly GCF_017639235.1 of Corvus kubaryi. Lineage (NCBI taxonomy): Eukaryota > Metazoa > Chordata > Aves > Passeriformes > Corvidae > Corvus > Corvus kubaryi. The sequence continues at coordinate 20,549,849 of NW_024582054.1, forward strand.
CACTTAAAAGGTACATATTCTCATATTCAGTTTCAAATTCATAAAATAAATTTTGAGTTTTAAAAGTAAAAACCTGCGAAAACAAACTATTAAAAAATAATAAAAAAATAATAATCTTAGTACCTAACAATGCTTGCTGTAGTCTGACAACATCTTGTGGTAGTGATGTCTTTGATTGGAGCTGCTTCTGTTCTTTCAGGAGAGCATCTTGCTCTGCCACAGATCTTTGAAGCACACTAAAGTCAGATTTAAGCTTTTCATAATCTTGTGCTATTTGAATTTTTTCTAGCTTTGCAAATTCTTGCTCTTTCAGAAGATTTTTGTTTTCTGCTTTGGCAGAAGACAATTTGTGATTTAATTTTCTTATTTCATCCTCTAGGTTCTTTACAATCTGCAACTCTTCTACTTTTCCTCCATCTAGACTTTGAGGTTTTTTTTTCTGTTCAGTAATTTTAGAGTCATCCACGGCATCTGTGCTCACACCATCTAAAAGACAAAACAGATTATTTGCAATATTAACCAAAACCATCACTCTAGATGTTTTATTTCTCTTCTTTCACCTCTTCTGACAGAGGGAGATAGCCTAAAACAAAAACATGGTCGTCATCAACAGAAAGTTTAGTTAAATAGGTTTAACATTTGAAGCTGTGCTATACACATTACTCATTTGATAAGTATCTTTTTGAATACTTTCACATGCTTGGCTCAAAATAACTTTAAATGCTAAGTGTTGCAAGACATCATTTGTTTGCAATTTAATTAGAATAGACTTGATCCCCACCTCTCTTGGTGAGGCGATGACAATCTAATTTATCAGGATTTGGAATCTCTCAATTTTCTAAGAATAATTTATCAAATCCCATTTAATTCAGATTGATGCAAAATCCATTTATAATTTAATTAATTATATTTCAAAGGTTTGCCAAACGGTTGTTACAGGAAACAATTTGCTACAAATAATTGGTTAAATGATGCACTAAGCTTTTCAGCTGAAGAAAAACATTTTTCAGAATTTATCTTTTTACAGATCCATCATACTATACTGACATTTATATTTCTGTACAATCTCCTATAATTTCCAGGTAAGTTAGAGAATCCAAAAATCATCATCAGGAGAGTACAGAAAAAAATGAAAGCACACTACTTGTGAATTTACCTCGGTGTCAGCTCAAACACTTGCCCCTGCCCTAGTCCCTATCATGTTGTCAGACAGAATGAACAAAATAAAAATATAAAATACTCCAGTTCTTAAAAAGTCACTAATGGTATTTATTTTGCAGATAACTCGTAATGTAAAAGATAAGGGGCTTCTACCTTCGACTTCCTTAAATTTGTCCTGCTGGTGTACATACATGAAGTGAAAAAACATATTACATCTTAACAGGTATCTGATTTTAAGAAATAAATTCCCTATCAGTACTACCTTACAAGTTAGAGAAGCTGTGAAAATACTTCCCTTCTTTCCAAGAAGGGAACAGATTTCTCATTGCAAACAGAGAATATATACTCTTTAGAAGTCGAAGCTTTACCAGGTAAATAGAGGTTTACAGGCAAAGCTGATGTATTTGTGCAAAGAAGCCTCTAGAGGAAACCTAACTGACACGACTATTTTTAGGGAATATGAAATACTTAAAAGGCAACAAAAAGCTCCTTGTGGGAACTACTGAGCTTCTATATTGTAGTCAGGCCACATTCTTAGGTGTGGTTCTTATGGCAATCACAGGATCACAGCATGGTTTGGGTTGGAAGGGACCTTAAGATCATCTAGTTTTAACACCTGCATCATGGACAGGGGTGCCACCCACTAGATCAGGTTGCTCAGGGTCCTATCCAACCTGGCCATGAACATTTCCAGAAACTGGGCATCCACAACTTCTCTGAGCAACTTGTTCCAGTGTCCCACTACCCAATCTTTGAGCTTTTGTCAAGTAATTCAACTGGCACATATTACTTCTCATAAAAGATATTTTTGTGCTGTTACTTTCGTATCTTCAATTCGGTACGTCTCATCCACACCTATATTCAGTGTAAGTTAAAAAAACCAACCCAGAAAGTGTAAAATTCAGAGCACAACAATTGGTATGTATAGAAAATGACCCTCCAGACTAATACATGTCACAGATGAAACACTATCGTTCCAGTGTTCAAGCCAATCAGAGTGAATAAAAGATACAGGACACATCTTAAGCATGAAGCTGAACTGAAATTGAAATTCAAATTCTAAACATCATATATTTGATACCTATTGTACTGCCACATGCATATTCAACACTTTAACCAAAATTCACTCTACATAAACTAAAATAGAAAGCATGTGGTAACAAAGACCTTGCTGTAACTGATTCTCGAGTTCTTCAATTCGCTCTTCATATTCACGCAGTTCTTCTCGGTGTCGGCGACCTATCTCTACCAACTTCTGTCTGTGTGCATCCTGCAACACTGACAGCTCATGCTGATGTTCATCTATTTCTTGACTTAAATTCTGCTTGAGCTCCTAAAAAATATCATTAGAGAAACAAAATAGCAAAATACAGCACAATGTCTTCTTATGAAAGAAATAACACAATACAAAAGAAAGAAAGAAAGTTTTCCCCAGTCTAATTAAAGGATTTATTAAAGGATTTCTCACAGCAGAAGTCAAGTTTCTTGACATTTGTTGATTTGGAGTTTTTAAACGTGTTGAAAGAAATTCCTTTAAAACATATGCTTACACACATAGTATGCCCTACACAACAGCAAATATTAAACCAATGTAAAGCAGTTACAAGTGTTACATACAAAGTGGTACACTAGGATGCATTTTTAGTGACTTTCTAGGACGACATGTAAAATCGGTATTTTGCATCTTCAACAAAGAAAGGCCAGATGTTTCTGAGAAGGGAGAAATTATTCTGTGTATCTAAAATACAGTCTCATAAGTCATCAACAGCTTCACAAAGTGATTTGCCCTAATAAGTACTAACATCATTGTTCCAAGCTAACATACTGTAATTATCAAATTATACAAATACCCTTTCTCAGAGTAACCATTTTAAAATATTGTACTACTGACTGAAATATTGCTGTGCTATGACATGCCCCTGTGCATTTTTAATAATATTGTAACAGTGCTAGTTAAAATATTTACAAGTCATGTGACCATATGCAAAACCACGAAGAGTAAAGCAGAAGGAGACTAGTTTGTCATCTTACCTTAACAACATTTTGTAGTTTGCATATTTCACTTTGTTCAGCATCATTTGTGCCTTGCACTCTGGAAGACTGAAAAAAACCCAAACCATATCCCTATGAAAATTGTGATAAATACATGTATTTTTTATGTAAATGCTTCCTCTACTGATACTCAAAAGTAAAAACAACAAAGCTATCATGAAACAAAATTAAAATCCACTGTAATTTTGATTTTTAAAAAAATACATTTGAATAGAAACATTTTAATTTTCCATGGATTTTTATTATTACATTGCTACATATAAATGGGTAAAAAGTTTGGAGTGGGGGGTGTTATTGCTCATAGTAAGACAACAGGGCTGCTTAGTTTTGAGTTTTTTCATATGGGAAAAGCATACCTCTGAAATCAGGCTATTACTTGAAAAATTATAACTCACATCAGCAGCAGCTTGAAAGATTGTACTTTTTTGTCTCAACAGACCATGAATTATAACTGACATATCAAAGACTCAGAGAAGAGGAAGTATAAAGAATATGCAAGTATCCAGCTATTACTTTGAACAGTACTGTGCTATCAATAAAAATCATTATCATAGCCAGGAGGAAAGGAAGTATTTTTTTGAAAAGCTGAACAAAAGTGAAACCCTAAAGTAGCATTCTAGGTGAATGTTCACAAAACCCCTTATCTAACTTGACAAATCATGCATAAAACCATCACAAAAAAGCATTTGGAAGTTGGTCACTGAATGTGTACTTAATCATGCAACAGCAAGAAAGGTTTCAGCTTTTCCATCAAAACATGTTGCTTCTAGACATTTTTTAGCATGAACTTCCAAAATATCCACTCCTAATCCACAAAATGCAATGAGAGCAGTAATTTGGAGGGGAGAGGGAAAAGCAGGGTAGAAGAGAAACCACTCACCACTGCAATCTGCTTCCAGTGGTCAACCTCCGATTCGAGCCTGGAAACTTCATTGGACAATCTGTTTATTTCCTGTTGTGACCAGATTATATCTCCAAAATCCATGTCATCTCCTTCAAAACCCGAGGAATGTCTGACCACTGGAACATAGGAGGCTGATGCAGTGGCTGCTGGCAAAACACCAGCTCCCAACTGGGCAGTCTGAGCAGCTGTCTGTACTTTCTGCAGTTGTTCCTGTAGTGCATTCTGTCTGGCTTTTAGATGGCTGATTTCCACCTGAATATACAAAATAAAATGCATTGTTTGAATAAGAAGAATATCAAAATACACTCTACTTTACCCTTTGTGGCCTTATGAAATGTGAACCAAGCAATTTCCCGCCAGCACAAATAACGGATCACTTTCACTAGAAAAAGAAAAACAACCCTAAACATTCTCATAATGGAGAAAAACATCCTTAGCTCAAGTGTTAAAAAGTACCTCACACAGAGACACGTTTTTTTTAGCAGCCAAGGTACACAAATAGTATAGCACTATCCAGGCTAACTGATTATACAAAAACTTTAAATATATAAAGAGGGTATTCAGATATGAAAGTTAAGCAATATATTATGCTTTTCCAGTTATTTTTATTACATTTGATTTCTTTCATGTTTAACAACTCAATGTATTGAAAATTTACTCATTTACAATAAGGTGAAATTAGCTACATGTAATTTTCTTTTAACAACTCTGTTACTGTATTTAACAAGCAGAATTTTATACATCTCATAGTTCTGCTTCCTCTAGTTCCCACATGAATTTGTGAATAAAGCAGAAATAAAACTCCCTTTTGTGTAACTCTTGGCATGCTGGCAACTTTCTTCATTTAGGTCTATGAAATCTCATGTTATACAGTAGGCTATAAAGCTGATGCTTCCACCACAAAGAGACATTTCACGAATTTTGAAAGGCAGCTCTGTTCTCTTTAATTGTATATGTTAAGATAAATAATGATATCTAAAGACAAAATAATTGCTTAAAATGGGAATTTGTTCCTGTTGCCTTCATTAAAAGTAACTGAATCAGAAATACAAAGCAGTATATAGTGTCTTTTCTCACAGTGATCCAGAAACAACAGAAATTCCGACAGCTGCATGACATTCCCAGAGCATTTTCTCTTGCCTCAACTATCCCCTGGAAGCTTGGCTTGCATCACATGATTCAGTGAAATATATCTTAGCCTACATTAACAAACCAAGAAACCATAGCTATGACCAGTATTTCCACTGGAAGAGAACAGACACTGCAACAAAGGAATTAAACAGGACAACAGGCAAGTTTATTTGACAAACATACTGAGAAATTTTACTCTGTATCCTACCTCTTTCTGTTGAAGCTGATTGCGGTACTCAATAGACAACTGCTTTATTTGCAGCTCTGCTGCTTCATGCTTTTCTTCTAAGTCACTACAGACTTTTTTCAGTCTATCATTCTATCAAAAATGAGAAATGAATGTTGGTAAACTCAGAGCACTTCTTAAAGAATCAGAAAAGCAAAAGGCTACTGAACAGAAAAGAAGTAAGTTAAATTGTACAGGTTTCTCATGCTATTTAATTCAAAACACACAGTAACAGCAATGTTCAAGCGTGGGCCCAAAATCATGGTCACATCCAAGCTTTCCATTTTTACATAGCATGGACTCCAGCTCATTCTCAGAAAAAGTTTTGTGATGACCAGAGATAAATGCCAAGGTTTAAAAAACTCACGGCTGAATCACTTGGATCTTAGCAAGATCCACAGGTAGAATTTAAGAATTTAAGCCACAAAGCACAAATTGGAGCTCATACCCAGTGTTCTCTCTCTGACCTTAGCCAATAGCAGATGGCAAAAAACTAGAAAGAGGACAAGCAGGAACAGTTATGGCCCCAAAATAGTATCGTAACTTCACAATGCTCTTAAGGGCTGAAGACATACATGAAAGTTGTTTGTTTAGAGACATAAATAAAGTCTCAAGACCAACAAGTCTCTTATAAGAGCGCACAAAGCTACTTTCCATGAGGACACATGAGATTTATAAGTGGTTTTGGAGGAGCATGAGCAGCCATAGCTATGTCAAAAATGATCATACGGTAGGACAACAGAGAGAGAACAGAAGCAGGGAAAACGCCCACTCTTTTCAGAGCTAAGCCTACTGCTGCAGTCCTAGTCCACACGATAGGCAGGAACAGTCACAGCATGCAGCAGTTAGCAAAACATGAAAACTTGCACCACATGCATACACCAATAAACCAATGTGCCTCCCTAGCTGTGATGGCAGTTTGTCACAAAAAGTCACATTCTAATGCCACTGTCACCGTTGTTTCTGGATTTACCCAGGGACAAGCAACTTCAGTGCAATATTTCAACTTTATACAAAACAAATTCTATGCATTGCTCTTAATTATAATAGTGTTTCAAAAAGTCTTACTTCAAACTTCTGTGCTGCATTAATACTTTCTATTTCTCTGAGTCTAGAATTGGACACATGGAGTTCTGTTGCTGCATCTGAAAGAAAGTGAAAATTATTAATACATATCTTACTTCAGACTGCTTTAATGTTCATTCCTAGGTAAATATCAAAAGTTGTTTTCATCAGAACACTGTAAGAATTATTTTTCAGACAATCTTTCTGAATGTAATTTAGTTCACTCATATTTAGGCTTTAAACCAAATCAAAACCCTAACAGATTAGTATGGATTTAAGCTTTAAAGTAAGGGAGATAAAAATGTTTTACTTGACTATTTCGTGTCCCTGAATCTGTTTCTCATTTCAGACTTGCTCCTGACCTGAGAGTTGTGTGTTTCTCTGTAATGCCATGTGAAGTTTCAAAACAAGTATTAATTCCATTAAATACACATAACAGTGACTGAATTTTCAGAATAAAAAATGAACCACCCACACCCAACAAAACCCACACAACAAAACATCAACCCTGTAAGAGTCATTGTCTCTTAAAGAGGTGATAGATACATCTACTATCCCAGTTAATCCAATAGAAAAAGCACATAATTCGAGATATACTTTAATGACCAATCTTCCTCAAATTGACTATGTTTATTTCTCCTATGTCCCACCTTTAACGGACAGAAACACCACATTTCCTTTTATCAATGAGAAATATCCCGAACTGGCTATAAAGCAACCTTGACAATATTTCAAAATTTGAAATAAGTACAAGTTCCAAGTAAATACTGTATTTCATAATTTCCTACGTGCTGTTTAAAACTGAGACAGCTCAAGCACTGCAGAGGCAACAATTTACACATGAAAACTGCGAAACAGAAGATGTGCAAGTCCATAATCCACAAATAACTGATGGCAGTCAAAACACTGAATGCAAGGGTAATACTAAAAACTAGGAAACTTTTACCAACTAGGAAATTTAAAAAACCCAAACTGTAAGGAAGTACTTGAAAAGTTTTGTTTAGGCCACACAGTATTTAAAGGTCTTTATAAAAGAATACTTGGATGACACTAGATTTTTTACACCCTGGAGTCTAGTAACCCATACAAATACACTACTCTGAAATTTTTAGGAAAATTAAGATGTTGACAGCAGTATCTAGCAGTGAAGTACACCTGGAAATACCTACTGAACATCAGTACATCTCTCTTGCACAAACTCATGCACAAATGTGTGAGTTTACAAATTATCTTTTAAAAAGCAAAACAAACACCCTTGATGACTGCACAGCTCAGGAGCATAAAATAGCTTTCCAAATTAAACTACTACAGATTTTGAAATTTAAAACCATTCTAAGAAAGTCTTCCAGAAAAGTGAAAAAAATTACTTCACAGTTGTCAGAATTTCTCTCTTCTGAGCATTCTACCTGTGTACCAGAAAGGCCATCCATATGAAACCCATTGTATCAGCTTGCCAACAAGGTTTCTACAACATATGTTTCTATAATATTCTTTCACAATAGATGACAGGTTGTAAATGAAGTAGAACTGCTTAATTTCACATTTAAGATGACTATTCAGAAGTCTTAGCTGTTCTTTGTGGTTCCTATTCTTAACATTGTTTTGAGAAAGCTAACTTTTAAAATAATCTGTAGTTACAAGATCGTAAACAATACTAGGGATATTAATCTATTGATACTTATTACACATTATACAACTGCTTTACTAAAGTTTTTTCAAAAATTTGTAACAAGAAGTCATTATTAAAAATATGAAGAAAATATTATATTCTAGAATAGATTTACTATTGGTTTATAGAAAATCTTACTCTGATGTCTCTGACTTTTTTGTTCTAACTTTCTGTTTTAAAGATAAATCGTTCTAGCCTCTAATCCTTATAAAGCAAGGGCCATATTTTCCTACTTGGCTGTAAGAGAATTGTAGAACTCGACAGGTTTCTCTGGGCTCAACGGAAATATAAACAAAAACATGACAAACACTGAACCTTTGCCTGTGTGACACGTCAGACTTAGATCACACCAGCAGCAAAACAACCTCTGTACTACAACTCTGCAGTTTTATGGAACCAGTGTAAAAGCAGCTAATTAACTGAGAGTTTAGATAAACTAAGCAAACAGAAAGGAGAAAGAGTGTTGTTTGAGTGCTGTCATTCCGGAGCAACATAACACTTCATGCAATTCAGAAACTTCTGAATAATAAGCCTAAAATAGGTTCACGTTTGCTATTAGAGCCCGGGAATATATTTGTGTATTCTCCAGATCCTGAGATCACAAGAGCAGAATAAAAACAAAGGCAGCAAAGCCAGCAGCATTCGAGAAAAGCACCAAGCCGGGATCAGCTCCCTCCCGGCCAGTGCGGGCAGCGCAAGCCCCGCCGCTGTCGGTCCGGAGGGGACCGGCGGCCGGAGGAAGAGCTCCTTCGCGGAACCAGGCCCGTCCCCAGCCCCTCTTACCGCCCACTTCCTCCGCTCCTTCCAGAAGGATGTCCTTGGTGAAGCTGGAGATCTGCCCGGTGAGCGAGGACAGGCTGTCGCCCACTTGCCCCAGGGACTGGCCCAGCCCCGAGCCCAGCCCGCCCAGCCACGACGCCATCGCGGCTCGGAGGGCTCCGGGCCTCGCTCGGCCCCGCCGGGCGGCCCCTGCAGCCGGTTCCTGCGGGCCAAGGGGCCGCCTCCGCTTCCCCTTCTCCTGGCTACAGCGGGTCGCGGCTCCTGCTGCGGACTCAGCACACCGGGCTCGGCAACTCCTCCGCCAGCGCCGCGCGCATCCTCCCGGCTCAGCTGCTCCTCCCGGCTTGTTTTGTCTTGTCTCGTCCCGGCTCAGCGACTCCTCCCGGCGGCTTCGGCCGCCACCTCAACGGCAGCCATGACACCCCTCCCAAACACCATCGAGAGCGGCAGCCCGGGCTAGAGCGCCCCCTCGGAGGCGGACATGGCGTGTCCGCGGAAGCAGAGGATGCCGGGATTGTGGCGGAGCCGCGGGCGGGGCGCGGCGGCGTGGAGCGCTGTGTGATCAACGGGCACTCGCCCGGCGGGAGGGAGCCGGGCCGTGAGCAAAGCAGTGTGCTGCGCACGGGAACAGACACGACTTGTGTTCGAATGTGTTCTCACAAAACACACAAGACCTGAAACTCCGGCTGCTTTGGATGTAAATGGAGTGGATAGGGAAGAGGCGACTGAGAGGGGACCTAGTCGATGTCTATCAGCGTCTCAAGGAGAGGTGCCAAGAGGCTGGATCAGGCTCTTCTCGGTGGTTCCCAGCAACAGGACAACGTTTCTGCAACGGGCAGAAAGTGCTGCACAGGAAGATCCACCTGAATATCAGGAAGAACTTGTTTACTGTGCAGTGACTGCACACTGGAACAGATTGCCCAGAGAGGCTGTGCAGTCTCCCTCACTGGAGGTATCCAGGAATCATCTGAATTCTGTGCAATGTGCTCTGGGATCACCCTGCTTGAGCAGGGAGGTTGGACCAGATGACCTACTGTGGTCTCTTCTGTGATTCTTGATTGGATTTCCAGCCAGAACTCCAACGCTGGTCCAATTCAAAATTCTTTTTGATCAAGCGAGGTATTTAAAATTATTTGGGACTACAAGGAGTACTGCACTGTGCAGAAAAAAAGCAGTTTTGTATCAGTCAGAATGATACTGCTATAAAAAAATGTGCATACCGGGAATAAAATACAGGGCAGTTGGCTCATTGCCCGTTTCAAATTGACAACTACATAAAAAGATGCGTAATTAAAGCACCACATCAACGGCAAAATGAAGCTGAGGAGAGCATTTCACAGGTGAAATCTTAGATTTTTAGAGGTCTGAGAATGCAGCAGGCACAGAACACATGCTCTAGAGTTACAAGCTGGCAAACATAACGAGCCAGATGGGGAACAATCTGCTTGTTGCTTCCCAAACAGTATCTTGCAGAGCCTTGGTGAAGGGTTGACCGCTGGCCTGCAATACTGTATTACCTTTTAGCTTTACTGTCCTCTGTCACTCACAGGCAACCCTAAGGCTGGGCATGGTGTATGGTCCAGGAGTTTAGAAGTTAAAAGTTCTCCAATAAAGATTGTTCTCACTCTTCTTCACTGAACAATTCTTCTATCAGGTTTATACCTGATTTTACTAGTATATTGATTTAATGGCATACTTGCCACCCTTACAATTATCCATAATAAAACCAATCATACACCACTTCAAATTCATTTCTGGCTGAAAAAAAAGAGGCATTAAAATTGTAGGAAGTACTAGTGCTGTGACGTAGCATGGAATGTAGATAAATCTTTATCAGTATTATTAATTTGCAATATTGGGTTTAATGGAGATGAAAAGTTTACAATGCTCAAAAGACCCCTTATCATTGGTTTAACAAAACCCATATGGGTCCTCATGACAGTAAAGATGTATCATTTAGTGTTGGGCTAAATAATCTTTATGGGAAACTCTCCTAGCATTTTTTCAACAAAGACCAGGGACATCCTGCAGATGTTTAAAATATTTAGGGATGATAAAAATGTCTTCTATTGTAGGTAATTTTATAATGCCAAGTAAGGCATGTAGTCAATAAAGTAGCACAGAAGGCTTCTTGTCCACTCTTTTTAATTACTACTCCTGCGAAACTAGAAACTGACTATTTAGCATTGCAAGTAATTTTTTTAGCTGTCTGACTTCATCCACTGTTAATAAGGGCACACAAATCATCCAGTATACTCTGTTTTGACTAAGCTACAAAAGCAATGCACAAAAAGAGTGAGTATCCTGGCAGCAAGGGAGGAAACTGTATCTTACTTTAAAAATTACAAAGCATACAATTTTTAAAGATGTAACATAACTATAATTGGCACCAACTTCCTTCCTTAACAGGAGCCTCTTTACACAACTTTTGGAGTATCAACAGATGCAAAGACATCAGATGATGAAATGTCAGCAATGGAAAACTACCCCACTGCTGATGTCTACACACCTCTGGTGCAAAGCCCACTGATACCAGGGATGAGATTTCAATGTTTGATGAGTCTGTGCCCAATCTGCACATACAGGAAAGCACATGTGCAAACACAAGAGAAACATTAGAAGCTATAATCATATTTATTTAAAAAAGTGATATCAAATACAACCATATATATTCATGCCTATTTGGAGAGCATTTTCAAAATACCGAACAGTGCTGCCATTTTCCAGTCAAAACAATGACAAAGCATTTCAGCTTTCCCTTTTAAAATCTTTTCAGTATTCTATGCTTTATATACACAAAATAGACAAAAATTATACAGGAATCCAGAGCCAAAGATGTGATATGAAAACAGTCTTGACAAAAAAATCTATTACTGAAAATGATTTCTAAAATACACAACTATTAGGCAAGAGATGAAAAAAATTATTCCCTTACAAAATCCTAACTCTACCCTGATTTGTACACAGGGGTTTTCATGTAGCAAAAAATAAAATTTTATCAATGCTTACATGCTTTAAAGACAAGATCAAGGTTTTTACCTTGTTTTTTTTTCATTTTGCTTTTGGACAATGGCATTTAAATATTACATCCCTTTGTTCAAACTCTTATAAAAAAGTCCCGTCCTGAATTCACACAGTGCCTGTACTGAGGATGGGGGGAGATTAAAAGAAAAGTGTAGTTATAATTATTTTTCTTAACAAAGAAAATAATGTATAAATATTTTGATTTGGTAAAAGCAGTTGAAAAGTCACACATACTAACTGTCTGAAGAACTGTAACTGGGGAAGGAGGTGACTACGGCAAGTTAAATACTACACCATTCCCTCCATCTCTGAAATGTAAATAAGGCAAAATGTGTGTATGAAGATTAGAAAAGTTTATTGCAAAAGAACTCCTGCTTTTAAGATGAAAACCTGGATACGAGACAAAGCTACTAATTCTACATTGAAGAATTGAGTATTTGGACCAAGCCAGTTTGAATGTAGTAAGTATTATTTTCACTTGAACAAATGATTCTGTGTGTATGGAATAGATATGTACATATTACCTGTTAGACTTCTTTTCCTTCTTTTTTGTAATGATTTGTGAATTAAAGATTTTCCAGGACTTAAGTTTGTTTTATACAAGACAGTAATGGCTTACCAAGCGAACAACATAATTTTCTACCTAAGCCCTTAAAAAAAGTTTCCACATCAATTTTTCTTCTCCTTGAATTCTTATTTCAATCCTTTAAAAGTGATGTGCCGGTAACACGAATTGCAAAATAATACTTCTTTGTAAGTATTATAAGTATTGTAACTAGAGTTCTAGTTCTCTGATCCCATTCCCCTATACTGTATTTTTCAGTATAAAGGCCACCATTTTTATGTTTTCATCATTATTTGAACCAATAATTAATTCTAGAAAATTTCACATTTTAGAACTGTAACATGTTCTTGTTCATCTTTAAAACCTGTCGATTTTGTAAAAGACAGAGCAGCTTGCAAATGATATTTGTCTACTAGATACCCGCAGAAACCATTTTAACCCCCCTACCATTCTGTAAGTTTGTAATAGAAGCAATAGTCCAACATTAAAACACATCATAGATTTAAATTTGTACTGGTTATTTTCAAGTAGTCTGCAAAGGAATAAAGTATGACAAGTAAGAAGAGTACCTTAGCTGAAAATCACACTTAAATTTGCTGCAGTTTTTTGAAGGGCACAGGAAGACCAAATGTTAAAGTACGCCAGAATTGTAACAGATTAGTTTCAAGTCTAGAAAAATGTAAGCATTTAAACAGCTCATATTTGTACCTGCTGCGCCTAACAAGAACTGCATACAAGCATGACTGCATTACAACTCTTTCCTCCTGCCCTCACTGTAAGACCATGAAAGGAGTTTGCAGAATTATACTTAGAGCAGTAATTTTGGAAGATATTTCTTGTATCACTCACTCCCCCTGCTCCTTTGATTTCTACTGGCAGAAAACCATAAATTATGTCACATGGACCATTCACTGGAAAACAGTAAAAATCTGTTGAATGAATGAAGTCTGAAATTCCCTCGAATATAATTTTGTAATTAAAAAAAAATTTTAAAAATCAAAAAAAAAATCAATGTCTGCTCCCTTACAATGGACTTTGGCCTAAAGCTGTAACATGGAAAAAAACCCAACCCTTCAGCTTGACAGGGTAGATAACACCAGGAGGATGCTCTAAATTAGTAAACACCTTAGAAGCGTAGTTAAGCCACATTGAGAACTGTTTACCACTGAAAGAATGCACACCAAAAAATGACATCAGTGTTTTATTGACAGTGTCTTGGCAGGTCCAGACATTTTGAACCTGGGACCTGGGTTATAAAATATGTACTGTCAGCAACTAGTATTAGTCTTTTCCTTAGGTACAGTTCAAATAGAGACCCTGTCACTCCCTTCAAGTCCTGAAAGGAGGTTGTAGTGAGGTGGGTGTCAGCCTCATCTCCCAGGTAGCAAGTGACAAGATGAGAGGAAATGGCCTCAATTTGCACCAGGGGAGGTTCAGGTCAGGAAGTATTTCTTCACTGAAAGGGTTGTCCACCATTGGAACAGGCTGCCCAGGCAAGTGGTTGAGTCCTCCCTCCCTGGAGCTATTTAAAAGAGGTGTAGCTGTGGTGCTTAGGACCATGACATTTAGTGGTGGACTTGGCTGGGTTAATGGTAAGTGACTTTTGATGTGACATGAAAGTTCAACAGCAAGCCTGCATGTTTTAGTGATTATAAAATCATGTAGCTGGCCTGGGTTAGTCAATGAGATTTAAGGGGCTGAGATTTTTTTTTTTTATATAGGGCTGCTAGAGCTATAGAAATAATACATTTTGATTATATTTTCATAATAGAGGATAAAAGGTCTGAGTTCCAAGTACTGGCATCAGATTGCCAGTCTACACCTATTTATAAAAATGACTCTTATTTCAGAATTAGTTTATGGCACAACCAAAAAAGGAAAATTAAGCTGTGGTTAATTGACAGATGAGAAAAAAAAAAAATTTAGTGCTTTAGACACCTTTCTTCATTTCAGTTTCATAGAAATTTCAAACTGAAAGCAGAAAATCACATCCTGAAAAGTATAGCATTTCAAAATGGCATACACACAGATGGACTTTTAAAGTCACTTTTCAGCTATATTAATTTAACACATTACAAATAATTATAATGTGCATGACTATTATTTGAAAAAGACAAAATGCAGTTTTTAAAAAGTAGTGCTGTCTCATGTCATAATCCATATTGTGTAACACAAACCAGTGGTTCTGGTGACATTGGTGAAAATCCAGCACACAGATAAGAAAACCAAAATTTAGCCCAATTATGTATGATATAATAATAGCCTAAGCGATCAGGAAACCATTGCTGTAAACAAATCTTTACTGAGAGGTAAGAGCCCTTTCATGTACAGTACTACTTGATGCTGAATGTGTATTTCCATCTAACTACCATTAATTTCCTACTAATTTTAATTAAATGTTACTGTTGTGCAAAGATGTAACTTCGAAGTATTTTGATAAAGAAATTTGGGGTTATTTTTGAAAGATTCTTAGAATGCCTGTGCTAACTGTTAATGCTTTAACTGGACTACAGCTTATATACTCTATCTACAACATATTTCCATATAATTTATATGTAAACAGAATTTGTATTTCAAGCACCATTTAGGAAAATGAAACATCTCTCTTTTGTTGCACTGAAGTTCAAAGTCAGGTTTGGTCACCCTGTTACACATTCATCCTGGATATCAAAGCAAATGTCTTACAATCCATACCATAAGCTCTCTCACATACTTTGCACTTCCCAATTTTTCTCAGGATCAGAAACAGCATAATAAAAAATTTTAAGGTGCGTGAATAAAGGCCATTCCTGAAAAAACTGCAACATTCTGACAGACACTCATAGAAAGCATTTCAGAAAGAACATCCACACAGGCATAAATATTCATTCTTAAAAGAGCTACTTGCACAGGGGTCATTTCAGACTGCAGGAATGCACCTCGTGTGTGGCACTGACTTTATGGCACCTAAATCCCCTCCTACTTTCTCCTAGACTCCGTTACAGCTCTTTCATACTGAAAGGCCAGAATGAAGGGTTGAGCTTGAAGAGGAAAAGACTCTGGAAGAGGTAGAAAAGAAAACCTGTTCAACCCAATTGAGTATATGCTGCTTTTGTAGTAAAAATACAGTGGCTTAACAAGAAAGAACATAAGAATACAATAATTAAAAACAAACAAGAACTACAAAAAACCCCAAGCCAAATAAGGCAAGTTATCTGCTAAAAGGCAGTATGTTAAACATGAACCTAAAATTTTACAATTGGAATTAAAACCAAAAACTGTTAAGAAGTCAGAAATCACTGAAAGACTCAGGAATAACATGATAATCAACAATACACTGAAAATTTTGTCTTGAATTGAAAAGCATTAAATTTAGGGATTCTTGTTTCTCCTGCAGAATGGATCATTTCAGAA
The DNA here is from genome assembly GCF_017639235.1 of Corvus kubaryi. Lineage (NCBI taxonomy): Eukaryota > Metazoa > Chordata > Aves > Passeriformes > Corvidae > Corvus > Corvus kubaryi. The sequence goes on from NW_024582054.1 coordinate 20,565,819, forward strand.
GTGGACAGCAGGATCAAAAAGTTGACATTAAGTCATTAATAATAAACAATCACAAGATAAATAATTTAAGATGAATGGAACTTAATTACTCTCCCCATTTTAGAGTGATCTATTAAAAAGAATTTATGCGCATAACTTACTACTCGTATCTGTTTTTCCATTAGTACTGAAGAAAATCAGTTGATGCTGTTTTCAGCATCATTTGTATCTTCTATAGAATTCTTCAAAACAATTTAAACTTGTTTTTTAAATGCAAGTTACAGCTGCTACCCTTGTCTAATTTTGTTTGTGTGAACAGTTCTATTAATTTTAACAACACTACTCTTGTGAGTAGATGTTTTGTAGTAGGAGTGCTACAGTTCTCTAAATTAGTGCAATCTTTTTTGTATTTGCAGACCCTCTCTAAACTGACCTCCAGCAGCCCCCCTTTCATTCCTGCTTCCAGAACTCTGAAATGAACCCTGTTTGTGCAACATTCACACAGTAGAATTTTAATGGAGACTTAGCATTTTGACAATACGAGGGGAATAATGATGTTATTTCTCCTCTTCTGAATTCAAGTGGTTTCTAACAGACTCCAGAGACATATTCATGGCTGCTTGAAGCATGTCTTCTTCGCTCATATCACCTCCTAAAGACAATAAATGCATACAAGCTGTAATAAATTCACAGTTCTTAATCTCAGTTAAATGTTTTTGTTGTTTCTTTTGTCCACACCCCCCTTTTCCCACCCCACCCACAAAACTGGCTTTGTTATTATAATCACTGAACATTTTGCAAATAGTTTTTTACTGACAAAAGGCAGTTTGCAACCATACACACCAATTCTGGATCATCAATACCTAACACTGGTAAGGTCTACACATGTTCTTCTGAAAACTGGTTCCAATAATTTTGTCAGATATTACTCCAAGTTGTCATACAACTTTAAAAGTAATTTAGAAAACACATAGTTGGCACAAATACCATCAAAGATTCCAATTTGTAATGCTCAAGACAAACAAAACAACAAAAAGCAAAGCTAGAACTCAAGTGGTCTGCTAGCAATGCTCTTCACTTTGAAACAGAATATTGCCATTCAAAGGGAAACAGGCTTTTCAGGAAAGTGATCCTTTCCTTCACTGCCAGTACAGTAACAGCTGTGATACGCAGTCGGAATGGCTGCTGAAGTGACAAAGTAGGCAGACAAGGAAAATTAAGAAACAATACAAAGATAAAAAGGACACATTTCAGCGTTGGATGTAAGTTTAAAAAACAATACCTGGGCCAGCTTCTGGAGTGCTTGAGCTGACAGTTGCCTTATCCTGTAGGTTTGGGGTCTGATCTTGCCGCTGTAGCTGTTGTTGCTGTCTGAAAGTGTTATAAATTTATAAGAGAATAAGATTAACATCAGTATGAGACCTGAATTGAGTTCATTTCATTGCAAGGAAGGCCAAGAGTCAGAAGTAGAAGCTGTTTGGTACAGTAACACCCCTGTGCCCAAAATCTCTTTCATCATTTCACCCTGCTAACCTTCAGACACCTATCTTCCCAGTATTACACTCCAAGCCACATGACTATTTTCCCAGGATTTGGAAGCTCTGCATTCTTATCCTATCATGCCAGGTCTAACTCCTCCCATCCATACCATTTCTCCCTGGTCTTTATTTCCTCCATTACTGTAAGACCGAGATCAGGAAAAACTACAATAACCCAACTTATGTATTAAGAAGGTACACCAGAACAGCAACATAAAATACGTACAATGCTTTTGTGTGATGCACATGAGAAGCATCACTACCAGAAGCAAAGTCTTAGAGAAATAATACTTCTTGTTGGGAAGGTAATTGCAGAAATTTACAGGATTTCATTTAAAATACTTCTATAATGTATGTTTTGTTTTCTTTCCTCACAAGACTTCCAGTAGCAGCAAGACTACTGCATTATTATGTTAGGAAATCATGTTAAGACAGAAAAGGTGTGCTGGACCTTAGTAAGAAACCCATTCACACCCCAAAAAGCACTGAAAAATACAACATGTACTTCCACATGCAGTTTTCTATCAGCTACTTTACTTTTCAAAATATGCTTGTCTTCTCCTTCGCAGTTCTTCTGAGGAAAGGGAGTCTGTCTGACTGCTGTGCGACGACTGAGGAACATTCTGTGGTAATGAGCCTGAGAGCTCACTTCGACGGCTACCTAAAACCAGAACATGCCATATCCTACTAATTATAGTAAAATGAAGTTAGTAAATTAAATACAGCTTAAAAAATGTCTTCAAACTTGAGGAGAAGAAGAAAGAGACTTGTTGGAGAGCTAAGCACCTAGAGTAACTTTGCCTGATACTCTCTTTCCTTCTCACCTTAGAACTGTTTCCCTTTCCTCCTGCCACCCTTTGCCAATTCGTTCTTCTTTCCTAATAATCAATGCCAACATGTAAGTTACAACTTTTCAAAAGGCAGAAGGGAGATGGCTACAGGCAATTCTGGATTGTCCTTCCATGCCTAAAACCAGTCTTTCCAGAGAGCTTGACGCATGCTGGAAAGAGCGCCTGACAAACTGATTCCAGTAGTTGCTTAAAGCATAAGCAACACAAGCAACTGTAAGAAATTTAGATGAGCACTGCACCTTGCATGCTGAGCTGAATGGCTCTGCGAAGATCAGCTTCTTCATCCTCCATATCAATTTCCTGCCTACTTAGAGCTAGGGCTCTCTGAAAATTCTCTTCATCTTCGTCTAACATGCCTGTTCCATCAAAGGGATGGTTAACTTCTATTCCTTGGTCCACATCACTTCTGGGTAGCCTGTGAAATCCATACATTCATCGCAAAATTCAGACAGAAATCACATTAGGTTTTATCATGAGGTTTAAAATTAGTATGTTCTGCTGATTTAACTCTAGGTTTAAGTTTGGAAAAAATATTTCTCCTGTGAAAGTCTGTTATATAAACAAATATTTTCCTGAAAAATGAAAAAGCACAAAAAGGGCTGCAAGCAACTGCAGTGCAACCTTAACATATATTTGCCACATACTGCACTCTAAAACAATGCACATGGTGTCAAGAAGCTGTTAGATAGTAAATCATCAAAAATTATAAGCCCACAAAAAGCCATGATACATGTTATTCAAACCTACTGCTATTGAAACAGTTATACCAGCAGAAAATGGTGCATATGGTCTCCTTCTCAGGAGGCCTGGAAGACCACACTAAAGCAACCCATGTAAACTGTACACACTTTCTATGTTACTGCCAATCATTCCACCGATTTACAACATCAGTTTAACTTTACAAAGCGGAAAAATAATGAATTCCTCTGAGAAGCCTTAAGCCTTTTTATCAGTATGCAATTTGTTCGCTATGCAACTTCAATGAAATCATTGCAGAAGTAGTACTTTCTATGCTTTCAACGATGTTTTGTATTAGCAGAATGCACCAAAAATGAGCAGCACCACAATGTTACAGCAAAATTATTCCAAAAGGGAAGGCTGAATGATTCATATGATGTGGAAATCAGAGATCAGTTTCTCATTCTTTTCTACTTATGACGGAATGCACAAACCAGTCTGAATTATAGAATAATTACTATTAACAGTAGTTTATCAGATATGCTAACCCATTTTCCTCCCCAAGTCAAAAATCTGCAGTATAATATGCTTATGCACATTAGACTCAATGGAAAGACTGGAATCCTTATTAAGGCAGCTTTTACCCACTTAAAAATACACCATTTGTTGCCAATCAGCTTGCTTTTACTGTGTGCAACAGCAGTAAACATTGAACTAAATGTACTTCTTATTACTTCCAAATTGCAAATCAATCATACGGAACATTATCAAAATAAAATCTTTATTTACCTTACCTCTGATCTCTTGACTGTGCTGCCTCTTCTCCAATCAGTTTTGGTCGCTGCATCTGCTGTACCCGAATCATCTGCAGTAGCTGATCAGCCTCACAGTCTGGCAGGTCACCTTTTACTACAAATATGGAATAACCTGAGAAAAAGAAATCATAAGTCTACAGCACTAAAGTGCAGATATAAACACTCTAAAATGCACACTATATGGAATACAATCATGTGCAACTTAAGATGTAAGACTCCACCTTTCATTATAAGGAGTTGGGTTATTTCACTATTTCAATCATAAAACTAAGGGTAGTTAACTGAATACGTAAGTTCTAAGAAATAATGGTTATTACCTACTTTTAATTAATGAGATTTAACATCTGCAAGTTACTATTACCTTCCTGTTGTAATTGAGCCAAGAAAAGTGCAAGATATGTATCTGATATTAGTTCTGGACCCATCAAGAGAGAGTTCAAGTTAAACCACTGTAATTAAGAAAAAAAGAAGGTTGAGAGAACAAATTAGCATGAAGATTACTCGGTAATCCATTCCTGTACATTGTGGTAATTTTCTATTATGGAATATCCAAATAAATCTATTAAAATAAATTACCAAATAAAAGTTTTTTGAAGCATAATACCTATACTGGTAAAGGTTACCCTTCAAATACTCTAACAGGACATCTGAAGTGTGGAAATTACCACATGCTCTCTCCCATTACTGAATACTGGTACCAGGGAAACACAGTAAAACAGATAATCCTTAACCATTGTATTTTGATTTATTTCAGACATCATTCTAAAATTCTGATTAATCCTAGTTTTAAACCTGAAACTAATGAAGCAAGAAACCCATCATCAGTTAATGCTGTGTGTTAAGAAATTAATAGATACAGGAAATAGACATTACTTCCATTAAATACTTTCATTGAACATTCCACCTTTAATAGCAGGTGAAGCTGAAAACTAGTGTTTACCCTTCTCTCAGATAATTTTTAAACTTAAAAATGAAGAAAAATTTACTCAAATTTAATACGCTGAGAGTACAGCACTATATTACAAGAAGGGACACTTCATATAAACCTACACAACTCATTTCTAGTTCCCCAAAGACCATAACTAGTAATTTATAATACTTCTAAGAGAGAAACAGTATTATACTTACATAAAACTTCTAGAGAGAAAATACATTCAATGTGAAACAAAATATTCCACCCTTAAACCCCCATATACATCAATGAAGCTGAAGAACTTTTTTTTAGACCTCCTCATTCAATATTATCCATTTTTAACCAGGAAGCACCATTTGAGATAGAAGAAGGAGAATTCTATCTCCATCCTCACAGAAATGCACTAATCTACCCAAACCTCCATATATGCACCCATACACTTGCAGCCAGGCCCATACAATAATATAAATTACTATCTACCACCCTGTCATGCAATCAGTTTGCCAAAAACACTCTTTGCCACTAGGAATGGGTAAGAAGACCAACAGTGTAGAAAAACACAGAAATAAAAAGTTGGGTAAAAAATATGATGGACAGACTATGGCAACTTTTAAAAGACATTATGGAGGAGAAAGTTTTGTGAAACTAATTTGCTTTAACTGTAACAGAAGAGAAGCAGGTCAAATAAATCTAAGTCCACCTATTTTGTCAAATCTTCTCATTATCCTCTAGATAACAGAAATTTAGTATTGTCTTCATGTGGTTACAGGCCACACATACAAAAAGACAAAAGACATCTCCCCTCCAACTTAGAATGCTTTGGGTTAGAATGCTCTCTCATAAAATTCCACCCAACACGGTTGCATTGTATAATAAGGAGCACTTCAATAATTAAAAAAAAAAAATCCAGCCTTTTTGATATCAAATAAACAAAAATTGTCTGTAAACATTACCCATACTTTTAAACTAAAGCAGAACAGTAGAGTTTAGTTTTCTCATTCATGGGTGATTTTTCTTTATTTTTTTAAATCTGGATGACAACATAAATAGCCAGAACTTACAAAAATGAACCGAATGGGCAAAGAGACCCCTGTCCCACTATTACAGAATCTAAAAGCTGTTTTCCATGAATGTTTTCTATGAAAAAAAGCCCTAAAAAAAACCAAACACCAAATCAGCTCATGTTGTATAAAAGCTTATGAAGTATGATCCAGAACAATGACTGGCTACTGAAATAAAACACTGCATTGGTGCTGTAAGGGACATGGATATGAACTGAGTTGGTACATAGGTACCACATACTAACATGGCCATCCCTTACCTTTAATAACTATTTCCTGCTCAGAATACAATTGTTTCAAAGTTTTATATAATACTACAAAGTTGTGATTCTACTTTCCCAACCCTCATTCTAATGGATAGTCTTCTGAGTATCCATTATTATCCATCAAAACTTTGAACTTTTCCTTATATCTACTGCCTATTTAAACAAACAAAATTATTTTACCATGTCAGTAACTTATTGTAGTAAAATAAGTTTGCATTCTGTAGGGATCCCAATCCTTGTTCAGGATTCCCTACTCCCTCCCACCCCTCAAACAATTTTTCTTCAGTACTTCATGCAGAAAAAAAAAAAGAAAGTAGTCTAAGAAGTCACATAAGACTCTACCAGAGCTGCAGCTCTCTACAGGACAGATTCACAAGGGAATTGATACTACCATCTTTCCCCAGGCTAACATTAACAATGACCTGCCTGGCATTTTTGTAATAAAACAAACATTTACTTTTTTTAAAAAATATGGGATACTATTAAACCAAACTGCAGCAAAAGCTTCAAAAGGGAAGCACAATCTACTTGCAACCACTTTTCCACACCCATTTCTGAAGTAAATTTTAAAATAAAAAAAGACAGTGTCACCTGTTTTCCTAACTTTCGAACTGTAAACCAGTGTTCCTTATAATTACAAATAAATGATTTTTCATTTCTGTAAAAAGAAAAACAAAAGGTATAAATAAAATTAAATACTCTAAAATCAGAGTACATAATAATGTTTAAGATGTTATCACTAATTCGAACTTATATAATAATAAAGTTTCAGTAATACAACCATTTATGTTACATTACCGAATACTCATACTGCTTTTATAATATTTAGGAAGTTGTCAATATCACTGAAATTTCCATATACCTGTGATGCCACAGATACTAAAATATCATGAAGGCAAAGAGGACAGATGTTCTCATGCACCCCCAAAACAAAACAAAAAGTCCAAGTCAGGGGATAATACAAACATCAAAATGCAGCACAGCTTGAAACAGCAATTTTAAAGAAACATTATTTAAATCATAGATTAAAAGTCTTACATAGGATCGATCCCAAGTCTCTGATATTCTGGGCTGTTGAAGAGGATTAGTTCTAAACCCCACACTTTCAAGGCATTGCTTATAACCTGTCAAAAAATAACACTTTTCGTGAGTCAAACTAGTTCAAATCTAAATTCAAGCAATGCAACCATCTTAGCTACACTAAACAATTATACTGTTTTCATAAAACTTAGATTTCAAAACATTGCCAGGAAACCTAGGAATCACATTACTCAAAATGCAGCTGTCATGAATCTACATGCAACGTAACACTCTCATCTTACCTAAGGAGAAGTAACAAAACTAAGATTTAACTCAGCCTTGTTAATGAGTTTACTCCCCCAAACAAAGGTGTAATTTCACCTTCCATAGACACTTCCTAAGCTGTCATCTCTCTACTTGCAATGCACTGCTCTGCCCTTACTTTCCTTCCGCCCCATACAATCTCAATCTTTCTTCACAGTAACTATTGGAAATTTTGTACCACTGGATTATCACAGGATCAGTTTATTGATCTGAGCACCAACTCTTTTACAAAAACTGTTTAAAGCTACACAAAATAACACTGTAAGAATTTTTAAGTTAACAATTCAACTTCCTTTCAGCATGCCAACTGCGCAGCAAATGGCAAAGCAATGACAGGACAAAGAAGTAGAACAAGGAAGCATTTTTTCAGCTACTGAAGCAGCCCAATCAGTGATAGAAAGAAAGCCAAACTGTTAATGGTTTCTTGCTAAATAGAAAAACAGCCTTGTCTGCCATAATGAAGAGAGGCTCTTGAAGAAGTCTGGAGCATCGGCAAGCACCACTGAAAGCTTGGGAGACAGCCAAAGATGCCTAGAGCTCTAATCTAGACACAAGCCCCAATTTGGTGTTCAAAGCTTTTTTTGTTGTTGTTTTGGTTTAAGTATTTATTATTAATTACTTTACCCCTACAGCCCTAAAAAAACAAAATCAAAAAACCTAAGAAAAATCTGCAGATCACTGTGATAACCCTGTAAGCATTGCCAAGGGCCTTCCAGTCTCTAACTTGAGAAAGCAATCTGAATTCTGCTTTTTAAACTGCAGTCTGTAGGAACCGAGGTCTACACCTGAAGTGCCCATAAGAAACAGCTTAGAAGTCAAGCTTATTGCCAGCAGATGTCATTTCACAGTTCTGGAATCCATGCTTCTCCTATGTGTTTGAGGGCCCATGAACTGAAGAACTGCAAGTCACTGCTCTTAATGGAAAACACTGAACACTTGGAAGTCCAGCACTTAATCCCATTAAGCCCATAAACTGGTAACTAGATGAAAAAGCTCAATGCCATTTAAATTATAGAGGAGAACATATATTGCATAAACAGGAAATGGTGTCAGAGGAGAGCTGTGCTTACTTGAATTGAGAAGAATCCACTATCATCCATATTTACAGAAGGCTGCTGCTTGAAGTGAGGTTGGGAGGGAGAAAAGGGAAAAATGGTGTAAGCATAAAAGGTCAAAAATAATTGAATTTTGAAAATAAATGTAACTGCAGATTCTTAAAGCAACAACTTATGTCCTTGTCTGTAAGGCTGATTACAATGCCCAAAATAGGCATGTTAATTTAAAACTCAAACCTTTAGAGATGTTCAGTGCTTAAAGGGCAGACAGACATGGGAATTTCTGTTCCTGTCTGACAGTTGCTTACTGATACTGATCCTCCTGATCATGCCTGATCTTCCTACTTGTAAGATGAAGGTAATGTAGCTTTTTGTTGAATTATTGTAAAGCTGTACTAGTAACACTTGAAAATGACACATCCAAGATGCATGAATGAAAAGGCCTATAAATCTAAAAAGCTTTAGCACTAGAAAATTAACCTTGTCTAGCTACACAAGACTAGCAGGTCTGTGCCAGACAATATTACATTTCAGGCAAATATCAAGCAACCTCAAATGAAGATGATTTTACCTGTAAAAATGTTCTGTATTCTTCACTAGATACTCCTCCCTCTGCCATTCTCATCCTTTCTTCCTCATCCAACTGCTGTGCAATAGAGGATAACTCAACAGGACTAAAGTATTCTCCTTGCAGCAAATTATTCAGACAATGTTGAGCACACAATGAGCCCTCTTGCTAATTGTGGAAGAGAAAAAAATATCAATGATAAGAAAAAAAAAAAGGGGAAAAAAAGAGAAGAAAATCAGGTTAATGTAAACTCTGTAAAATGACTCAGCCATTTCATTCTGGCAAATTTCCTGCCCCCCCCCCCCACTCATGCAGAATACCATATATTCTTTCAATGCATTACACTGCAAGCTATAGAATACAACCCTCCCATCCACTTGAAGGGAAAAAACCTAACATGCATACTACTTTATTTCCTCAAAGGAAATAAATTTCATGTAAAAATTGTTTTTGAAAACACCATAAAAATTGCCAATGACCCAAAAAATCACACAGAGATTCTGCAACCATCAGAACAATGGATTCTATCTTCTTCAAATCATCAATACATGAAAATCAAACAGTTTAGATATCTACTTCCTAGTAGCAAGCACGTTCTGTAACAGACACTCTCATTATTTTTTAACTTTTCTTCCCTTCTGGATGTGGCTATTGACAATCCGCTCTCCATCTTATTGTTGGCAAAGCGATTAGCAGCTGAAGGAGCAGTAAAGCTCCTTTTCCACATGAAATTTACATATAGGAAGTAGATAAAATAAGCTCATACCACTAGTTTGAAAATCTTGAAAACAATGATGGGGAAACAAGAAAAAAATAATTAAATTCAGCATATTAAGCAATGAAAATATTTTTTTATTGATAGACCATTTAAATAAAAACCATTTCAGATAATTTGTTACATGTCCAGCATACTACAGATAATAGAAGTATAGTGTAACATTTTTAGAACACCAGCACAAATTTTAAAAGAGCTAAATAACGATGTCAGTCATGATTTTGGAGTGCAAATTTAAAAAATCTCTAATCTGAATGAATGCATGTCAGGCTCTGTAATTTTCATATGAGAGATAAAATACCGCCTCATTAAATAAACCTCACAACATAAACCAACCAAAGCAGTTTCCTATGAAAAGCAATCCTTTTTAAACAAATAACTCCAGGTGCAAGACAAGCAACATAAATTTTAAAATCTTGCTTTTCTCTTTTGTCTTCATTTTTATTTACACTAAGAACTCTACTATACATGCTCTTCGTTAAAAACAAAACCCCTCAAGAACAATACAGAACATCCCTCCCTTGTACCAGACCCACAGAAACTAAGAATACAAGAGTATGCCTTTGAGCAATATTCTTTAAAATTCCATAAAAGCATCATACAAATCATATGTAGAACTCTCCCATGATCTCCCCACAGCAGAAACCTCCAAAATTCCCTTTACTCCAGAACGTTCCTATGGTTTCATCACTCAGCTGAGCAAAGAGTTATTAAAGCTCCACTGGCTGTACAGCCAGGCTTCAATGGAATCCAGAAACCTCCTCCAGCTCACGCCCTTCCTGCAACAAGAAACTCAAGACTAGACACCAGCTTCTGTCCCTCTGGGACCACATCCTTACTGCTGGTCATATGACAAAACTGTAACAGAAGAACCTGCTCAACAATCACAAGTTTCCCCATCAGAATTATATGAAACCGGTTTAGAAACAGAGGGATACTAAAATACTTCTGAAAATTAGTTGTATTACAGGGTTACATCTTAATTTCACGAAAAGGACCTTTCTGTATCTGTACAGTATTATCTGAAATTAATAAATCTTAATTTTCATATGTAAAAGCTATACACATTAAGTGCCAAATGCAGAAAACAGATCCTACAGTTTTTAACTGACATGAACTTCCATTGTTTTCTGCAGAGAATATTGCCTCTTTTCCATAACCTGAAATCCCCTCATTAAAACCTCTCCTGACATAAACTGCTGCCCTGCTTTCAGTGTTTTCACTCATCTGTATCTTATCAAGGAAAGGACAAACTTCTAAGACAGGGACTCCTGAAGCCCCATCCATCCTTAAATCCTACTTTCTGCAACTGTCATTTCTCTCTAAAAATTGCTTGGTTTTATTAAATTTTCTTTATAAATACCATGTTTCTCATGTCTTTTTATCAAAACAACTGGGGTGTGCAGACACAGCAACATGCAGCACTTCAAAATATTTTGACAGCACTTGATGGGGGAAAAAATACTCCTTAAGACAAAAAGACAGAGATTCAGTTAGATTTTCCTTAAAATAATAACAGAATAAAAATATTTGGTCTTCCAACTTGAAATACATTCAGGTGCAACTTTTTAACTGTGTAACTAACTCACCAGGGAGCACGTATGTTTCACATGAGAGACTGCCAACTCCCCCTTCCCCAGAATGCGTAGCAACTACAAATTACCATCACCTTGTATCTTTGAATGTATTATGCTTTGTCACTTCAATTTCAGCAGTTTTGTTATTAAACTAGAAAGCAACTTAGTAATAAAGACGTTATTTCATACTGCAATAAGCTAGGCCACGTACGAAAAGACTACATTTTGTTAAACTATATTCAAACCTAGACCGAAGGTCACTGAAACAGAGGCCATCATGACTGAAATCCAACACTCACCCTCTGAACAGCAGCTACTTAACACCACAACACTTGCCAAATTTTGTAACCCAAACCTACTCAGAAAGAACACTCCCCAGATTTTATGGATTTCAGAACAATTTTTATAATTTTTTTTAAGGACGGTACACAGCTATCTTACTTGATTTCTTAAGGAAACCAATCCCACACATCAAAACAAAGTAACAGAACTAGTGTTAAGATTAACACAATAAAGTTGAAGAGACGTTGGCAAAGTACAAGAAAAAAAGCCCATTATAATTTGAACAACATTGAAACAGAAGTATGTCATATTTGGGAACCTGGATAAATCACAGCAGTTCACAGAAGCATTTGTCCTCCAAACCAGGAAATACTGCTCGGCACACAGAAGCATAGTTTATGAACTGAGATTTCTTTGGCAGGTCTCCCACTCCCTACTCATTACACGACCCCAACCAAGCTCGGTGAAGAGATAGGTCTGAGAGCACAGGACCAGCCCTGCCTGCCGCTGCTTATCCTCAAACTCATTTCTCAGCTATGCGTGCTCTCTCTTAAAAAACGTAAGTAGCTGCAGCCTACACCTCCTCACACGTGGAATCTGTTTGTGCAGTCCCCACAACACAGTCCCCATGCCGAAGCGGACACCGAGGCTCAGCCCTGACTCTCCTTTTCCTGCAAGGCTGGCACAATCCAGCTGGGAGGGGCCATAAGCACCGGCACCGTCGCGCGAGGGCCCTGGCTCTCCCTCAGGCTGGACGGATGCCCGGGAGGGGCCGCGCGGCCCGGTCCGACACAGCCCGAGCGCACCCCGGGGGCTGCCCCACGGTCAGCGCGGGGACGGGAGGCCCAGCCACCGCCCTGGCAGCTCCTCAGATAAAGCTCGCACGCCTCCCCCGTCTCAGCGGCCCGGACGGCCACAACCGACAGCGCTGTACCGAAGGCAGGAGGGCGGGCGGCAGGGCGGGCGGCGGGACCCGGCCGGCCCTCACTCGCTCCCTCACTCACCCGCTCGTGGAAGATCGACTCCATGTTTACTGTGGCGGCCGCAGCCCCCGCCCCACGTGACCGGTCCGGCCAATCGCAGCGCCCGTCGCCCCCCCGCGGCTCAGGGCAGGCCCCGCTGCCGCGCTGGCGCCCCCTGCTGGGGAGGAGGCCGGCGCGCTGACCCGCCGCTGGCCGCGAGCGCCCCCGCGCGGCGGCGGCCGTGCCCGCAGGGAGCGCACGCGCCGCCTGCTCCGCAGCGGCCCCAGGCCCGGCTCTCCGGCACCGCGCCGAGCAGCGCCCGCTCCTGCCGTGCGCTCACCGGCCGCCTGTCCCTTACACCTTCCTGCTCTGCTCACAGAGCCACAGTACCAAGCCTACAGAGGAAATACAAAAAGAAACTTACCCAGTTTCAATAAAAAAACCGAAACAACTGTCAATCACATTCTGAGTCTATGCAAGTATTCCTCTGAAGGCGAGTTAATGAATTAGCTATCAACACGTGGATTCCACACCATACACATCAATAACAACACAAATGATTTTTGCATAGTTTATTCTATAATTCTTCCTCTCCTTTCCAGAGTAGGGGACAAAATTTTCTCAACACTTAAGGACTAATGGAATTCCCGAACACATATCAGTCATGTAATTAAATCAACTTCAAAAAGTAACACTGGAAATTAAACTAGCACTGATGAATTGAAGATATCCTTTACTGTAATATCCTCTCAGGGTAAAAACCATATTCCTGTTCTTTCAATAGGTGAGATAAGATGATGAATCAAACAAAAATGTCTTCCATTTCATCATCAGCTTTTATTTCCACGTCACTTCTTCACCAGGCTTCAACTCCCTGTGTAGAAAAAAAAAAACCAAGAGAGAAGATACTAAAATTAGTATCTTTCTCTTTAGAATAACTACTAATAAATGCATTTATTCAACAATACCTTAATTTTGAGATTTATGTAAAAATTTAACTCTCTGTGCAATTGCTGTCACTTAAAAATCTTTCAGTATTTTGCTCTTTTCTTTCAAAAGCTTCAGTGGATTGAGTCCTCTTAATTTCCATTCATTTAAATGGAAGACAGAACAGCTGACTTCTAAGGAGTTAATAGACTTTTAATTGGATCCAAAATGAAAAATTCTAGTTCTTTTAAACATAATTCAGTACTTCAGTGGAAAGAGAGGTGTGAAAGCAGAAAGGATTTTTACAAGATGCTGACATAGCAGCCCAGCATCACTAACAAATGTATTAAGAAAAGTGCTAATGTACCAGTGAGGTGGATTATGTCAAAAGCTTTCTTTCTTACTCAAAATTATTTAGATGAGGCTAGAGCAGAAAAAAAAATCCACCGGCAAACTGATAGTAACAGTCCTATCATCCGTCTATGCAACACGATTTCCCCCCTCTTCTTTTATTAATCTGATGATCTAATACAGAATTAGGACTGACACAGATGAGTCCATGCCTGAAGTCCTCTGATGTAAATTCTCCCTGAGAAGTCACAGCCAGAAAACCCAAACTGATCAGTGCATATAATCACATAATTCAGTGAAGAGCTGCCAGTATGTATGTTAATTTTCAAGAACTCGGTTATTATTTCTAAGTAACACACATTCATAAAAAAGGTTTTGTTAAAAAGTGCTGTGATCATTTTAAATTTAAGAGAGAAAATTAAAACTCAAGCACGGTGTTTCCTGCTGAAGTTTTAGTCAAAATAATGGTTTCCACATTTCATGACCAAGAACTTGACAGCAGCTAATGATCCTTTCCTTCATGAAGATAGCTCCTAAAGACTCAATTTTCAGAGGTTATTACTGACCTCAAACATTTCATGAATGCTTGATATTTTTAGGGCTTTCTTCCCTTTTTTTGGCTATACTTATAACTTTTTTGTAGAAAAGAACCAAGAAGCGCTTTGAAAAATAACTATACGTGTATATAAGAGGCATCATAAAGCAGACCTTTTATATAATAAGCTCTTGTTTCTGAAGGCAGACAATTTTTCATCATTCCATCTGTCCAAATAGCATCCAATCACAAATCCTAAGGGAACAAGGATGTGAACCCAGTGGTCACGCACAGCTTGGGCGAAATTCACCATGACTGCTGGAAAGGAAAGCATAACAGGTGTTACTAATAAATCTGCACTTGGAAACTGTTGCATGCTTAGCACCTTTACTCTCACTTACTAGGATTCTACGACATAATACACGAGGGCTATCTAACACTTCCTAGGAGACACATACTGTTCTCAAACCCATACCTGGGTTTCTTAGAAATAATCCTAACTAGCTCTTGGCCCTGGGAAAAAGTCTTTCACCCTAAAACAGGAGAGAAATAGAACATCTCTTTAACTTACCCATTAAAGCAACTCTACAGAAGTCTGCTGTTCTGTAAAACATTAAAAACACTTCTATAACCTGAACTCCTGTAGATGGACAGTTTATTACCTGCCTCAAGTGTCAGAGACAAGTTGTATGTTTAGTGGGAAGCTGAGAGATAAGAAAGGACGTTTCTAAAATAAGGAAGAACGTTTCTAAAATAAGGAAAACATTTCTAAAATCACGGAATGACAGAATCTTTAGGGTTGAAATGGACTTCTGGAGGTCATCCAGTCCAACCTCTCTGCCAAGGCAGGGTAACCTGGAGCAGGTGACACAGGAATGCGTCCAGGTGGCTTTTGAATGTCTCCAGAGAAGGAGACTTCACGACCTCCCTGGGCAGCCTGTCCCAGCCACCCTTAATTTATAGAAATTCTTCCTCGTCTTGAGGCGGAACTTCTTGTGTTTTAGTTTATGGCCATTGCGCCTTGTCCTGTCGCTGGGCACCACTGAAAAGACTCTGGCACCATCCTCTTGGCACCCGCCTTTGAGATACTTACATGCGTTAATGAGATCCCCTCTCAGCCTTCTCCTCTCCAGACAAAAGAGGCCCAGCAAACCTTTCCAACCCAACCAAAGCCTTCTAGATTAGGGAATTACACGCGAAACCAAAGACGTCTGTCACACACTGCCGCGGGCTCGGAGCCCCTAGGGCGGACACCGCCGCCGCTGCCGCCGCGGCCGCTGTGGGGCGGCCACACAGCCCCCCCCTGCGGGAGCGGCGGGAGGAGCTGCCCGGGCCCGGGCGCTGACCGGCGACACGGGCGCTGACCGGCGACACGGCCCCGCCACCGCCCGGCTCAGCCGCCTCCGGCCTGCCCGGGACTCCGACCGCCCCTCCAGGGGCAATAGCGCCATAAAGCCCCACGGCTGAGGGCCGCTTCCGCCCGCTGCCGCGTCCCGGTCGGAGGGGTAGGGGAGAGGGCAAGGCGCTCCCAGGGAGGTCTGACAGCAGTTCCGCCCTCCGCGCCGCTCCCGCCCCACGCGCGACCCCGCCATTACCGCTGCTCGCGCCGCCGCCGGGACCCGCAGCGGCCGCGCCAAGGGCACCAGAACGGGCGGGCCGGGAGAGACCACGGGCTGCACAAGGGCGGGGGAGGAAGGCCCTCCCCCCGGCGGGCTCGCTGTGGTGCCTCCCGCTACCCTTCCGCCTGCTGCCCCTCCTTCCCGCCTCCCGCAAAATGGCGGCGAGCGCGGCACGGGCTGGGGGTGGTTGAGGGCAGCAGGTATCCGCTCTTTCACACCATTCTCCTCTTCCCCGTTGTTTTCCTCGTCTCGGACTGGAGTGGGTGCAGGGCTCGCCCCCCGTGACGCTGTCCCCGTCCGGCGAGGCTCGCCCCGTCAGGCCAGGCCTGGGCGCCGGGGCCCGGTGGGACGCTGGAGCCCCGGAGCCCCCGCGCGGAGGAGGCCCCGGCCCGCCCCGCGCTGTGCCCCTGGTCGGGCAGGCCCTGGGTTTGAGAGTCGCGGCCCTGGATGTGCCATCTCTGGGTGTCCCCATCCAGCTCTGTGAAGCTGCTGTTAACTGTGCTGCTCCTAGGGATCCTCTTTTTAATTATTCTTAATGTATATTGTAAAAAACAACCCCACCACTTCCTAAAACAGAAGACCTGCAACGGTCGAATGTTAACATCTGGGACTTACTTGGTATCCAGCAGCTCTATTGAGCAGTACTGATACCGTTAGCCTGCGTATTTTCAGGAATATGTAAAGCTAGATCTAAGTAAATGGACTTTTTCTTTGTGTTAGTCAATGAAACATTTTGTCCCCCATACAGATTAGTTCTTTTGGAGAGTAAGCACTTGGAGAGGAAAATGACATCGATTATCAAGTTGACTACGCTCTCGGGGGTGCAGGAGGAATCTGCCCTTTGCTATCTGTTGCAAGTAGATGAGTTTCGTTTTCTTTTGGACTGTGGCTGGGATGAAAACTTTTCTATGGATATTATTGATTCTCTGAGGAAGTAAGTAGTTCAGTTCGTGCACCTTTTTTTAAAATAGGTCTTGGCCTGTCTTGAAAGTTGTAGAAATTCCATGCAGTGGTATAATGTATGGTGTTGCTAAATCCAAAATTGTTCTTTGTTTTGTGTGTGTTTTACCTGAAGGGAATCACACTGCTGAAACATTTCCCGCAAAAACTTGGGGTTTTTTTCTTGTCGGTCCAGTGAGTTGTGTCTCTTAACTGTAATTCTCAAACTGTTCCATGTTTGTTTTGGCTTGGATAGTTTGTTTGGTTTTTACCGTCGTAAATGTGACACAGTTTGTGGGAGACTGGCTCTCAACTAATTTAGAACGGTTAACTAAGTTTAAAATGGGAGAGGAAGCCTTAGTGTATGTAGGCTGAATGCAAAGCGGTTCAACTCTTGCCTCCTGTTTCAAGTTGAATGGACTGTCAGGAAAATGCCTTCTGTCAGTTCACCAGCCCTGCAAAGTGAAAAAACCCTATAAACCAAAATCTCTCTAGACTTTTATATTGGACGTCTGCAGGTGTACAGCAAGGAGCTGTGTTTCGGTTAGAACCGAAACACAGAAATTTGGGAAAGAAACTAAGCTTTTTGATACTAGTTTTATAGCACTGACACACTTGCAGTGTTTGGAATCTTTTAACTGAGGATTGTTAGGTAGTAAGGATAATTTATAAAATTTTTCAAGTGTCTTATCTGAGAAGCAATTAGATAAAATTCCCTTTTTCATAACAGCCATTGAGAAGAATGTGTGTGCCCCACTTCCTGTGCAAGGGAACAAAAAGCTGTCAGACCAACTTGTATTTTCATTGGTGAAATACATATGGTTTATGCCCTCAAGTTTTTCAATTATGATACATAGAAAGGTTTTAGTCTGAGTTCTAATTTTATGCAACACTTTGCAAGAAAAAAAATTGTTTTCAAAAGTAATAAAATCCCCCAAATGGATATGCTACTTTTCTTAAACAATATGTTTGATCTTTTCTATGTTTAAAGAAATATATTTTGATTTGATGTTTATTAGTCTGAGGATTATCGTGTATTTGGTCCTGTTACTTGGTTCTTTCTCATGAAAAGAAAAAGTTGTAGTCTGTTTTCAGTTGTATAAACAATTTGTAGCACATCTGTGCTGATAGGATTTTTGGTCCCTCAGTGACTTTCTGGTGTCCACATATTTGCTAAGGTCTTCTTCATTAGGAGTTTGATGTGAAACTTACGTCTTCCAGATCTTAAAATTATGCTTTCTGAAATCACTTGTGTTTTTAAGTACTTGAACATTAGGAAACACCTGTAACTTTTAATTATGATTTTTAAAACTGTTCCAAACCTTGAAACGTTGAAGTTTCATTGTTTGGCATTCAGACTGTGTATGTATTCTCAAAATAGCCCTAACAGGAGATACGCAAAACCATACAGAACTCCTTTCAATGGCTTTTGTTTGCCCTCTTTTTACAGGCATGTACACCAGGTTGATGCTGTTCTTCTTTCCCACCCGGATCCTCTACACCTTGGTGCACTTCCTTATGCAGTTGGAAAAATGGGATTGAATTGTGCCATTTATGCAACTATTCCTGTATATAAAATGGGACAGATGTTTATGTATGATCTCTACCAGGTATGTTTAAGTTGATATTTTCATACACAACATCTTTGTTATGGTGGAGTGTTTGAATGCTCTGTACCTCTTTGTTGTTTTAGTCCCGTCATAATACTGAAGATTTTACACTCTTTACATTGGATGATGTAGATGCGGCCTTTGATAAGATACAACAGCTGAAGTTTTCTCAGATTGTGAACTTGAAAGGTAAAGTTGTCACCAAAGCCTCAAGAAATTACTTCTAGTGAAAGGCAATAGAGTAGTTAAGAGTTAAAGTAACTTTTTTAAAGGGAGTGTGTTCTGAAATACTGTGTGTTTTGCAGTGCTGAATTCATTAGCCCATATCAGCCTGTATCAGCTGAATTGTTTGCCTCAGCAATTGTATCTAGAAATGGATAGAATATTCACTTAATGCGGAGGAGGTAATGCCAAAGAATGTTTAGATGTTTGTTTCTCTTATGTGTTTTTGTAGCTTTTCTTGAAATTTACTCATGTCTGTTAAAAGCATTTACTTATGTCTAGTGGTAGATACCTCAGAACTGTTCATAAGCAGTAACACAAGGGAAAACTTTCTAGAGCAGGTTGCAGAGATGAAGTTACAGCATGTAATGGGGATTTAATGGGGAGATCTTCACTGACTCAGATCATATTCAGTATAGCTTATTGCTGGGACCTGTAGCAACCAGACAATCAGCAGCTTTCCACTCGTGTTGAATGTAAAGATCAGAATGAAATAAAAACTCTCTTCTTGAACAGAGACAGATACAAGCTGACCACCAGCAGTTTGTCTCTGAAGTATTTCACAGGTTCATGAATAGTGCTGCCGAAATACTTACCTTCTTATTTGTAAAATAGAAAGAGGATGTTACCCTTGAAAGACTGTAGGCCCCTTTTCAAGATAGTTGTAGCAAGGCTATGTTTGTGCTGGCAATTTTTACATCTAAAGAGTCATTTTAGTGTACAACTTTTTTAAAACAACCTACTTCTTTTATATTTAATGGAGGTGATTTGAAAAGACTCGATGGAGGCATTTAAGAAGATAATGTATGTTGAATTATTAATTATTACTGTGCACTTCATGCAGCAGAGTCAGTGAGTAATTGTCGTGGGTGGTCTCATTTTAATCTGACAAAGATACAGGCTGGTATCAGTGACAGGGAGCAACAGTGCATTTTAAAAGTGCATCAGGTGCTGAAAAGTTCTGTTATCCCTGACTGCAGCACATGAACACCTTTCCTGCTATGGTTTGGCTTGTGTTTGTCATTCAGTAAAGCTTCCGGGTTGTGTAATTTATATAAGTTTTTCTAAGTACCTCAAAAGTGAATGATACAATAAACATTTAGAGCTGGCCCAGAGAGGGTCCTGGCTTTCATCAGCGTGCTTGCTTTCTTGTGATGTGTTTTTTATATAATTTATTGTTTACGTTACAGTGTTGTTGTGTTACTTTACAGTGCCTCTGAGTATCAGTGTGAGATGGAGGGAAGAAGTGATCTTTGCTTTAGTTTCTTTATTCTGGAGGAAATATAAAAGTGAATTGCAGATTGTTTTGACGTTACTGGTTAGATGGGAAGGACAGATATTACTGCTTTTTCATACTTCATTTGACTTTTTTTTCTCAGCAGTAATTTAGGCATTCAGTTGTTTAAAGTTACTATCTCTTGTTCAGAGTAATGGATTATAATATGTGTAATCTACCTAAAATACTGAAAACCTTTGTAGGCAAAGGACATGGTTTGTCAATCACACCATTGCCAGCTGGTCACATGATAGGAGGCACAATTTGGAAGATTGTCAAGGATGGGGAGGAAGAAATTGTTTATGCCGTTGATTTCAACCACAAGAGGGAGATGTAAGTTCAACATAGCAATGTATAGTTCTTAGCTGTGTTAGGTGTGTATCATTTAGTGGGTGATAAAGAGGTGTGGAAGCAGAAGTGCATTTCCAGTTCTAATAAGACCACTAATTTCATGTGCATCTAGATTAATCAGTTTGAAGCAAGCATTAGCTCTGGGTTTCTTTATTCCATTCATTTTTATTTATTTGTAAATTTGAAGCAGGAAGCTTTCAGTAGCTGAGTAATTTGATTTCTGTACATGCAAATATCTGGAAGCTAGCTGCCTTATTTTTTCTTTTAAAATAGAAATGCAAAAAACTGAGATTTGGCCTTTTTTCCACAGCCATCTGAATGGATGTTCCTTGGAAATGTTGAGCAGGCCTTCATTGCTTATTACAGATTCATTTAATGCTACTTATGTACAACCCAGGAGGAAGCAAAGGGATGAACAGCTGCTGAGTATGTATTGTTTGGGCTTCAAAAATATCAGTAATGTGGTTTATTAGCCACTATAAATGATTTTTCTATGAGAAATTCATCGGCATTTAAACTTAAGAACCCTTATTAAAATGCAACAAGTTTTGAATTACTCTTTTCTGATGATCCTGATCCTGTGAGTTAAATGTTTTCCTAACAACAGTGAACTGTATTTGAAAACAGGATATTTTACCCAGTATCCGTAAATCTCTTCAGGGATTTTTAAATTACTCTCCGCAGCACTTTCTTTTTTAAAACTCCATTTTACTTTTTTTTTTTTAATTAAAAAAAGACAAAAGAAATAAGTACCAAGGCAGAGAGATCTTCAGAGCTACTGAGGAAACTCCAGCTCCCTTTAATTTTGGTGGAAGTGTGGATTTGGATCTCCTTTGAAGTTTCATTTGTTTCGGTATTCAGTATGCTTTTGAATATGATTGCTAGTGTCATATAACAAACAAAAGCCCCAAGCCACACCACAAACCTAACTTTGGTTCAAAGTATAAGTAGGTTTTTGTTTTGTTCTTAATTCTTCTTAGCTAATGTTTTGGAGACTTTACGAGGTGATGGAAATGTATTAATAGCAGTGGATACAGCGGGCAGAGTTCTGGAGCTTGCTCAGCTTCTTGATCAGATCTGGAGAACAAAAGATGCAGGATTAGGAGTCTACTCTCTTGCTCTTTTGAATAACGTCAGCTACAATGTAGTGGAGTTCTCTAAATCTCAGGTTTGTTTTGATTTTAAAATCCAATTATGAAGTGTAATGAAACATTTATGCAAAAGCATTTCGTTTTAATGGTAAAAAATGGCAAAGTGCTGGGGGAGTGTCCTTATTCTGTAGTGCATGTTTGTGTCTCAGCTCTTTTGATCAAGTAACACAGAGTCCAGTTCTGATAGTGGGCATGTTTCTTGACACTGATTTCTGGTTTTATGATAAGACTTGTTAGCATGGTTTTTAGTTGTTAAAAATGAGAACTTAAAGTACTTGTTTTGGTGTTGGTTATGCTCAATGTTATTTCTACACCTGCTGAGAAATACTGAAGTAATCATGGGCATATTGCATCTTGTACTTCATATCAGGCTTGTACTGTTGAAGAACTTGTATTCATATAGGTAACTTTCTCTAATACATGTTTTAGGTTGAATGGATGAGTGACAAGTTGATGAGGTGCTTTGAAGACAAAAGAAATAACCCTTTTCAGTTCCGCCATCTCTCCTTATGTCACAGTCTGTCTGATCTGGCTCGAGTGCCTAGTCCAAAAGTTGTTCTTGCCAGTCAGCCTGACTTGGAGTGTGGGTTTTCTAGAGATCTTTTCATTCAATGGTGCCAGGATTCCAAAAACTCTATAATTTTAACTTACCGCACTACACCTGGAACATTAGCACGATTCCTGATTGATAATCCTTCTGAAAAAGTTATAGATATTGAGGTAAGAGTTGTCTCTATAGCTCTAAGTTTTTGTTGTGGGCCATCTGGGGTCATATGGGCAAAACTGAACATAGTTTCCGTTTTGATCTTCTGAAAATTCTTCTAGTGGTGGAGAGAAACCTGAAATCAGTGTATGGCATATTTATTAAATTGTGGATAAATTTACATAAAAATAGGTCTCTTAGTGAGAACTGTAAGATGCTTTTTCATAGTGTGGCAAAATTAATATTCCATAGACCTGAGCATGAAGTTCCTTTTAAATATTTAGACAACCCTTACCTTTGTGTTTTTATTATAATAGAAAAAAATCTGCTTGCAGTTGATGTACGGATCACCACATATGATGGGTTAGTCTTGCTGGAAAATACTCCAGGTTTGGGTCAGGGGAGAAGCAAGTCAAGTTAGTATAGTACATGCCACCAGGATTAGAAAGATAAGTAAATGCTGGAAATTAGGAGACAATGAATTGCTATTCATGCTTTCAAATTGTTTTTAATAATCTCTACACCTGTATCTACTTCTTTCTGGTACACACTGTTAATATATGGAAGTCCCTGTGATTGCAGTGATTATTTCAATACTGATGACGCAGCTTTATTTTAGTTTTAGATTGGATTGAAAGCATTGAATTACAGTGTTAGATTATCACTAGAATTCAGTTTATTCAGAGTGACCTGTACTCAGAAAACAAGAGACAAAATCTACTATTGTTTTGCCAGCTAGGATGACTTTTCCAGCTTCTTTTGGGTTGATGTTAATGATAGAAAAACTAAAAACCGCTGCTCATCTAAGAGTATTTGCCTTCAGTTACTGAAGAGATATTTCCCGAAGACATTTTCAGAAATTTCTGGGAAGTTTAGTTGATTTTAGTATTTTTAGAAATGCTTTCCTTTTAAAGTAGACTATACTAATTAACACTATCATGATGTTGCCATGCCAAGGTGCCGCATGTTTGTCATAGTCTTGTCTTGTATGTGACATACAATTTATACTTGCCCTTGATACCAAAGTACCAACATTCTTGTCAACAGCATGTCAGAGAAGTATTAAAGTTGTGTCAGCTACTCACAATAAAATTAATTTTAATTCTATCTGCAGTTGAGAAAACGTGTCAAGTTGGAAGGAAAAGAACTTGAAGAATACCTAGAAAAGGAGAAACTAAAGAAAGAAGCAGCTAAGAAGTTAGAGCAGTCTAAAGAGTAAGTGTGTTTGCTCATTCGGCTGTTATGATCAGAGTTGAGATTATTCTGCTCCTTCAACTCTTTACAGGGATAAATGAAAATTATAGTTTCAGTAGACTTTTCTGAGGGCACTAAGGAATCAGGAGTGGTTGTTTTTAATCTGTTGTTCTGATAGACCCAGTTTCATCTGCCTTTTGTCTGTGAGCTCTTTTTCAGACACATAAACTGCCCTTGGCCTTGGTTAGTGTTATGTCAGCTGTTATTTTCAGGTCAGTGTGTTTATGTAATATGAAACTTGAAAAAAAAGAAGAAGTGCTAGGTTTTTTTGGAATGTCATTTCAGGGCAGATATCGATTCCAGTGATGAGAGTGATGCTGAAGAGGATATTGATCAGCCGACTTTACATAAGACCAAACATGATTTGATGATGAAAGGTGAAGGTAGCCGGAAAGGAAGTTTCTTCAAACAGGCAAAAAAATCTTACCCAATGTTTCCAGCTCCTGAAGAAAGAATTAAATGGGATGAATATGGTGAAATTATCAAGTATGTGGTGGTAATGTATACTAATGTAGTATCTCTGAAATAACCAAAAACTAGAAGGAATTAAAATCAACATTTTGTCTCTTTTGCAGCATTGTTATATGCTCTTCAAACTGCTAAGTCTTACAGGGAGCTTATGATAGAATTGAAGCTGCAGAGTGCTGATCCCCACTGTTGTGTTCACACCTCTTAGGATGCATTTTTACTCCAGGCTTTTTTTTTTTAAAATCGTATGAGATAGAAGATTTAAAATTCTTTTAACCTGACTTTCTTGTGCTTTAAATTACACTTAATGTTAAATTTGTGAGGTGAAAAAACACTGTTCATCCTAGCAAAATCTAGTGATACTCCTTTGCATAAGGAATACTTGCTAGAAGTGCTTGATTTGCTAGTATTTCATAAGTTATTCAAGTTTTTTTTTAAGATAGGAAAGTCATATTTTCTGTTCAAGTATGGAAATACTGAAGGCAGATGTAGTAACGTTGTTGTTACAAAAGGATCTTAGTAGTAATAGTCAGCACTGTTTGTTTTTATATTAGGTAGTGCTTCGGTTTTACTCTAAAAAGCAAAATGCCTTTCATTCTTTAGACCTGAGGATTTTCTAGTTCCAGAACTTCAAGCAACAGAAGAAGAAAAAAGCAAATTAGAGTCTGGTTTGACAAATGGAGAGGAGCCTATGGACCAGGATTTATCAGACGTTCCTACCAAATGTATTTCTGCAACAGAATCTATGGAAATTAAGTGAGTGACTTTGTTCTCGTCAGTTCTCCTAGAATGGTGTCATGGTTACAGTGCAAATTGGGTAAAAGGCTAGCTTGGATTTAAGAAAGTGGGAAAGGTCTTGATTTTTGTTTATTTTTTTCCCCAAGCTAAGCTGAATTTTACTAGTCTTTCTGGGAGCACACAACAGTCTTACGGTTCCCCACTCTTAAGAAATGTGGTTTGTTCCCTGTCTTGTGGAGACAACTGGAAGAAGTAGAAGAAATAATACAGTAGTGTGTTAGCATAGATACATATGTTTTGTTAAAAGGATAACATATTCAAATATGCTTCTTTCATGGATAACTTTTTTTTTTTGAAAACTGTGTAAGTGAATTTTGTGAATGTATAGTGTTAAATACACGCACACTAATATTTGACAGCTGTATTTTACAGATCTGTAATATACCTTGTACTGACAGCTTTTGTTGATGTAGAATAATTAAAAAATGTCTTAATGAAGTATTTTGGAGCACTAAGAGGTTTAATCTTTTAAACTAAAACATATTATTCTTGGATTTCTCAATTCAAACTAGAGCCAGAGTTACATACATTGACTATGAAGGACGTTCAGATGGGGACTCAATTAAAAAAATTATTAACCAAATGAAACCAAGACAACTGGTCATTGTCCATGGACCGCCTGAGGCCAGTCAGGACCTTGCAGAATGTTGCAGAGCTTTTGGTGGAAAAGATATTAAAGTTTACATGCCCAAACTTCATGAAACTGTAGATGCTACAAGTGAAACTCATATTTACCAGGTAAGGTGCTGGAATTTTAGTTGTGTAACTACTGTGGACTGTAGTAGAGCTGTATGGGCAGAATGTAATTTGCCCTCTGCTCTTTGGGAGGGGAGAGGTGGTACTAGCTGTACTGCCTGTGTGTACAGTTAGTTTTGTGTGATCAAGGCATTGGTAGTGTTTTTCTGTCTTCTAGACAAGCATTCTCCTGATGCTTATTATTCATATTCATTCTCCTGATGCTTATTATTCATTTGAAAGCTTGAATGTGAGATCAGTGTGTAGTGCAGAAGGCAATGTTCATGTCCACAGGGACATCAGTTTGCTTTGTTGAAGGATTTATAAATTTATAATACCTAAATTTAGAATACCATTGTATACTAGCTGCAATTCAGGATTCTCTTTGGAATCTGAAATGGAGCCTTAAAGAGCTAGAAAATAAAAATTCTTGATACTTAAATAGTACCTAAGACTGAACATGTAAAGTTAGGAGCAAGTTAATGATAAAAACAAGACACGCATACCCCCAAAAACTTAATGTGATGATTCTTGGAAAGTGAGGTTATGATGATGTATTGCTCTGTATTTGCCATGAAAATTAAATGCAATATATTAAGTTATAAATAAGAAATAACTTGTGTGAATTGTGTGAAAATTGTGTATGGTCCCAATTAAATTTTTGAAGTTGTTTAGAGGGAAGTCTTTCACAAGCACTTTTGCAGTAGTCATTTATTCCTTTGTTCTTTTAAAGTTAGTAGAAGAACATTGGTAGAATTGTTGAAAGAGGTACTTCTGTTTCTTTCCAGAGAAAAGTGTTACTCTCTAGGAAGTAAAAAAAATCATTATTAAAAATCATCTAGTTATGAGAGCCTTAAAACAGCATGTTTTCTGTGTTTGGTTTGTTGGTTGTTGGGGTTTTTTTGCTTTTTAAAACTGTAAGAGAGTGGGCTGTGCTGTAGATGGGTGGGTCGTTGGTAGTTGTGTCTTTCACACAGTTGCAGCCTTGATTGCACTGTGGGAATCATGGACCTTCTAATGTGCATAACAATCTCTAAGAGTAGAGCTTTATTTAAAGGATTAAAGTCCTAGAGTCCACCAGAGGAATCAGGGTACGGACACTTAAAAGTCTCATATTTACAACATCTTCTCTTACAATAAAATATGAATGATAATTTTTTTGGAGGGTTGAAATTTGGAACTATTCATCAATAACCTAATTGTAGCTATAGAAACTTTCTCTGAATTTGCTAAGGCCAACCGAGGGACAGCTTGGCTGGAAAAAAGGTTCCTGGTTTTTAAAAGGAAATGATTGCTCTTGCTGTAAATTTGACTCGGGTTTGCAGTTCTGTAGGTTCTTTTGTTATTTTAGCCAAGATGAGAGAGGTGTTGATCTCTGCTGCTTTTAAAGTTGTGATATGAGTGTTACACATATTAAATTTTAAAGTATCTTGCCTCGGTGATACCAGTTCCTTCCTTTCTCTCCACAAGAGTGCATGAACCAAACCCATTGGAGAGACAGTGAAGAGAAACTTGCTAATCTTTAATGCTTGAAGTAAGAACTCTGTATTTTTCATGAAACTAATAGTACTTTTATTTTTGTGCAACCCAGGTCAGGTTGAAAGATTCTCTTGTCAGCTCTCTTCAGTTCTGTAAAGCCAAGGATGCCGAGTTGGCTTGGATAGATGGTGTTCTGGACATGAGGGTTTCAAAAGTGGATACTGGAGTTATTCTGGAAGAGGGAGAGTTGAGGGAAGACGAAGACTTAGAGATGCAAGTGGACGTGCCTTCTTCAGACTCGAGTGTGATTGCACAACAGAAGGCCATGAAAAGCCTCTTTGGTGATGATGACAAGGAGATGTGTGAGGAGAGTGAGATCATTCCTACTTTGGAACCTCTGCCACCTCATGAGGTACAGAAATGATGCTGGTCTGGATTTCTTTTACAAAGACCTCTGTATTCATTTGTCTTTTGCTAGTGCTTAGAGGTTGATACTGTGATCTTACTCAAATGAAAGCCTAACTGAAACTGGGTTTTCATGTTTGGGTTTCTCTTTGTTAACCCAGTGCTGTTCTTTGTTCAGCTTTTATGCTTTTCAGTGAGGATGATCTTTTGCATGCATTAACAGTGCCTAGCATACAGTATCACATATTTATGAAGATAAGATTTCAATTAGCGTATCATATCTGTAATTAGTACTTGCAGACAGAGAAATTAGTTGGTGTTAGTCGCTTTTGGATTTTATAATGTTTTGTTAATGCTATGGAAAATATTTCATATACTTGAGATACAGATCTTTGACATTCATATGTCTGCTTCTATAGTAGTGATTTGAGAGTTCATTACATTTATCTTTTCTACAAATTTACCCTTACTCTTAAAATATTTTGCATTTTAGGAAATATTGTTTTATCTTTCTCTTGCATGATTCCAGTACTTTTTAATCCTAGAGTTGCTTTTTAAGATTCTCTGTTTCACAGTCCTAAATGTAGTCTGTTCTGGGAGCTGGACAACTATGGAGACAACTCTAAAGCCTGTTCAGATTAATGACAACCATCATAGCACCCTGTACTGATCAGCAGTACAGCTCACTGCAGCTCAGTCCCTGACATAGCATGGCTTGGAAGAGGGATCTTCATTGTCAGCTTTCCATTTGTCTTCAATATGTGCGCAAAGAAAAAACTTTTGCTTTGCCTGATGGGTAACTTCTAAGGCCTTTCAATCCTGAAGAT
This sequence comes from Corvus kubaryi, assembly GCF_017639235.1. Taxonomy (NCBI): domain Eukaryota; kingdom Metazoa; phylum Chordata; class Aves; order Passeriformes; family Corvidae; genus Corvus; species Corvus kubaryi. The sequence goes on from NW_024582054.1 coordinate 20,594,133, forward strand.
GTATTGCTGCAGGTGAACAGAAATAGAGCCAATCTTCTAATTTAGAGTCCTTTAGTTGAGGCCGCACTGCTGCCTATGCAATAATGAGATCTTTGGCAAAATGTAAGGTGTTAAATAGAAGTAGTAAAATTGTGTGTGTTGTTTTGAAGGTTCTTGGACATCAGTCTGTGTTTATGAATGAGCCAAGACTGTCTGACTTCAAGCAGGTTCTCTTGCGAGAAGGTATACAAGCTGAATTTGTAGGAGGAGTGCTTGTGTGCAACAACCTGGTGGCTGTCCGCAGGGTAGGTCTTCTGTATCTTAATCTCTTCGGCAAATAATATTATAATATGTATTATTTTAGTAATAAATTAAAATATTATTTTAATAATAAGTTCCTCATTAGTGTAAAGATAATAAATTGAAACATGTCTTTTGTTTCAGACTGAAACAGGGCGCATTGGATTGGAAGGCTGCCTCTGCCAGGACTTCTATAGGATAAGAGACCTTTTATATGAACAATACGCTATTGTCTAAGGAAAGTGCTGCAAAGGTGTTTTCACTTGAACTTTTACAGACAATGGAGGTTTCTCCCAGTTCTGACTTTTTGTAGTTTTCTAATTTATACAGGGAAATCTAATTCATAAAGAAAAATTAGCTGTCATGAACATGTAAGTAACTGCTATTGTTGTTCATAAATCTATTGGTACATTCCATGTAGTTGACTCTTAAACTGTTACAACTTGGCATCTCCCACATAACACATTTTAAATGAATCTATGAACACTTCTCAGGAAAGGTTCAATTTGTGAGGGCATGTTTTGGTTTCACAGATTTCCTGCCAAAGAGTACAAAATATGTAAAAGTCATTTTTTCTGTTCTAAAATAAGATGGGATAAAGAACTTTGGTTTCTTTGGTTTTCTTCATTTTGGTTTCTGTGTGGTTGTTTTTGGTTTCGGTTGTTTGGGGTTTTTTTTAGTAAGTTTGATTTGGGTAACAGTCTCAAATATTTTCATCTTCTGTTTTTAATTTGAGGTTAGTTGAAGTACATTATTAACAGCACACTTAAAGCTAGACTACCTAAAGTTTCCCCAGTGTTAATCTGGCTGCATCTTAATGCTGTATCTGTTCCATCTTACTGATTTGTTCTGAAACAGCATTTCATATTCTATATGAAAGTATTAATTTGCAAGATAAAAAAATTACTTGGGCAATTACTCTAGGAAGATTGGATGATATTTTCAGGCAGTTTAAAATGCAGTAATTGTGCTTCAAAGTAACTTCTGCACAAACTTACAGAATTTGTAACTCCTAGCTCTTGCAAAATTATGCCAATTGTAAAACATTTTCCAAGTTCTGATTTTAATACTTTTCAAAGTCTAAAGCCTTTATCCATGCACTGCTGTTTGTTCAGAGTCCCATGACCCAAGTTCAAGAAGATCTTTTCTCTTGAAATCTGCATTCATGTGATGTATTTAATAATTTTGTGCCATGTTCTGTTCTAGTTGACAGTGAGACTTATTGTAGCTGCTGATGCTAGGAATTGACCTTCCTTTTTAGGTGAGGATAAGCACAGTTTTGAGTTCATTAATTTCTCAGAAATTAACTTATGAAAACAAATGGCCTCTTGAGTTTGTTTAATCCTTTTCTTCCCTGTCCATGTGTGAAACACCAGCTTTGGCAGTGGAGGGTTGTTTGCTTTTTTATATCAAACAGCAATGTAATATATGCTCTTTGTGTGTATGCTTAAATAAAACCTTTTGAAAAAGTGGCAAAAAATAGCCCTGTGGGCTATCAATGGAAAGCTAATTTACTTTGTCATTCATTCTCAACAAAAATTTTCTATCTGATCTACAGACTATTCTGTTTAAAATAGTAACTTAAAAGTGAAGACTGTGTTAAACATCTGGTAGAACTATATACTAGAAATGTAAAAAACTTGAAAATGGAATGTGGAGTGAGAATGTATTTTCTTACACAAAGAAAAGCTAAGGATAACTAGACGGCTCAGTTTTCTGGGTTTTTTTCTTAACAGTCTAGAAAAATGTGTATTTCCCTTATATTGGCAACCAGAACCTCTTAGAAATGCTCTCGTTTTGTAGCAATGCTATGTAAATCTATATGATGCTGAACACTTGTTGCTGAATACTATTGTATTACTATTGTTGCTGATACTAGTGAACTTTTAAAAAGTGAGTTACTTTGTACATAATCATATTGGCCTAGGACTTTTACCTTGAGGGCTTAGGATGGGATTACATACACCTGCATGGAATATACTAATAAAGAAAAAACCCCTTAGGAAGTAAAAAATAGTGCTGTTTTTAAGAAAAAGATAAAGACAACACAGTGTGATCATAAACCTTTCTATCAGTTTTGTTTGTTTTTTTAACCTACTGATACAAATCCAGCTAAGGTCAACAAAATTTTAGTGTTATCAGTCACTAAATTCTAGTGTGTGCTGACAGAGACCCCCAAATTAGTGCTATCACTGAGGAAAAGTCTCAAGTATAAGCAAAACAGCTAACTGCTTATTTTAGTCTATTCAGCATAAGGGTGGCTGAAGTGTGAAATCACACCTAGGAAGCTGGCATGCAAGGTGACAGTAGTCAGCTGAGTGCTGGGACTGGAGTTCTGGACATCTGTAGAAAATGTATCCCAGGCTGTACTGGTGCTGTGGGGCAGGTGTGCTCCTCAGCTGTGCATGCAGTGCTTGTAAGCAGTGTGCAGCTGAAGCCAATGCCCATTAATTTTGCCTGTTCTGCTGTCAGTTCCCTGATACGTTCTTAACTATGATTTGCTTTAGACAGTAATTGAACTTCTCTGTATAATTTTCAGAGTTACTAGTCAGGTTCTTGTTTGTATTTGAACTAAAAGATTAATTTCTGCTTACCTTCACAAAATGTCAGTGCTGCCACGATCTGTAAGTTGTATTTTCTGACTTCTGTGTTTTCTTCATTAACAGTAAAAATGTGACAAGGAGTACCATTTCTTATTCGCTAATCTGTTGCCCTTGAGGGTAAGAACATTACCGTCAAACCTAGTTTTGGTGTTCACCAGTTAAAAATATTTCCTTCCAAGGCTCCTGGATAGTTCAAATTCCTCAGATAAGAAGAGCCAAGGGTATATGGAGACACAGGAAAGGTGGAAACTTGCCGCCTTCCATCCCCAAAGTCTGTAGTACTTGTGGGTAAATCCTAGCTCTTGTAGTCTCTTCTTCCTGTACCTCTGTAGTAGAATGTGAAGACATGTTTTAAAAGATTAAGGGAATGCAGAAGCAGAATTCTAATGATAAAAAAATAATTCTAGCATTAATTATTATGCTGTTCCTATTATCAAAATATAGCTTAATTTATAACCCTGAGTTAAATAACATTGTTTGTGACAGTTTAATTTTTAATCATTTTACTTCGACAATATGAAGTGAAGGTGAAGTGAAGCTGAAAATCTTCTCCATCCTTCAACAATATTTAGACTTAACCAGATCCACTTCTTAAAATATGCTCTAAATGGAAAGGTAGGATGCCCAGCATTCTGTCAGAGTTAACAGTATTGTGACAGCATTTGAGATCTGCTTGCTGCTACAACTTGCTTGGAAATGTAGGGATTTTCCCATATCTCTGCTTGCTTTTAACTGGGGTCAAATGCTATTCATTAGGAATTAACAAGCAGAGACAGCCTTCCTCCCCACCCTCCAATCTAAATAATTATTATAGATGGTCATACCCTAAACCACTTGTTTTGTACAGAATCAAGATTTCTTTGATAAGGCATGACATGTATTAATACTACAGGTAGGAAGGGGGAGTGTTTTGCCTGGGGTAAACACTTAAACATGGTTCTGGGCAGGACAGGGTTAATTTTTTGCAGCAGCCAGGAGGGGCGTGGCCAGGACCCAGAGGTTATTCTGTGCCACCTCAGGTCATTTTCCAAGAATGGGGAAGGGGTTGCTTCCTGCTCGGGTATTGTTGGGCTCCCTTTGGTGTAGGGGTGAGCATTTGCATGGGAATCGTTCGCTTCCCTCATACACTTTTGTTACTGGTGTTGTTGCTATTACTGTTCATTTTCTTATTTCATTGCTGTTTCTGGTAAATTGTTCTTATCTTAACCCATGATCTTCACATTTTGTGACTCCAGTTCTTTTCTTCAACCCCAACAGGGGAGGGAGAGGGGAAGGGAGGAGCAAACAAGTGGCACATGGTTTGGAGCGTTTTGGTGGGAACGTTAAATGGGAGAATACCATTCCTAAACCATGAAAACTACTAACATTTTTTGAGTCTTTGTCAAAAGTAATCTTACTGTAAGGGTCTGAATGTTGCATGATATTCTGTTTCATGGTTTTTAGAGCTGTTTTCATAGTTTTGAAAAGGAAGTGCTGGGGAAGATGATCTCATAGTCAAATCTGATAAAGAAATGTATCTAGTAAACAGAATTTTAGCACTTGGTCTGAAAACTCTGTAAGAAACCAATGGTAGTTCAAACTGGGATAATGAAACTAGATCAAAAGAATCTATAAAATTGCCTGTTGACATTCATTTTTAAAAATATTTTAAACAGTATTAAGTGTTACCTTCTCTTAAGACTCTTTTTGATTGGGTAAGAGATATAATACAAAGATCAAAATTTCATAGAATCATAGAATGGTTTGGTTTGGAAAGGGCCTTAAAGATCATCTTGTTTCAGCGCCCTGCCACGGGCAGGGACACCTTCCACTAGACCAGGTTGCTCAAAGCACCATCCAACCTGGCCTTGAACACTTCCAGAGATGAGCCATCCACAACTTCTCCGGGCAACCTGTGCCAGTACGTCACCCCCACTCTGAAGAATTTCTTCCTAGTACCTAATCTAAATGTACTCTTTTGGTTTAAAGCCATTCCCTGTTGTCCTTTCACTTCATGCCCTTGTAAAAAGTCTTCTCTCCAGCTCTTCTGTAGGACCCCTTTAAGTACTGGAAGGTGCTCTAAGGTTTCCCCAGAGGTTTCTCTTTCCCAGTCTAGACCACCCCAGCTCTCTGAGCCTGCCTTCATGGGAGAGGTGCTCCAGCCCCCTGATCATCTTCGTGGCCCTCTTCTGCAGTTGCTCCATCAGGTCCATGTCCTTCCTGTGCTGCGGACCCCAGAGCTGGATGCAGTGTTTCAGGTGGGGTCTCACCAGAGTGGAGGAGAGGGCAGAATCCCCTCCCTCACTCTGCTGCCCACGCTGCTGTGTATGCAGTCCAGGATACAATTGGCTCTTTGGGTTGCAAGGGCACATTGCCAGATCATGTCTATCCTACATCACCAGCATTTATTTTGGGAGTCTTGTTGCATGGCTTGTTTCCTTCAAGTACAGACCAGGGTGGTTAGCCAAAGTTGAAGTGAGCACTAATCATCTTTTTAAGAGTACTTTTTTTATTTCTAATGAAGTTGAAAGCTTCCAGTATAACAACACAAGTTTTTGTAGAAACTCATTTCCATGAAGGGTACTGGAAGGACAAATACTTCATTGAATGGTTTGGATGATATAAAATGGCATAATAAACAGTATATGTTGTGAACTGTTAATGTACATCACACTGCTGGACCAGTATTAACCAAGGGATGAAAGAGCATGTTGTTTCAGATCAACTACATTCATTACATTAATTAAATTCTTAATTCTGTCTTAGAGTTTTCTGGCAGAGGAACTCTGAGGAGTGGTTGCAGTTCCATGGTAAGGGAATGGATCCTTCCTTTCAGCTCAATAACACTTCCTCACAGTGGTAGAAGAGGAATTAGTTATGAGTATGTGGGAAAACAAGATTGTTTCGTGCAGTGAACTTCAAATTTTACTGTCTTTGATAGGTTATGTATTACCACTGTGACAAAAAGTAAAAAATCCAAAAAACAACCTCACCTCCTGCATTATTTAGTAGAACTTCCAGTAAGCTCTCTAACTGTTTTCCTGGAAGAGAAGGATCCATACAAACTCTAAAGGTTAGAAGAAGCAAGTTTGCTGTATGAGCTTTAAGCAGTAAAAACCTGCCTGTTGTTGCATAATCCTCTTAGGTGATGCAAGCTGCATCTGTGATTCAACAGCTGAATGATAATGAGCTAAACATCTGCAAAAAAGTGTAGTTTGTAACTGCAATCTGGCAGTCACCAATTTTGGTAATGAGAAAATACATTATTTTGGTTGTGCAGGCTTTTCTTAAACATTTTTCATTTTCAGTGCAGCTTTTTGGAAGTGATAAAAACTTCTCTAAAAGCTACTTTTGACAAATGAGTCTAAAGAAATTTGCAATGGTGGTCATTTCAGTTAAAAAATAATACAACCCAAACCACAAGCTTGCTGTTGAACTTGGCCCAAGGCTGATACCGTTTTTGTAAAACTGACTCTGGAAAATTACATGGTAAACTAATGGAGAGAATTAATCATGTTGTGTAGTGGTGGCTGCTATGCCCTTGCTGGTATTTAAGATGTAGAAAATAAAGCATAACATTTAATGTCAATAACAATGTCAGAACTTTTGCAAGTAAATAAAAATTCCATCTTCAAAATGTTGAAGGTTTTTATTTTTAGATGTAACAAATTATTTTTTCCTTTGTTTGTGGCTAATTAGTTTATAGGAATATATAGGTGTGAAGAATGAACTCTTAACAACACAGCTGTTAAGCAACAGCTCTTGGAGTGATCGATTTCTCAAGCGGTGGTTTCATTGGTACCTTTTTAAAGCTGTCACTTAACTCAGTTACCTTGTCTGCAAGAAGTCTTGTTTAGTTGTCTCACCAGTTCTGAACTACGTTGTGATACACAGTCATTTACTCAACTGCTTTCCAGCTCTGTAAATCAGAACAAGAACTCTTAATTTGGAGTGAGGCAGTTTGGATCACTGAGTTCTAGCAAAGAAAAAAAAAAAATCAGTAATAGCCTAGAGGTTGAAAGATAAGGTTTTATTGGGGTTGAAGGTTGCAGTTTTATGTAAAACCGTTGCAGTTAATCTAATCCAGAGAACAACTTCTTCTCCAGCTCTTTATATTTTTGTAGAAAGAGCAAAAATGTGACTGACCACACAAGTATCATACGTTATTTTCCAGTATACCTTATTTTACAGTAGTTGTGTCAAATTGTGGGTGTTTAATCTTTTAAATCCATCTGTATAAGTTTTATAGTGTGCTCATCTCAGCTGTTATTGCCAAAGTTTTTCAGCAATAATTCTGAAGCAGGTAGGTAATACGTTGTTATCAGTGGTAACACTCAAATTTTGCAGTAAAATTGTACAAGAGGATTTTGAAAGATCCTTGAAAGGAAAGGATGTAGTTAGAACTTAATCATCACTGTTTAATTTCTGTATCTGCCTAGGACACAGCGACAGGAACAGCCTTCTAAGGAATGTTTTCTGATGCCACTGCAATGAACTGGTCAAATAAAGAAAAAATGGTCAGCAAAAAAAAAAACAACGTTACCCACAATTATCTAACTAGCCTGTTGCATACGCTTCATGATGTGAACCTGAAAATGTTTTCATGGTGTGGATTACATATCAAAAAGTGTGAGATTGGGTGCGATAACATTGCCAATCATTTTGTAATTTTACCATGTGTCTGGGGCAACAGATATACCATATCCAAGTAATTATTTCTGTTAGTGCACTATTATTGTATCTTTGGTTGTTTTCAGAGAACTTGTTTAACTTTCATGGAGCAAAAACCCCTGAGTGTGATGTAATCAATACTTCATAAATTATTGGCAGGTGCTCTGCAAGACATGGTAATGAACTGCTTTGACAAATCATCAGGGAATTACTTCTTCTGCTGTTTTGCAGCTCCTGAAGGAGTTGCACAGCTGGCGGAGCATATTGCCCGTCACCATGCCAGACTCGGCATTTGAAAGGCTGCCAGATTGCTTTGTGCTGTTGTGCTTGTCATGGATCAGCAGTTTGCAACAGTATGAAGATAGTAAGTGTTTTATTCTTTGCTCTTTGGAGGATCACACAAGTTAATACTGCATTTATAAAGCGTCCAACCTATTTTCTGAACCTACCAGTACTTGGTTTGCATTACCTGGTTAGATTAATCTTTATGCTGCAAGAATCTATAGAGAAGTTATGTTTTTGAAATACTCTGGTAAAATTTCTCTTAGCATCAATGTTTGGAGTCACTCTGTATAGCCTGCTTTTCATGTTTTATGTAATTTTATTATGCTTTAGTATTTCTTTCATAATCTCCCTGACTTTACTAATGCACAATATTGCAAAAGCAGTATAAAACTAGTCATCAGACTTTAAATCATTTGTGTATCTCTAAACCTCTTATGCTGATTAAAAGTGTTAAGGCTATTAGTATTTTTTATGTAACTGGGTCTAAATTTAGTTTCTGTTGCAGTCCAAAAACACTCTGATATTGCAAACATAATGTGCTTCCTTTTGGAGTTGATGGTAACAGTTTTTCAGCACAGCTTTTGTGTTTCTGTGTACTAATGACTTGAATAGTTAACATTGTGTTTATTGTAGAAGTTCAGTAGTGACTTCCCATAGTTCTGATTTCTCTTCCAGGAGTGTCAAAATACTACTTTTGTTGTTGTGTGAAATATGATTTTATTTACTTCTGTAAATAAAAAATTGGTTTTTATTTAATTCTTGAATTTTTAAAAAGTTATTTGAGTAGCCCATAGGTTACTGCTCCATTGGTTGGAAGGACAGGACTGTTAATATTTTTCCTCAGGTAAAATTATTCTGGTTCTTGTATGGAGAGACAAAAAGAAAAGGAAGTGTTAAACTGGAAAATGTTAGATAGCATGTATGTAGCCCATACCTTCCAAGCTGAATAGCTGTAAAATGCCTGCATGACAGTCTCATCCTGCAAAACCACACTTAATTGTCCATTCTGTGTAGTCTGGTCTAACTGTTTTAAGAACCCAGTTATGAAAAAGCAACAAAGTCGTGCCATCACATGGCATCACATCACATCACAGATTTTATTTCCTGCAATATTGTGCATTGCCTTTGGCCAGTGACAATGTGTGGTCTTAATTTCACACGCACACAAGTTTTATGTCATAGATGACAGCTTGATGCAAAAAGTCACCTTAAAAAAAAAAAAGAGTACTGGTGTTGGAGGTATGAGAATATCCAATGAAGGAAATCATAGCTCTGTGTTCAAGGAGCCTGTTGGAAAGACTGAACATTTTGAACATGAGTAGTAGCCTTCCTGCTATTTACATACAAAAATGAGTGCCTTTAAGCTCATGTATGGAAATGGGTAATTACATTATGTTTTTATAGAACACAAAATCGAAGATCGTATTTCTAATGCATGTGTGCATGATCTCAGAAACAGCTAGAGACTGCATTGTGTGAGCCGTATATACAAGTCAATAGTTACATACCTAGGAGTACAGCACTTGACTGCTTCTGGTAATTTTACTCCTACATTGGCAGGACTGTTCCATTGATTGTTTTCTAAGAAACAAATAGCTTCCAAATTATACAGTTATTTTTTGATCTGTGAATGGAATTTTCCTTTGCTTGTCAGAACATAGGCTCTTACAATGCTGAAGTGGTTCTAAAACAATTCATCTAGTCAGGGGGCAATATGTTTTCTTTGAAATTGAGCATTTCTTTGAGACTGGGAAAGGATATCTGCCTTGGTGTTCTTGGTTTGGAAATACAGTATGGATGGAGTGAAGAAAGAGCTTTAGGCAACATGGAAGGAAGGAGAAATAACCAAAACTGTGATGACTTTTCTAGGGACATGGTGTTCTGCTTTGCTTGAGAGAGTTACTGATGTCTTGTCAATTATTCCCCATAGAATTAAGCATGAGTTTAAGCATTGGAAAGTTTTAGTGGCTAATTTTTCAGCTTCTTCAGGCCTGTCATGTCAGAAGATAATGGTGTATGTTTTTTTCCCAGGATGAGATTAGGTTAGGATTATGAACAGCATCATAAAGAATTAAATTCATTGATCACACAGCAGAGTCTGCAGGTCTAGGTTTGATGGCTGCAAGTTGTTTATGAAGTGTTCTGTGCTGGGTGATTTATTTGATTCATAGTTCAGGTTATGGCTAAGGGCAGGGCTAGGGACACCAGGTTGCAAATGGAAATTTTGTATGGTCTCATGGTGAGAGAAGCAAAAATGAGGCTTGGTATCGATACAGAGAAGAGCACTAAAGGCAAATCATGGCTATTCTTGGAAACTTCCACTTTATCAACTGATACTGGGTTGACGCCAACAACAAGAAGTTACAAGACTCTTTGTTTCTTGTCTATTCATAAAGTTCTAGCAAATGCAGCGCTCCACTGTCACTGGTCAAAGTGTTAGTCTGTGTGGTTTTGTGTAACTTGTTGGACTAACAGATATTTACTTCTGCTTTTTATTTCATTATATTGATCATACCATTCTTTCACTTAATTATTCATTAGATAGTTCAATCATATGTAATTCTATGAAATACAGAACTAGAGAGAATTTTTATAGTTGGGCTGCTCAATACTGAAAAATGTTTTTAGTGTTAAATGGATTTTCATTATGGTATTGCCTTTTTTTAAATTCCGTGAGCTTTCTGAAACAGTGTTTAAAACAGTACTAATTTCCTAAGTGTGTACTTCTGTAAGCCTTGATTTCTGATTGCAAATGCTCTGCCACATCTTCTATGTATTGTGGCTCTAAGAGGGCAGATGCAGGGAAATCTCTGAATAGGGTATTACACTTTGAAAGTCTGCTGTCTACTGATGTACGTACAAGTGTAAAATCTCTCTCCTAATAGTGCTACACACTGTTTATTGCACAGAGCTTTGGCTTCTTTTGTGTGACTGATGAGAACAGCTGAAATATAGCATTGTTTACATTATTTTGAAAACTGTCAAGTCAACTGCTTGGTTTTGACTCCAAGTTTTCTTTTTTTGATTGTCTAGCAAATTTGTTGCCCTGGAGTTGGTAAGTAGCTTTTGTCACTATGCAAGCAGCTGAAATTTAGTAGCAAGACACCTCTAATATCTAGTCTGATTGGGCATCTCTGTATGCTGATAAATGGTATGCTTCAGGGAAGATGAGGGGGAAAGATGGAAGGGGTGAAGACAGGCAGATTCCTGCTTGGCTGTCTGATTATACTGCTGTGGCATATACTTAAGAATTACTTTCTGGATTGTCAGCTTCAGCCTATTTGTGATGTATTTTTATAATACTCTGCTTTAGCCTAACTACCTCCTCTGGGCTTTTTTCTCTTAGTTGGATGGGTAGAAGTCTTCTACTCTATCATCTGCTGCAGTGTGTGGATAGAAGAGTACTTACGCTTTTACTAACACCCGGTATATCATGCAGGTGAATAGAAGCCTAGTGCTCCTTTGCTGCCTATGGAAAGTGGAGGATGTGATCCAGAACATGAGAAGTTGAGATTTTCCCTTGGTATCTTCTGGATTTCTGCACCGTATCTCCAGAGTTCTCTGTGCATTTCTTCCCCTTAGAAGTCTCTGTTTATTCATGGATACAGTGGATGGGTGGTTGTCTCAAATGCCCTTTTTTATTTATTTTTTTATTTAGGGAGACTAAGCTCGAGAGAAGAGTACATTAAAGCAGCATCCTTGAATTTCTTCCTCCAGTTTACAGTTCCATACATTTTGGTTCTTTCAGACACCTTGGTTCTCTTGGGACACTCAGAAGCTCTGCTTTTTGGGGGTTTTTTGTGAGCTCTTTTAGTCAACTCAATGCTTTGTTGTTTTTCTTTTCTAGTCTTTTCAGTTTGTGCCAGTGGCAGTTCTGAAATGAAGCCAAAATTAGGATGTAGAGTCTCAGTAGCTCAGAAAGCTTGGGGGTTATCTCGTAACACTTGTGGTGTATTGACTGTTTATTGAGAGAGGAGTTGCTGTTCTTTGGGGATGTGTGGATGCCCATATGAGGCAAGGCTGTCCTTGATTTCAATGCTTCAGTCAAGAAATGGGATATTAGCCTAATAGAAATTGTCTGCCCCTGCATTGCTGCTTGTTCTTTAACTTTACTGTCTGATTAAACTTCTGCAATTCATGGAATAAACATCTCAATAATACAGTCACAAAATGTGTGGAAGCTACAAAGACTGTCAGTCACTGTTTGAAGCATGAAGTTTTTTCCTTGGTTCTAGTCTTCTAGGAATAAAAAACATGTCTAATTTTCCATGACTTTTGGTGAAATTTGATGGGCAGAACTGTCTTTTCAGAATATTGCATTCCTGAAGATAATAATGCTGTCTTGAATGGTAAAATATCAAGGAGGTTCTACATATTTTTGAGTGCTTTTCATCGTATCCAGAAACTGCAGAAATAACTAATTTCAGAATCCTCTTGGCTAGTTACTACTAGCTACATCATTAAAAGAACGTGGTAGAACACATTGTAGTTTGGAGATGAAAAGTACATTCTCCTGCAATGATCAGATGAAAGTAAGCAATGAATTTCAGTGCAAACACTTCCTCTGTGCCTGTTACGTGCTTGAAAAGAATTCCCAATATAAATGCAAGTGCAAGCCATTTTGATTAGACAAAAAAGCAAATCAAAAAAGAAGAAAAGGCAGAGTGTGGGATACAAGTTGGCCAGAAATCAGAACTGGTATGGCTAGTATTAGTGAAGACCAATTCTTTGTCCTACAAACCCAACTCATGTTTATGCCATGTGTTTGTGTGATGTCTTGCCTGCCACGTTCACTTGCCTGCCTAGTTCCAGGTTCTGTGCTCTAGAACATAGAGCACCATGAAGACTCAAAGTCTGCACTTGTGGCCGCAGGGCACGTGTTATGTCTCAGGATGGTCTGAGGCTGGGGCTTTGAAAGCCAAACAACATTGATGATGTAGTTCACTGTAGACATTAAGGAAGCTTCTTTGGAAACGTGGGATGTTTGTGTGTCTCTGGTCCAAATAAAGTCTCTTTTCAGGAAAGTACATTATTGGAACCAAGGAAACTTTTGCTTCTGAAATTGCATTGTGTTTGAAATTGCATTCTGTGTCTGAACAAACTCATCCATTATAACCTTCAAGTAACTTAAAAAGTCTCACTTCTGATACCCCACTTAAAAGGATAATTGATTTTTTCCTTTTTAGTTCCCCTCTGTACAGTTATTTGAAACCTCCTGCAGAAAATGTTAATTTGTTTTCAGTATGTATCTTTTTAAAGCATGAGTTCCTTAGCAAGTTATGCAAGCCTTTGAAACAAAAGCTACTATAAAAAGAAATCTGAATTAAACAATTTGCATAGCAATAGCAGCCCAGTTTTAGTATATGTGTTAAAACAAATGGAAATCTACAGGGGGAGAAATCTAGAATAAATCTAGAACAGATAAACAAATCCAAAGTAAATCATGAGAGGATTTTCCACAATTTCATGTCAAAGACTGCTAAAGTATTAGTGCTGTTCTACTTTAGTATTCAATTTTTTGACTTATCTAGTGGTGTAAGAGCAAGGGTAGACTGAGATTGCTTTTTGTTTCTTTTTCTTTTTTTTTTTTTCTTAATAGTTTGTCTCTAACTTTGAAGCTGTGTGGTGCAGAACAGCTGGGCGCTGCATGGCCATGTGCTGTGTGTGGGCAGTGGGGGCTGTGGCCTGCCCTGCCCGGCAGGTGGCCATCGCCAGCCCTGTGGTGTTGCTGACTGGAATGGGCAGCCCGTGGCGTGGGCAGCCTGTGGCCATCAGCACTGATGCCTTTGAGCAGGAATGGCAGCTGCGGGGGACCAGAGGCACCATGCTGTGAGGGCTGCTGCTCTTGGAAGGTGACCCACGCCAAAGGAGGGATCCTTTGCGGGAAGATGGCTGTGGGCATCTCACACCAGGGTGAGGACCCATCTGAGGAACAGTGACTGTGGGCACACTGAGCTGGAAACATGAAGACATGGAGAGGCAATGGAAAAACAGTAAGAAGGAAAGAGCAGGAGGTGGGATCGTTACCATGCAACCCCAAGCCCCTGCCTCATCCACTGGCTCGGCAGGGCAGTGGCACGGGCTGACTGTAGCTGGTCTGTGACCCATGAGAAGCTGAAATTAGAAAGGGGGAGGAGAGCTGTTCAAGGAGGTGTTTATGCTTTCCCACCCACCCCCCAGCACTCAGATGAGCAATCAGAAGTTGATGTTAACTGGCAATAAATTACAGTAGGAAAAAAATACCCAAGTTCTCAGGGTGTTCTGCCTGTGAGAGGCCTGTGACTGCCCACCCTGAGAGTGTCCCTTTGGGCCCACGGACCTGGCAAGTGGGAGGGCGACTTCCAGGCTTGTGTAGACATCCAGTGGTGTCAGCCACTAGTGCTTAGCAATATTACAGACCTCATGAGACATCCCATTTGCTATGAATGCCTTTGAAAGGGTTTTGCCAGCGTATGATTTTTCACCAGATAAGTAAATTACATGGAGCATGGAATTTCTTGGAACCAAAGTGCTGTTGGGTTAGTCGTGTTGCCTGCAATATGGTTAGGCAGGCATGAGCAGCAGAGCGTCAGAGCAGCAGATAAATTTGTCCTTTAGGAACAGGCACTAATGAAGTGTGAGCTGCAACCATATGTGGAACAAACATCTTTATGGTGTCAGTCGTGACTTTCTGGTTGCTCTTGTTGAGCTGAGCACTGTGAGGCACTGTCTGCTCTGGAGGAGGCACATAGGAAGGGCCTGGCTGGGTAAGCTGTTACAACACAACACTGGAAATCGGGGGTTAGTGTTGGTGCAACCCGGCTCGCTGCGGGGCTGGGGCTGCGTGATGCCAATCAATCCCAGCCCCTCCCCTGGATCGAGTTTCCCGAAGAGGCAGACTCAGAGGGTGGGTCGAAGGGCGGCTCAGAAGCCTAAGCCGCACCCCCTGGGCAGTGCCACCTCCCCCGGTTCTGGAAAATTCTCGGTTACTCAGTTGTTCATTGGTTCTGTTGTAACTCTCGCCTCTCGGTTCCCCCCTACAGTGGTTCTTGTTACATTGTATCCTCCCCCTGGCTTGTAACTCATTGGTTGTTTTCCCCTTTCACCAGGGTTTTCAAATTCCCTATAAAACTGAGGATGAGCCTCAAGGGAGGATCCCGTCATAATCCCATCATTCCCATCACATCGCATTCCAGCCTTCCGAGCTCGTTTGGGTTGCGAAACTTCCAACAATAAACCTGTTAGGAGTCAGACCTGAACAGCCTCTTTCTTCCTTTGTCTCCGAGCTAAGTGAGCTGATACCACTGGCTCATGCTGTGTTTCCTCTGCCGAGAAGCCAGCTAGCTAGCCCGGCAAGCAGCCCTTTTCCTGATGCCGAAGCCGCTTCAGCGACGCGTGGAGGTAACGCAGCTGGACTGACTCTGACCTGGGGCACGCCAGAGCTTGTGCCTCGAGCGTCCAAACCCTGCGTTAGGTTAATGCTGAAGTTTTGGGTAACACGGGATTTCTGATAGCATTGTGAGAGAAAGGTCTTTTTTTGTTTCAGGTGGTATTTACAGCCTCACACATGAGGAGTCAACTTGCATTTCTGTGTCCCTAACTTTTTATTACAGTGTGCCTTAACTGACTATTTAGAGTTGTACTGCCTGCCATGTTATTAAACTTTGGAATACATTTATCTACGATCACTTGTATCTTTCACAATTCTGATGTTGCTCTTTGGTATTGTTGTACCCTTTGCAGCTGTGCCACTTTTAAATGTGTTGGACAAGGGCCTCATAGTTTCCTGGGGTGATGGATGAGGGAATGTATAGGTTAATGTGGGTTAGGAGGTATTAATCTGGCTGCTGGAAAGCCAGAGTCTGCCCTAGGGAGACTGCAAGGTGAGATGGTGCTGGCTGTGACACCAACCACACCCCTGGTCTGAACAGAATTCTTTCTTTACTTTTTCTCAGATCTGAGTAGTCACATCAGTTCTTGCTGCTTGCTGAAGAAAGGGAAGGCTCCCACCGGGTCAGGGAATGAAAAGAGTGGCAAGACTCACTGTCAGCCTATTGGCTTCTGCCAATGTTAGCATCTTGGCTGGGAGGGATGGATGCCTTTGTAGGCAGGGTAGTACAGAAATTTAGATACCCTGATATGGTCACAAGCTCATTGTTTTGAAATCATGTGTGCTTAGGCTTGAGGTATGCTAAGTCTAGCAGAGTGTTGCTTATTAGTTGTGAGCTACATACTCTGATGAATTACTTAATGAGAATCTGCAAATTGTTTTTGTCTTGCTGCAGCTGATGTTTTAAAGTAGCCAGCCTGGGAGGTTGGATCCTCTGGCCAAATATTTATCCAGCTTTTTGGGTGCATTTTTCCAGCATCTGCTGGGATTTATGTTCTGTATTAAAATCCTGACTTGGGTACCAGGTAACTACTTTTAAAACTAGTTGGCTGCAGTCATAAAAAGTAAAACCTAGTGATGGTCCGCACTCCGTGAATACTAAAGTGGTCAGCTCTTGGTCACTGGGTGTGTCCCACCATGGTGTTAAAGCTGGGTATGGTCAAGGTCTGAGTGAATGTCAGCCCCAATGTAAGCAACCTGGACAGGGACTGCAGACATGTGGTGGGTTAGTGTTAGAATAAATGGGTTATACTGGCAGAAAGTGCCTGTTTGCTGCTGCATTTTATGTTGGCAGGACAGGGATGAATACCTGTTGAATGGTTTAATCTAGGTCTCACACTCTGGGGATGTGCATTTTTATCTTGGGATATAATCTTGTTCATATGGCCTTCGGTTTGTGGAAGCATAAAGGTGGCTTTAAGTGCCAGATGGGCCGAGAAACGTGGATTGAACTGAGAATAGAGCAGCATTTGCTCTTTGTTTTTCTAGGTTTTATCTACTTTGGTTTACTTTCATTTTATTAAATGTACACAGACATGCTGGCAGCTCCAGGGTTCCCTTTAGGATATGTACTAAATTCATTGGATAAAAATGGTAGAAAGTAAGAGATAGTAGTAGAGTTGCATGTGCACTTTACTTCATTGACTGACTTTCGCTTCAATAAAACATGAATAAGAAATGCTGTCATACGAGATATGATTTTAGGTACTCTTTAAATCTTCCCAGCATGTCAGGAGTTCAGGAATCTTCTGACTCATGCCATTCTTATATTCACCTGACCTTGACTCAAGTGGTAAGTGAGGTACAGACACTCAGGCATTAGTGGTAGGGGCATAAGAAAAAACTGGAAACATGAGCCTTTTCTCCAGTAAATGGTTGTGTAATGACTCACATGGTAATAGTGGTATCACTTCAGCTACGTGTTGATGTGTGATGCGTGTAACTTTTTTTCAGATGATCCTGAATTTTCTCCTCAAGTATAGGAGGTACTTGCAGAGAGCAAAAGAAGTCAGCCGGCCAAACTTTGCTCAGCTTTGCAAACAGAAGCTTTAGAAATAGAAAGGCCATAGAGGGGCATTGATGTCAGAGCATTTCCTCAGTTGAAAGCAAACACTTGTCCTTTCATCCCTAAGGGGACAAAGGGAATTGTTAAGGAAAAGAAATCATAAAAAATTGAAAAACAAGGCCACATAGTGTGCAGGGAGTGGACTTAATTGGTTGCACTGGGAAATCATCAAGAAAAGTCCCTTCTTTTGATTTGATTCACTCCAGACAGTCTTTCTCAAGTTGTTACCTGCCTGTGTGTGGGGTAGGTTAAATGGCATATGTTTCACATTGCTGTAGAAGTATGCCTGAACATAGGAAGTAAAGTTTTTGGTTGATCACATTTTTTCCCTAGTACAAGGTCTCCAGGGGATCATCCAATAAAAACTGGAAAGTACTACTATTAGAAATAAATGCAGAGCCCTTGAAATCAAATAAAGCTCACATGTAATTATAAAACCCACTCAGAGATGAAAAGCCAAAGCCAATTAGCAAATGGTATCATTTGCCTCTCTGGGATTTTTTGCTTACAGTCTCCACTTTTTGTTGATACCAACCACGACTGTAGATTTGATTGTCAGTAATGCTATACTATTTTGCCTTAAGGAATAAGATGCTGCCATGTGCCTATTGCGGAGACACAAGTTTTGAAAACCCTGGTGTGCTAGGTGGACCCAGCAGTTAAGCACCCACATAGCTGCTTGCTCACGCCTCCTGCGGTGGGCTGGGCACACAACGGGAAGAACAAAAGCAAGAAAATGCCTGGGTCAAAGGAAAGTTCAAAAGTGAAGGAAGGAGGGTAGAGAGAGAGTGCTGTACTTGCCATCTTTCACGATCAGACTGATGTCCTGCTAGACTCTGAGCAATGGCTGTGCTGGAAGATGTTCCATCCCCTACCCCAAGATTCTCATCTCTGAGCATGAAGATACACAGTATGGAATATCCCTTCGGCTCACCTCTATTCCCTCCCAAATCCTTGCCCACTCCCAGAGAGACTAACAAGAAGGCTTTGATGTTGTGCAAGCACTGTTCAGCAGTAGACAAAACCACTGGGGTGTTAAGCAACGCTGTTCTAGTCACAAACTCAAACACAGCAGGACGTGGTCCCCTGTGAAGAAAGTGAATTCCATTTCAGCCAGAGCCTGTATAACACATTTGGATACAGCCTTTCAAAATGAAGCAGTCCTTTCTTTCTTAGATGAATGAGGTGCTGCAGGTCTGATGACTGATGAGGATATTTCTGGCTATCTGAAGCAAGGTAAAATAAGGATAAGTCTGGAAATGGGTGAAGTACCAAAATAAGAATCAAAGTTATGTAAACCTTTACCTAAACTTAGGTTAAAAGTTTCACTGATTTTTTTTCTTCTCCCTCAAATGCTTAACATTTTTGTGGAAATATCTTACAAATAGACTTTAATCAAGTACCATGACAATTAATAGACATTCTGATACATTTCCAAGAATAAACTCCGAAGAGCTATCATATGAGCACTAAGAGGAGGGAAGAACTCTTTCTCTATTGCTTAAAAATTAAAGTTGAGTGGGAGAAAGTAGGAAAAAGGGAGGTGAGAGAGAAGGAAAAAACAACTTTCTGATTAAATCTTACTTAACTTTCTGAAAGCACGACAAAGTATCTAATCAAATAGCAGATTAGAAAATCAGATTGACTGAGGGATCTAATACGAATTTTCATCCAAAGGTGGCACTAGCCTTTTGCTGTTGGAGTTTTTGTTGTGAGCTGGGAAATGCAGATACCAAGAAGCTCTCAACTAATCCAATGCTTACCATTAATCCCAAACAAACCATCATTAGTATCTGGATTTATCCTGCTTAGTCCTTGCTGGATAGTGAATTATGTAACCTTTGTTTTATTAACATTTAATGGAAGCTTATTATCAGGTAGGTTACCTCTGGAATAAAAGGAAGGCAAAAAAATGTAAATTTTCTGCTTTCTGTTATTTGTTGTTTGTTTGAGGGATTTTTAAGGACTTCTTTAAGAAGTGAGTGGGTACTTCATGATAGTTCCATAAATAAACTAACTTAAAACTCACCAAGTACATTGCTTGGCAAAAACCAGCTGTTTGAAAAATTACATAGCCCTTTTCTACTTACCTAGCAGGTAAGGTTGATAACATAACTTAGGACTACAAAAACTAATCCTTTTGGTATGAAAGAATTTGATGTGATGGTCGGGTGCAAAAATAGATACTTTAAAGTCTTTTCAACAAATGCCTATTCTTGTGTCCTCATACATTGGTGCAGACTGATTTTAGTAGGTGTGGTATGAATAAGATGACAGAATTTCCACAGTCATGAAGTATGGATCATTATGCTCAAGATCTTGGCCTAGTTAGGGGGAGGGGTTGGTGCTGGAGTTGTAAACAAAAGTCACTAGGTGAGCACTGCAGGGAAGGGAAAGGATTTTGAGGTTAAAAAATATGAAGGCATCCAGTGCCACAGGATGTTAGGATTTTTACATGCTCGTGATGCAGTATTGCAGTGGCTAGTAAGCAAGTAATTTTGGAGCAGTTATCAGAGTTGCATCAGAATAAATGCTGATCTAAAAGGAGAAAAAAGTTTTGTAATCCGTGGTGTAAAGGTGTATGCTGAGCAGCAGACCTGCAGCAGATACTCTGTGATTTGAGCACGTCTAATGTGTGATGAGAGAGTATGTTTAATTCTATTTACCAGATGTTTGCTTTTAATTTCTCTCTTTTTCTCAAATGATAATGGTTCATTATCAAATTGTCAACATTTTCTCAGTATTGATAAGACTCCAGAGATGGGAGAAGTCCCAGCAGTGTCTGAAGCATTATTTCATGCCCACTCTGAGAGAGAAGCAGTAATAGAGACTCTGCTATGGCAAGTGTTGGTACAGTGCTCTCAACAAAACCATAGGCTGGACAGTCCTGACTTGACGTAAAACCTGAGGAAGCTCACTGAAGATCTCAAGTGCATTTTCAGCTGAGTTTTTGTGTCCTTCTGAGCTTACACAGCAGTTCAGCTCCTGCAAAAGGCTGAAGATTTTAATTGTTGGAAAAAACTCCAGAAAGATGGTTTGCTGTGCATATGAGGTGTTGCATCAAAGTTGTGCCTGCCCTTGATTCCCACATCTGAGATTATCACTTGACACACTTTGATAATGATTAAATGCCTTTCCAGAAGTGACAGACTAATCAAAAGGAAATTTATTTTTTAAAGCTCTTCTTGGAAGATTTCTAGTTTTTGGGGGGTTTTTTTGAGTTTTTTTAATAAAAAAAGCTAGTTGTTCCACTCACATAGTAAGTGGATGGCATCTTGACTGTTGATGAAAGAGCACTACAACTGTAGATAATCAGTCCTAGTGTTGAGTCAAATTTACAGCCTCTGTCTTCTAGGAGAAATTACACTGAGAGTAGTATAAGATTAGAGGAACTTCCATATAATTTTGAAGGCAATGTTTGATGCCAATAGAAGTAAAATGTTGTGAGGACTATGTTTGCAACTACCTTTTTGTTTTGCTACAACAAAACAAATCTGTGATATTTGAATGATCCAAAATTGACTCAAGACATTTTCAAAATTTGGTAGAAAGAAAGCAACTCTTTTATTAGATTAGGTGATATGTTTTGAAAATACAAATATTTTCATAATATCACTTTTTTTTCTAGTAACAGGTTCTGGTTTTGCCAACAAATTTTATCTCTGGTGTTATTAGGCCATCATAGCTACTCTAGTGATATATACTAATGAGAAAAACTTTTAATCATACAGAATTCTAATGGAAGTGTTTTGATGTATCTTCAGAAAGAATGAGTTTAATCTGCCTGTTGCAAAAAAAGTGTACTAGGATAATAAAATCACTGACTGGGAAAAATGCCAGCGGTATTGTGAACTCAGTAACACAGCATTACATGAACTTTCCTGTGACTGTTTATATCTGGGCATATCTGAGCATTGACTGTTCATTTAGATTATTTTGGAAAGTTCTGAACAAAAAAATAAAGTTAGGTATTTTCCAGATATTTCCAAGAATTGAATGTGTTTGGTTTCACAAATGTGTAAGAAACCTAGAAAATTGTGGATTTACCACACAGGGTGATTAAAAACAAAATCCTGATGTAACTGCTGATTCCCAGATTAAATGAATCAAACTTTTTTGCAAATAATTAATTTTGACGTGACTATAATATTCAGTAAAACTCATAATGACAATTTCCTATCCCTTGAATCATCTGAGTGAACAGATGTCTAGCTCCTTAAAATACTGGTTTTATAATGCATGTATTCTACCACCTTGCAATCTGTATGCTTGGATTTTACAGCACATGCCAGCTTGTGCTGCTGTTAAATAGTATTAGGAGAGAAAAAGTAATGTCAGTTAGAGGAAAGCATCAGGGACAGAGGTTTGAGTATCAAGATCCTGCAAGGTATGCTTGACTTTATTGCCTTGTGTAGGTATTAGCTATATTCCTCTTTCCTCTTTATCGATTGGAAAATAGGAATGCAAGAGTAATAAAAATATGGCTGGCTTAAAAGAAAGGTTGAGCAATAATTTATTCAGCTGATAAACATCCACATTGTGACACTTATACTAATAGAGCATGCTTTGCTTGGCAGCCAAAGGGATGATAAAAGCCCATCATCTCTGGGAAATGAAATTACATTGGAGATAAGAAGCAAAGTGTTAAGAGTGAGGGTAATTAGCAACTGAGTGCAACAGCAGCTGACAGGGTAGTTTCCCCACTGGGCAGAATTTTAAATTGAAGGTGAAAGTCTTATGAAGATTGAAGGTGAAAGTCTTGTTTCAACTCAAAGTTCTGAGCCTTATAAATAGTGGCTTCAGAACTGGACCAGCCATGTGAAATCCTCTGAGTACGTGTACATAAGATAATGGTGGGTATCTGATCACCCCTGAGGAGGGATCTGTGAACATGAAGTCTGATGCCTAATGCTTGTAGTATGTTCTAGGAGCCTTGGCTAAGAGACAAAAATAATTTTTCACTGCGATTATTTCATCTACTTTATATCAAACTAGATAAACTAAATCAGCTCGACTTGATTTGTATGTAAATTATCTAAAAAATGAAAGCACAGGATAAACTTTGTTTCTTACATTTAATTTTCTGATATACATGGATAAAGGGGTGAATTACAAAGAACATAGACAGAGTTAAACCTTTGCATTAGAATGAGGATTGACTTCTGATCAGTTAATTCAGAAAGGTATGAAAGCACCAAGCACTTGTTGATTCTGAAGGTTTTAATACTGAGAAATCACCACGGATGTTAGCAGAGTCAAGTTCTCAAATATAACAATCGCGTTCTGAGAACATGAATCCAGCTGGGACGTGAGGTTGTTTCCAGCGGGTGGAGCTGGTGCCAGCAGCATGTTGAGATGGAAGTGTGCTTGGAGTGGCTGGCAGTACGAACTGCTCGTGGGTAAGAAAGCGTTGTCTTATGCCAAATCTTACAAAGGTCTCTGTGTGCCAGTGTTCTGACATTCCAAAAAAATGTGGGGATTCCTTTGATTTTAAACAATTCAACAAGCTGCCAGCAGAAGTGCTGAAATATGTGGTTTATTCCTGCTCTCCCCACCTCCCTTCTTTACTATAGGAATTACTGTAATGGAGAGAGATCACCTATAGAATTCAGAATCCTCCTTCAGTGGTTTTGACCCCCAAATTAAATTTTAGTGGCAGAACATCTCCCATATGGTCTTCCAGTCAGAGGTTCAGCAAAGAAACCCATTCTTTTGTAAATCATATAGATAGGGAACTTTTTACAGATGTTAAGTTTCCATAAGTGTCATCTCTATTATGTTTTTAGGGAGTTGTGCTACACTCTGTTTCTTTCCTAAACACCAGGTATTCTCTTCTCCAGATTTGACATGTTGGCAAAATGCTGCAATAGAAGAGAATCCCAAGGTAAAGTATTTGGGCAGAGCAGAGATCAGTGGCTTCCTCCCTAGAGCCAGTTCTGCTTAGACTGTGCCAGGTAGCGGGGAAAAGGCGAGTGCTGTGGGCAGCAGTGGGGACTCTGTTAGAGATCTGTACTGAGCAACAAATGCATGTGAAGTAGCAGGTGGTTATCTGAGCTAAGTTAAGAAAGATGTGCCTAGGCACATTAAATCCAGCTCGAATAATCTTCATCAGTGAGGACAGCAGATTTATGTTCCTATGAACAGGCTGTGTCTGAAATAGCGGCCACGGCTCCCAGAAGGGATTTTCACAGGCTTTGGCAGGCAGTCTCCCGAGGGATTTTCACTGGGTGGGTGTTCCCAGAACAGATCGTGCACATTATTTTAAGGGAAAGTTAAGAAATGAAAGCATTTCCCCTCTACTCGAACACTTGGCCAAGTCTGAAATCCTTCCTAGTTGGGTTCCCGCTCTGCTGACCTGCCTGCAAGATGCCTTACAGGTGTAGATGAGGCTGGGAAAAGTTCTTGCAGTGTAATGTTGGCTGTCCTTGCGTTAGGTGTCCAGGGAGTGTGCTGTACCTCTATGCCTGTGTATAAGCCCCATAAAACTGCAGAGGGAACTGGATGATGCTGGAGAAAAGGCAGCTTGCTTTGCTCCCTGAACCAAAAACTGGGTGTGCTACCATAACCCCACACCCCAGCTCTGTCCAGTGAGAGCACTGAACGTCTCTCTTTTTCAAGCCCACCAGCACAAGGAGTCTTGTGGCTGAGCAGAGGGGAATCAATCTAGCAGCGGCACCAAGCACAGAAGCAGGACACAGGGAGGGCATCTTTCCAAAGGTCACAGCCTCCCTCCTCTGCCCTAAACACATGGGGAAACTTTCTCTGCCAGTAGCTTCTTCCCATGGCTCTGTCCCTAGCTGCAAGCCATTCACTGTGCTGACTAATGAGGAAGCAGCATCTCCTAGAGAGTTTACTGAGTGTCCTCCTCGCCAGACCCTGTGCTTCCACTGTACCTGTTTGCCTTCAGGCCAGCTGGGTTCTGCATCTTTACTGAGCAAAATTGGATCTTGCCCTGGGAAGTTAATGCGCTTGATCTGGCAGGTGATTTCCAGGATCAGTTCTGATAATGCCGGGCAGGTAACGCAGGACAGGCTGTGAGAAGCCACATATGTGGGAATTACAGTGCTTCTTTTCTCCAGGGCCTGAGGAAAATTGTGGAAAACTCCTTCAGCCTAAACGTGGCTGCTTCTTAATCTGCTCTTTCTTATCTATATAATTACAAACAATCTCTGTATCTGCTGGTGTCCTGGAAGTGCAGTGGCTGGTATGTGCAGCACTGGTGAATCCCACTGCAGCACTGCCCCAGGGCACAATACCCAAGAAGGATGTGGCAGCTCAGAGTGGTACAATGCTCCATTTTGCTGTAGTTTTGAAAACCTGATTAGTTTAAGGAACAAGTAAAAAAGTTTTTTGGTTTGTTTCTGTAATGACTTGCTGTTCCATCTGCTGCTTTTTATTCTTGGGTGCCACTCAGCTAGCCAGCAGCTCAGGTGCCTGCTTTCGCAGTAGCAGTGGGACCTGCAGCTAAACACCAGTGGTCCTGTGCCCTGGAGCAGCACTGGCAGAATCCCCTTGCTTCCAGGGAAAGGTGGCCAGATTTCTCTGTGCTACACAATCCATATCTGTGTCATTTTACTTACCTGTACTTTGAGGGTCTGGTACATACATTCATGCTTAAAAATATAGTGAACAGCACCCTGCTGATATCAACCGGCTCAAGTCCCGTGGAATCAGTGAAAGCTGTTTTATTCTGACTGGCAAAAAGATGCATATAGTTTAAGATGTTGATAGCCACAGACAGACATTTTACATTCTCAGAGATCAGTGGAAGTGAGATGAGAGGGCTGGTCTCACTCTTGCACCCATGTTACATAAATTCAGTGCCTCTGGTTGTGGTAGGACTATCCCAGATTTGTGTGTGAGTGGACATGGGGACTTATGCTCTGCACCACATCACTCAGTGACATTGGTACCCAGATCAGAAACTGGGAAGGCAATGGCAGACCATGCATGGCATCACACTGCCCATTGGTGTGGTTTCTCACAGTAGTTTTGTGGCCTGGCCATTTCAGGACATAGTTAATTATTATTAGTAGTAGTATTAGTATTATTGCTATTGCTATTATTTGAAATTAGTTGTGAATGCACTGTTGCTTAGAGAACACCTGTGGATAATCAGGTAAAAAAATCTTCTGAGCACTGATGGAAAGTCTTTCATAACCATATCTTTCCAGTTTAGCTAACTGAAAATATTAGAAAGCCTCTGCACTCCTACAAAATTTAAGTTTTGAAACAGTTTAGTTTTTAACAGTTGCCTTCACCTGTACTATTCTTTTTTGCTATTTTGAGCTAATATTTATTGATTCGAATCTCCTAATAATGAAGGGAAGTCCATAGACAGTGATAATGCAGAAAATGTGCCTTATGGTCTATTATTTATATTAGACAAATCATCTTGAAGGTATTCATGCCAGGTGTTTGTGTTAAAAATCATACATCAGTCTTGGAGAACACAGGGTTTAGTTTTTTATATCTGGATTTTGACTTCTGAACATGCTGCCCAGGGAGGTTATACAGTCTTTTAATCTGGAGGTTTTCAAGCTCCAGCTCAACAAAGCCATGGTTGACTTGTTCCAGTGTTGGAAACGATTCTCCTTCAAGGGAGAGATTAGACAGCCCAGGAGTCTCCTCCCAATGGAGATTTCTGTTATTTTGAATCTGAATTACATTTATCATCTTTTTGCACAGTCATGAAAACTCAACTTTTACAACTACATGAAGTCATAAAGGAAACCTTCTAAAGCTGAGGCTTGGAATTGCAGGGATGGCAGTGTTAAAGAACATCAGGGCCTGAGAGTGCCTTCATAACAAACTTGAAGGCAGTTTCAGCAAGTTTCTGGCTTAACCTTGAGAACTAGCCTGAAAAAGATACTTTGGGACCTTAATTTAGGAATATTGAAAAGACATAGTGACATCCAATACAATAATAAAGATCTGTCCCAGCTGTATAACTTTAGGATTCTGTCCAGTGGGGGATTCAGCAAGGATGATTCCCTGACTAACATGAATATAAACACTTTGCTCTTTATAGAAGTATGTGGGAAAGAAAGGCTGTCGGCTATATAATGTGCTGTGGAATCACCAGCATAACAATTCTGATCAGAGCTGACACCTCCCATCTGTTTCTATATGCAGTCTGTTCAGCATAAATCATAAACAGATGGTGTCATGGTGTCAGTGTCTCACAAGTCATGCTGCAGTCACCGGGTGTTAGCTAGGGCTCACTCGATGCCTAACTTTGCCACTTTACCCTTAATTGTTGAGTGTGTTTCATCCATAGAAATAACCTTTTATCCCTCTGAAGCCAACTGCTTGCTGGTTTCCATGGCGTGGGTGGCCAGAGAACAGGTTTTTCCACCAGCCAAGCTGTTCATCTTCCAAAGCTCCCTGGCTGCAGCACCATTGTCAACAAGTTTTTCAGAGGATCAGGGGCTGGTAATGCATACTGACTCCCTCCAACCCATTTCCCATCTCTTTGCCACCCACATAGTTAGCCTGATTCTCTGAGCAGCACATGCTTTCACTCTCTCATCCCACTAATTTGTTAGCTGGGGTAGCCAGTCCTTTTGCTTTACTCCACTTGATCTCACAAGCTAGGCAGGGCTGGAAGAATAGCCTACCTTCATGTAAAAAGCCTCCCATCAGTCAAGGATTTTTAAGGATTGGATAATGATGATGTAGGGCTTAACCCTTATTATTTGTGACTACTGTTGAACATCTGGCACTTTAGTGGGAGTTGTTTCTGGTTCAAAATCCAATCAGCTAAATTCTTCCTCTCTGATTTCTCCCTGAAGTTGCAGCTGAGCATATTCAACTACATTTGAATGACTGAAATTAATTTCTCTCTTTTGTGGTTTCCTCTTTGGTCATACCAAGGACTGAGTTTGAAATTCATCTCTCTAGTGCTCTGACTTAGAGCCCAATCAGCAAAGCTGTAGGAAACTCCAAAGTTTCTTAATTCTTCTTGATATTGTTGAGATCCACAGTCTTGGCTGTCCTGTTCAGCAAGAGACTGCTGCTTCAAAGCTTGGATCTAAGTCTGGACCTGATGACTTCAAACAGCTGCGAATCATCTGTGCCTCAGTTTAACTGATACCTCTACCAGACTCCTGGGCAACTGCTTTTAGCAGTGCAGCTGCAGCTCTGGAATGTGACATTGGCTATTGATGGCTCTGTCCCAGAACCCATGACACGGGATGGACTTTGTCCAAGGGGGAATGACTCTTAGTTTGCAGAGGCAAAGATCCAGAATATTAATTCCTCACCTCAGCAGCAGCTTTAGTTCTTGGATTTCCCCAAAGCCTATGTTTGAGAAAACCACTGTGTGAGTCAACAGCACCTGAATGTCTTGCAAATCAGAACAGCCAAAGTTCATCTGCTGTCTTGTCACTTTGACATGTGTCTGTGTTCAGACGTGAGGCACCACACCCTGATTTATTTCAAATCAAGCAACAACAGACAAAACTCCAAAGCAATTTTCAGCCTGAGTAATCACTGCAAATTTGCTCCAAATGTTGAACAGATGGAATCTGTATATGACTTCTCTGAGTATAAACACAAGTACTCTGTCATATTTCAATTGCTGATGTAACAACACAGTGTGACTCTTGCTGAAGGGAAGGTACATGGATTTGGGGGTCTGATTATTTGTTTTCTCAGTGCAGTATAAGATCTGGTGTATTCACTTGCAAATAACATATGACACTTGCCAGTTGGTTCATCTCCATTCAAATATTTAATCAGCAAAGAAGTAGCATGAGTTCACTGCAGAAGGTGTATCATTGATATCGAAACCAATTTAGGCTTAATTTGGCTTCCTCTTGCCACATTTGGTCACTTCTGATGTGCAAACTGGCCTGAAAACAGAAGTGGAAGGGGGGGGGGGTTCTGGCCCCCCCTGGAGTTGTGGCCTCCTCCCCAGCTGAAGAGGAAGGAGCCTGGCAGTCCCCAAATAGGGCTCATCCACAGTCTCCTCACTTCCTCTCTGGCTTTAGGAAAGTCTCTTAACAATTCATGGTTGTACCTGTGAACTGAGAATAGATGGTTTGGGATTTGTTGATGAAAAATATGCAAGTTAATAATCTGACTGTTATGGTTTAATATGGGAAATTCAAATGAGAGAGTGAGGCTCTGTTCTATCTCTGCTGCTGGTGTTTGTGGCCTTGCATAAACACTGTTTTAACAAAGGAGGAATAAGGGTAAAACCCCCTTAATTCTCAAAGGAATGACTGGAGACCCCACAGTCTGCTGGTGAGTTGTCTGGGGCAGGTTATCTTGACTCTTCATAGGTGTTTCCCAGAAGGGACCTGTACCCTCTTCCCCAGTACCTCCAGAGGTGATTGGGATCACAGTTTTGCTATGAATGTGTGGAAAGCACATTGCTGCTCCCTCCCTCAACACCTGGCTTTAACCTATTTTCCTTCTATTTCAATAAATGAGCTGGAATATTCCTCTCACCTTCTTCCCTTTCACTGCAGTGAGTCTCCTAGCACTGTTCTCACCTCCTGAGCACCTGAGATTGCTACCCTTTTTCGTTCTTCCCCCTCTGTCAGCTCCAGACCTGTGCAGGATGGGAGGCATCCCAATACTGCCCCCCTTGCTGAATCCCCAGTGCAGCAGGACTCTTCCTTCAGAAAACTTGAGCTGCTGCAGACAAGTGCCCTGAGCTTTTCCTGCCACCTTTTCCCAGTCACATAAATTCATTACATCTAAAACATATCCTGAGTGGAAGAGGGGCCAAGCAGCCAGATGATTGCTGTAGCTGATTGCAGCATCTGCTGGAGCTTCATTAGTGTTTTAGCTTTTGGATGTAGTTGTGGGATAAATTTGCTAGCTTCATTTGCTTCCAGCAAAAGCTGCTTTAGGCTTATACATGTGTGGCCGAGAACCCCAAGGGAGGATTTAACACGGCAGACCTATGTGTTAATGTTTTACATAATGTTTGATAAGAAAACCAGCTGTCATTTGCTCTTAGTCAGTTGACTAGATCTTCAGCAGATTCCAACACTTACGGCAAATTTCTGTCCTGCTGAAAATGCTAAAGGTGTCAAAACCTCACACATAGTATAATGTTTGGGAACGTGCCATATTCTGAAATGTGTGCAGGATTTTCCAGCTTCCGCTCTTTCCTTTTAGATCTTACTAATATCATCTATATAAATATAGAGACGTGCGGATTTTCACACCTCAAACTTCTTTTTACTTCTCTGTTATCTTCCTCTTCTGTTTAATAGATGTCTTAAATCTCTTCACTGTCGGCAGGTTCTCATCACCAGCCTCCACCCTGGATCTAGTTATATCTGCTTGAATTTCTTTTTTTAACTCTTTTCATTCTTTTCTTCTCCATCAGAAAAAGAGAGAAGGGGAAGGAAGGTTAGAGCAGTGTTCCCAGTACAGATCTTCCAAGGGACTTCTTGTCTTGTGGCTGTGGAAATCAATTGCTGGAATCTCTTAGCACTGCCACCGCTGTCATAAAGTGCCAAAGTTGGCCCATGAGCTTCCTATGGTATCACTTGCTGACTCTGCTGCCTTGTTTGCGAGCTCTGGCTGATCTGATATTTATGACAGGCACTTGCTGTCTCCCCTTTGAAATCTATTATACTTATGAGCTGTCAAAATATTTATCAATAATATTTGTAACTGAGAAACTGTAATCTAGGGGTGAAATAGCTGTTTGCGATTTTGTTTTTCACCTTCGCTATTCCAAGTCTGTGCTCTGTATGCGCAATTACTTTCAAACGTTTTGAAAGTTTCAGTCAGATTTTTGTTGCTTTGAGTTATTTTTTGCTGTTTTTCAGTGATGAATGCTGTGTCATAGCTTGTAAGTCACAGGATGGTCTCTGGATTCTCACATGATCAAGTAAAGGAAATTTATTTTAGTGCCCCAAAGCTCCTGCTACTCCCTGCATGCTATGTACCTTTTTCAGTTATGTGCTGAGAGGCTGCATAAATCTTTTCAGGTTGTATCATTGCTGAGGCTTGACATCCTTTAACTGGAACCTCATCACCCTAAATGGGCTTTCATCTTTGCTGGCTGGTTTCCATTTGATGTTCTGCTGCTGCGAATTGGGAACTGATGAGTTTCATCCCACTGTTGATATTGTGTGTATTTAATAACACCTTGCAGTCTGATACAGTGCCTTCCTAATACTAAGCTAGGTAATTGTTCTAGTAGTGCTATGTATGAGAATTAAATGAAAGCACATTCAAAGATACAGGTATCTTCTAAGTGATGGAAAAAGACAGTCTTGCTTTTCACTCCGCTCCATGATACAGAGAGACACAACTGAAAACAATGCAGACTTTGGAAAATCAGGATAATAAAATCTTGTTGAAAAAATGATCATTAATATGTTCAAGGCTGAGATTTGTCTTGGACGTTGTGTAGTAAATTCTGTGGGGAAGGTAGTACCAAATGTTACCACTCTGATGCTGTGCTTTAGAGCTTTATCCCTCCTCAATATTGCTGCCCAAGGGTAATCTACAATACCATGGGTCTAACCCAAGCTGCCTGCAGCAGGAACAGCCTTTAACCCTGCATGTGCTTCACCCTGCTCCCAAGGGAGAGGACTTGTCTTGTAGCATTCATCTGGTTTAATTTTTCAAGAGCCAGGTCATGAGCAAATGTTCTTCCTCTTCACTAGTGCCACTGAGAAAGTGCTCACTTTTTCTTTTACAGTTTAGTATCAGATGGAAGATGCTTTTCTGAAGAAAGGGCAAGGAAGAGCATGTACCTAGGGACCTGACCTTGGTCAGGATGTGGTACTGCAGATGCTGCTGAAAGAATGGCCACTGAAAGATCATGAGATTTGTGTAGTGTTTCAAAAGCTATCTGCTTGCTTACCCCCATAAACATAGGAAAAGACATCATGCTGTATGTTATTATGTTGTTCTTACAAAATCAGAGTATATTTTTTCAAACTAGGTAAACTGCTCTAAATGTGTTTTGTCATCTGAACAATATTTAGCCCCATTGGCACTTTTTAACTTTCTGCATATTTTCAACTGCTGCAGAATTTTAAATCCTTCCTATTTAATATAGCTTTCACTGTTTGAATCTTTGAAAAAAAAACTTGAAGTGTTCCCTGTACTTACACTTTTGAGAGCTGAAGCTGTGCCAGAATGCCTTCACAGATCCTGAAAATGGTAATTATAGAAATGGAAGTTAGATGTATTCACCAGGAACCTGCAATGTTTCTAGCTGCAAATAGTTACATGACCTAGGAAAGTTTAGCGTGGTGATCCTTGATAACAGAGGCATGTAAGAAATGTGGACCAAAGCAAGTACTTTTCCTTCTTTTCCCATTATTCTTACTATTTTCAGTATTACTTTTGGTCACACATGGCTTCTCAGAGGAAAGCCCCCACTTAAGTCTCTCACTGGTCTCTACTCTCTACAAGTTTATGTGACAACTTGAGCTGTGGAAGGCAAAGAGAAAGAGGGGCTATACTGGGGAGAACAGGACAAGAACACTGCTGGGTAAGCAAATGCCTACTCAGACATGGTGAAATCTTCTTTTCTCTACATGGAAAATGCTAATTAAAAATAAAATTCATAAACATCAGTGTTGTTTTTTTTTTTTTCCATTCTCAGTAAATGAACTCCAGAAAACTCAGTTTTTCACCTTAGCCAAGTTTATCTATATTTTTGCTTTCCAAAAGAAAAACGTATTTTTTTTTAGAAGAGTTTTACTCAGAAAAATATTTGGCTGAAACATACTCTAGCTTCTCTTCAGATCATATAAATCTTTCATATATAGTGTATACTCTCTCTCTGTTGAATAAGTTTTGGAATAAAATTTCTGGCCAGCCTCAGTCTTTGTACTCAGCACTGCAGCTGGTCTGCAGCCTCAAATCAAGTGGAATGTAGATTGTAATCATGCTGCAAATGACCTTCCTCCAACGTTTCTGAAAGTTGCTGCTTTTTGACGGAATATTTTTGACTTGGTAGTTCCTGGCGTGTGGCAGCTTTGCATGCGCTTCTCCTGTGCTGTATATAGCTGGTGCTGCAAGTGCTGCTTCTCCAAAGGGAAGCAGGCTGCCTGGGAGGATGAAAACCTAAAGCCCGGGCATCAGGCTGCGTTGTACTCAGTTCAGGGATCTAACACGCATAAAGAGAGCCCAGCACAGCTTTGTGATTCCCAGGGTGCTGATGTTCTCCTGGCAAGTGTTAAAGCAGCCCCCAACTTGGCTTGGCAGCACGTTTACCCTGGTTAGATTTCCCTGGGGCCCTTCTGCAGGCAATTTCTCTCTGCAGGGCTTGTACTCTGGGCATTAACAGCTCACAGAGTTTGTCTTGTCTTCTCAACACTACCTGAAGATTTATGTCTCCATGCAGAGACAACGTGTACCTGCTTCTTGGAACACTTTTGTGGTGTCTTTGTGTTCCTGGAGCTGTGCATGGGCACTGTTTTGACAGCCTAGACGCTGTCAATCTAGTCTAGAGGAAGTCAGTAAGAGAGTCATGAGGTCAGCTTCTCTCTTTAGTGAGCTGTTTAATGTTTGTGTTATGTGACTTAGAGTGAAAGGGCACATTTAGCTTATAGAATCTCAACAAACAATCCTGTCTTTGTTGAGCTGTGATGTCTCTGGTGATGAAGGTCTTGCATTGCTGATCTCAAAAAGGGCATTTTCTGCAGCTGATCTTTGAACAGATGAACAGATCCTCTAACATCACCCTGAAGACATTTACATATGTTTTGAAACAAATTTAGTAGCTAGATATTTTTCCTAACAAATGATGGCTTGTTTATGATAATTGAAGTAATTGTTTTATTCTTCCTCTTGTATCATCTTGTGGTAAATAATTTCTTTAATCTATCACAAAGCTGTTGAGAACATTTGGAGAAAAAAATGTAAAAAGCCTTCACACCCAAAGCACTGCTCTGCCTCCCTGATCATTCTCACAGCCATTAGCTCCTCAGTGCCCCAGTTCAGTGGAGATGGCATCTGAAAAGATTTCTGTTGTTTTCTAGAAACCTTTTTGTATGAACAGTATCAAAAAGATGACAGGGAACATCCACATGTATTATTCGCTGTTAATACCAATACTCTCTTTTGGTCTTTTTATAAACGACACCAGGTGAAGGAATCTGTGCCGACCTGCAACAGAGCAACCTACTTAGCTCTGCTTTGTGGTCCTAAGTAAAGGACTGCTCAAAACTTTTTGCAAAATTCAGTAACTTTTTTTTTTTTTTAATCAAAGAGGCAGTGTTGGGTTTTGTAAATGCCTTACTTGCCTACAATTGCTAATAGTCCTTTAAATTACAAAAAATCTGACTGTGTAAGAAACTTTCACTTCCTTTTCTCTGATTATCTTTTAAATTTTGCCTGGAAAGAAATCTGATCAATTAAAATTTTTTTTGAAACAGCCTCTCTGAAGCCTCATTTCTTTATAGGGCCATATACACTGGTGCCTTTATGTACAGCACGCTGCTGGCTCTGCATAGTTCAGCAATGGCCCATCTCAGAAAACATCCTGAAGGGATAATTTCCACTGCAAAATCAACCACTCACTTGTAGATTCATTCTTCTCCACTGTAGATAACTAACCTAACTGAGGTTTTAGGGGGATCTTACAAAATTGTATCTCATTTCTCTCTGTTAGCAGTAGAATTCAGGGGTGGCAGAGCTTCTAACTTGTTTGACTGAAGTTACATGTCTGAATACAGAAGTGTGGTGGGATGAATCCAGGTTACTGCCCCTTGCCCTTTGTCCATCTGTAGTGGAGTTAAAAACAGCATCACAGAGCACAGGACCCAGTCTCGTGTGTTGGAGGCTGCTCTTGTTATTCACAGTAGGGTTTGCAGCAGGATTTCCTGTGTGCTCTTTGAGTCCTCTCTGAAAGCAGAACTGGTGTTTTCTGGACGGGCTTTGTCCTAGTGCTTATTGCCCTCTCTGTGCTCTGTGGACTGCAGTGAATTGATTGCTTCATCCCCGATTTGCTATTATTCGCTTTTTGCCGATAGGAAGTTGAGGGAGCGAGAAAGGGCAAAAATATCTGTAAGATTTGGGCTCTTGGGGTTAAAAGGTTATCTGCGCTTTTAGAGTTGGTCCCTCTTTTGCTGACATACAGTCCTTTTCTGGGAGGGTGTTTCGGTATAAGACTGTGTGTCCATATAGCTAAATAAACCAACACCTGCTAGTGAGCTTAAGCACTGGACAGTAATTATCCATGTCACTTATTTGGCAGGTTACTGCCTTATGTGGCTGGGCTATGCCAGTTGGCAGTTGGCATGGCTAAGGGAAGATGATGCTCCGGAGACCACCCCTCACAGGCAGGATGGAAAATACTGTGCAGTGTCTGACCCCTCCTCTGTCCCCTGGCAGGCTCCAGCAAGCCTTGCTTCCTCCAGCACTCCTGCATGCCCTTATGCCCTGAGGCATGACACAAGTATTTCTCTGCACTTGCTATAAAATCATCACTCTGCTGAAATCACATAATGTGTTTAAGTCATGTTATTTCAGGCATTTTGAATTAAACACCATCCCCTGTCCCAATTCTTAAGGATACAAAGCATTACAAAGGCTGCAGAGGACATTTACAGCCAGGTCTATGCAGTGTGGATGTGAAGATGAGCAGAAGGCTGAAACACCTATGCAGATAGGCTGAGAGAATTGAGGTGGTTCAGCCTGAAGAAGAGAAGGCACCTTCCAGTACCTAATGGGGCTCAAGAATGGTGGAAAGGGAATTTTTACAAGGGCATGTAGTGGCAGGACAGGGGGAATGGCTTCAAACTGAAGGGGGGCAGGTTTGGACTAGATATTAGGAAGATATTCTTTATTGTGAGGATGATGAGGCACTGGCGCAGGTTGTCAGGAGAAATTGTGGATGCCCCATTCCTGAAAGTGTTCAAGGCCAGGTTGGGTGGAGCTTTGAGCAACCTGGTCTAGTGGAAGGTGTGGCCCACGGCAGGAGAGATGGAATGAGGTCATTTTTAAGGTCCCTTCCAACCCAAACCATTCTATGATTCTATGACCCACTGTGGTTCACTTGGCCCCAGTCTCGGTCCTGTTGTTATTTAGCAGCACAGCCATAAGCAGAGAGGCTGGAGGTCTGGAGCCAGGTACCTCTGTGTGGGAAGGGCAAATGACAGGGGTGCTGACTGCAAGGCCTGGATCTGAGGAAACTCCTGGTGTTTAGGAAAAATGGGGAAGAGACATCTGCAACACAGAGGCACTGGCAAAAGGCTCTTTTTTGGGCCAAAAGTAATGTCATTTTGGGATTTATGAAAGCTGATAGTGCAGCCAAAAAACGTTGCCCTGAAAAGAAGGCTGAAACAGCCTCTGTCTGTTGGGATTTATCTGTGCTGTTTGTCCAGGTCTCCAGCCAATAGTCTAGGGCAAAAGTCTAAAATTATTTATGTGTCCCATTTTAGGTTTCTAAAAGATCTTTAAATCATAGTAAATAAAGCACACCCTGAAATCAGGTAGATAGCTACACATGCATGAATGACTCTCCCCTTTGGGCTGGGGCTTCTGGGGAAAGTTGACAGACTAATCCTGTTTTGTTTTGATTTGGGTTTTTTTTCTTTTTTCTTTTTTTTACTTTTTTCCCTGAAATGCTATTTGATACCCAAGTTAAATGCAGCAGAAGTTGTGCCCACTGGGAACTTCTGCACATTTGACACCTTACTGAGGTTTGGCACTGACTATTAGAACAAAGGTAGGGTGAATGAAATAGATAACAGATGTGAATTTACCTATCAGATATCAGAGTCCTTCAGAATCACAAAAAAGAGATAGTTATTTCTGATAATTTCCTTCATGTAAGTCTGCAAGGCTTTTTTCCCTTAGAAATAGAAAATGGGAAGTACTTTTTGGTCAGACGTCCTCTAAATTCTGTGGTTTGTGCTCCTTATAACTGCAGTTGCTGACTAGCAACAAGTGATTACTGTTTTCTATTGTTATTTTTAGAACTTAGATATAAATGGTGCAATAAAAGCAGAAGGGACAAAATAGTGTAGTGCTTCAAACTTTCAGTGTTTTGAAAACAGCTGCTGAAGTCAGGCTCATGCACTAAGCTGTGGTGTACCTGGTAATGCTGTCAAGAGCTGGGTGTTTGTGTCTGCAGTGTGTTAACAGCAAATCTGAGGTGACAGGTTTTACAAGTAAGCCAGACATGACATCTGTAGATCACAACCTGTACCAAAACCCAGTGGCTGCATTTCCTAAGGCTCACTAGGAGGCATGAGTCTGGAATTTTCAGTAAGCCACTATCTGTAGGCTCTAACAGCTGGAAATTATGAAGAGTGTTATCAACTAATGAATGCAGAGTTAGCAGCTCACTGAAAGCTAACACTGCAATGCTGTGCAGTCATAAAGGTCCTTCTGTAACTACTATAACTTTTCGAACTCCATTTCCTTGTCTCCAAAATAGGACAGTGGGTAATCATGTTTGCAGAAAAGATCCACTGATGAGGAGAACCACATTATAACTTGGGGATATGGTTGTTTGCCCACAGGCTGAGCAAGCCTCTTCTTTGTTCTTGTTTTGCAATGGCCTTTTGCTTGTCCTCCCCTTTTCCTTGAGTGTGGCATTCCTCTAAAGGGATCCAAGTGGGAAGGGCTGTAGGAGATAACCTCAATGACACCTGTATTCCTGTGCTGAGTATCCTCTGTTAGCTGATTCTGCAAGGGTTTACAGTCAGCCCAGTGGCAGGCTCAGCAGAGGACTCTGGTGTGCCCTGCATTCGTCACTGTCTATGTACAGCAGCAGTCCATTCCCTCTGAATATGGGCCATAATGGCCAAGCAGAAGCCAGTGCCCTTCTTTTGCTTGTTTTATGAAACTGAAAGTAATATTTATGTGATGTTCATCTGGACTCTGAATTCCTCTAGGTTCATTCACTAGGTTTAATCAGCATTACTCAAATATTTTAGTAGCTTCCTACTGACCCTCAGGACTATAATAAAACCTGAAATGGAGCAATCTATTTGCAACCCTTTAAGACAATGAAGATCTTTTCTGAAATGCATCCTCCAGGAGCACAAAAAGTAATAGCTTTCCATTTCACCCACCAAGAGGGATGAAGTTTCATTTTTAGTTTGACTTTTGCACATTTACAACCTTTCTTTCTAGGTTTTACTAACAGCCACAAAGCTTTCCAAGCTCTCAGAAAGGACTGTAAGAAGCAGAGGTTTCCACAGGACACTGGGGTTATGCATGGAATGCAGACATGGTCCTTCTGTAGCTCAAACATTGTACCAAAGCCTCCTGGTCCAGCCCTGCAGCTTCCCAGTGTGGAGGCCCCGGGCAAGAGCAGGGAGTTTGATGGGTGCTCTGGTTCCCTTCCACCAGTGCAGGATGCACTTCATGAGGCCAAGAAAAACTCAGCTACTCTTCCCCCCTCAGTTCTGCCACCATTTTTGAGCCTCACCTGCAAGAACTTCTGCCCTAACCTTTGCTGGGATAGCAAATGCCACAGCCTGAAGTTTTATTGCATTTAGACAAACATTCACTGATGACAAAGCACTCTGTCTACAGAGTCATGTGGGGCAGGGACTTCTTTGCACTAGGTCAGTTTGCTTATAGCCATTTCCAAACCGGCCTTGAACACCTCCAGGAATGGGACATCCACAAGTTCTCCAGGCTACTTGTTCCAGTGTCTCATCACCCTCATCATAAATAATTTTTTTCTTATAGCTAATCTAAATCTAACCTCTTCTACTTTCAAACTGTTGCCTCTCATCCTGTCACTACAGGGTCTGATAAAAAAAACATTTCTCCATCTCTTGTATAAGCCTCCTTAATAAAAAGCTGCAGTGAGGTCTCTCCAGGTTGAACAACCCCAACTCTCACTCAGCCCCCTGACAGTTTTTTGCCCATTTTCCATTTCTTACCCCGAGTGGAATCTGTTTTGCCAAATACAGGAATTGCTAAGTGATCTCCCTGTCTTTATCTCAATACATGAGCTTTCTTGTTCCTGGGGTTTTTTTCTTTTTCTACCCCATCCTTTTGGGTGTGTGAGAGTGGAGAGTGAGCAGCTGGGTGGGAGTTTGACTGTCAGCCAAAGCTAACCCACCAGAGTTAGCATCCTTGAAGCACATTTAAAATACAAATATAGAACATGTTTCTTCCAAAATGACTGTTCTTGTGTGGAGTGTTTGCCTATTACCCACTTCCAGCCCCTTTCTCTGCTTAAAAGGAGTCAAATTTTACCACCCTGCCCTGTTGGCTGTGTACTACTCTGGCTTTCTTCCTTCCCTATTATAGCTGTGATTCGGAAAAAAAAGATTAAGTGTTGGCTGGAACAGAGATAGAAGGGAAGAGTAAGTGGTGCACTGACTTGACAGGCTGGCACTGGCTACCGTCCTGACCAACTGTTTAATGTGCATATGTTATTGGAAACGTAAAAACAGCCCATGGAGCAGGAATCAGGATCTGGGGCATCAAACAGTTGGACTCTCTTTTTGTCTCTGGGGGATCCAAGGATGTCAGTCTTTAGTTTGAGAGCGAATAGTGCAGGGAAATTATTTGGTGAAAAAGGACTCTCTTCTAGGGACTAGAATTTCCCAAAGTATCTTTGGCATGCAGCAGGTCTCCAGAGCTCAAATGGATCATGAAGGCTTGCATCACAGAGTTCAATTCCTTTCTCCAAACCAGCCAAAAGTGAGGATCTGGAATTATCTAACCGTTAGCTGGACCTGTTTCTCTCTGGCTTTAAACAGTCAGTTTCAGAAATGGGCTCACAGCCGACATTTCTAAGCAGACACAACTGCATGTTCTCCTTGGTGGCCTTCCCTGTTGGCTTGGCTCAGGCAGCCCTTTGCTTGGTGTGCCCATTCACAGTGAAGCCAGCTCCCCTTTCTACTGCCCCGTAGCATTCCCTGGGGAGCCCCAAACACCCTACCCAGATCTGTGAGCTCTCTCAGGTTCTGACAAATTCGGGTCCCCTTTGGACTGAGATCTCAGGTGAAAGTATTGAATTTCTCTACTTTGTGATTGATCCTAATTTTTAAAGAAGGCCTTTAGAAAGCTGAAACATTAGTGTGTTGTATCCTCTAACTTTGCACACCACACAGGGACAGGTTGGAGACTGCACGTCTGAGCTAAACAAATCTGAGACAAACTTCTTCTAAGACGCAACATTCTTAGCATTCCCTTGAGTCCTCTCTTCCTGTGTTAATCCAAACACCCTCTTTTAAAAAGTCAAGAGGCTTGTACTCTTCATAATCCCAAAAAGACACTGCTAACTCTGCTGCATTTCAATACTCTGGGCACTATCTGATCAATTGTTTTCTCATGGAGAAAAGGCAGATTTTTCTTTTATTACCATCACTCCTGGAAAATAGAACATAGAATAAAATTATTTCAATTGAAAGGGAATGCCAATGATCATCTAGTCCAACTGTTTGACCACTTCATGGCATGTTAATAAGGGAACTGTCCGAATGCTTCTTAAACACTGACTGGAGGCATCGACCCCCCTCTAGGAAGTCTGTTTCAATGTTTGACCACCCTCTTGTAAAGAAATGCTTCTGAATGTTGAGTCTAAACCTCCCCTGGAAACAAAGTATGCTAATAAACTACTTTTGTCATGTCTATAATGGGAAATACCTCTACTTAATTAGCTCAGTGGGCTATAGCATTTACTCACAATCGCATTTAGAGAAGCACTTGGTTTGGGAAAAGGCTGTATTGTATGTGGAAGGGTTAAACTGGATAAGTTCTTCCTGCAGAGCAGCCATATGTGGCTGTTTTCCTCTCCAGACAGACAAGCCCAGCAGTAGCCCTTCGAGGATATAAATCATGAGTTTCTGTGAAGCTCTACAGTGTGGGCTGTTATGGTCCTGGTTTCGTCTTTGATCAGATGTGAACCCAAGTCTGGCAAGGATGTGGTCATGTTCTACCTGAAAGGCTTGTTTGGGTTTTTCAGGTGATTTTTTTTAACTTCTTCCTGCCTTGGTTCCAAGTTCCTTAGTCTGGTTTAGTTGTTAATTGTAGACCATTAGCTAGAGTAATAAGTGTCTATTTTGTGTGACTCTCCTCTGAGTCATGAAGTGTTGGAGACAAGAGCAGCTAGCACTGCTGGAAATGCTGCTAGAAAAAATAATCAGAGTTCCAGATGCTACTTACAGCCTCTTCAGATTAATTTTTCAAATTGTCTTTTTAGAAATTATAAATTATTCAGATACGAAAACTGTCATAAAATATATTTTAAAGTTTTGAGTTCTCTGTTCTTTCAGCATCCACGGCTCTCTGTACCTATAAACCTAGAAAGACTGTGTGAAAACCAGTGCAAAAAACATTACTTTTCAGTCACTGGTGACAGATCAGATAGGCCCAAGCAGCTGGTCCATCTCTGTGGTTGTTCTTTCTCAGCAGTACTACATCTTACTGAAAACTTTGTTCTCAGGTTTTGAGTATGGCTTCAGTCTGTCTCGCTGGGAATGCACAGTGTTGAGCAATGCAGCTAATTTTTCCCAGTGAATCTAGTCATCTTTCCTACATCCTAAACTGTCCTGATGGTCTGTATACCTGTTCTGAGGTCATTGTACTCTTTTGCTTGACTCTGATCAGGCACATGTGCTCCTACATAAGCAAACACCCCCCATTCGGACGGTTAGCTCAAAGTTCCGTTCTCTTCTAATTTCAGAGAAAACCAAATCCTCTGTGGCATTAACTTGGTGAATTAAACTTTTGTTTGAGTTGAATTATCTTGAGAGACAGAAATAAGCTGGAATTGAAACTTCACAGCTGAAATACTTTGCTTATATTTATTTTGTTTGGCTGTACCTTCCTTGAAGGTAACTTAGACCCACTGCATCTTCAGTTGATACTGAGAAAGTAAGACTTACAGCTATCTTGTGGAAACACAGATTTGATTCAAATGATAGTAATATTTCTCTTCCATCCTCTCCATCTCTGGCTTTGTTGAAAACTTCTATTATTGGTCTGCAAGTTTCAGTAGATGATTGAAAATTTCTTTGGCACATCCACATGAAGCTTGTGGATGTTGTTTACTGTTCCTTAGGCTGTAACAGTAATTATATATCAAATGGCAGAGTGAAGCCTCTAGAGATTGGAATTTCCTCTAAAACATTAAGCCTGTGACAATGTTGTCCACCTCATCTAACCACATACACCTTACATATGTGTGCATAAACTTCTTCCCAATTTTACTTCTATCTTAAAAAGACTGCATTAAATCTTGTTCAGATTTAAGCATTAGTTCTTAGATGCTGTTCTTGGATGTCAGAGATTTAGTTCTCACCACTCAAGGAAATGCTTTTACCCCAAATAACCAATGGCAAACCTGCAGTGGAGAACTCCAGTGTAGCTGCCATAGAGAGGGAGTGGTGAATAAGAGGCAGAGAAGGGCCATGAGGGTGCACAGCTGTGCCCAAGTCCTGTCTAACCAAGCAGAGCTAATGGGTTTGACCTGAGGCTGGGGGTTGTTGGTACTCATACTGCTTACAACAGGAAACCAGGAGTCCTCATTCTGTGCTCCTCAGTGACACCTTGTAAACACAGCTTGAGGACCTGGAGAATGAAGAATTAGGATGATTTAAATTCATTATTTAAATAGATACACTGACTATCTTATTGACTCTCAATGTACTGTTTATGTAGGAACCTCCATTTGAAACAACCCCTAATTAAACACCAGGAGAAAGAAGCCTTTACATTTTCATTGAGCTCCAACCAATCTTCTATTTTATCTCATAATAATTATTTTTCTATTTTATTTCCTTTGGATTGAGCCTAAGATCAAAGCAATAACTTTGTTAAAAAGCAATCAATTCTAATCAGTTTAATAAGCAGCAAAGTAATTGCTTTGAATAAATGAAGGGGTTGTAGCCAGACCTCTGTGCTATGAGCCCATGCCTGCTGGCACTGCTCTGTGCTTCATGTCTCAGCCTCCCTTGGTCCCTGCCCCATCCAGTCCCTGTCCTGTCTCATCGTGTTGTGGGTATGTGCCTACTTTTCCCACTCTGGGAGCTTGAGCAGCTTTAGTCTGTTCAGCTCACATGAGAAAGGCCTGAATAATTACACCTTGGAGACTTTCCTGGAG
This sequence comes from Corvus kubaryi, assembly GCF_017639235.1. Taxonomy (NCBI): domain Eukaryota; kingdom Metazoa; phylum Chordata; class Aves; order Passeriformes; family Corvidae; genus Corvus; species Corvus kubaryi. The sequence goes on from NW_024582054.1 coordinate 20,636,399, forward strand.
CTGAGTGTAAACAGCAGGGAAGCAGAATTTTATTCACTTCCAAGCAGAACTTACTCAGCTCTTGGTATCCAGTGTGGAACATTTCAGTTTCTTACTTTTTTCCAGTCCAAAATGAAGCAGTAAGTTGATGCATGTGCTCAGGCCATTTACTTCCTAGGGCTTTCACATACCAGGGCTACATTTCTGGAATTCCTCTCTATTCTTTAAAACATAAAGCTCCAGTTATATCCAAGCTCCTGGTGTTAACGAGTTAATTTACTTTTCAAATTGCACCACTGATCTGGAATGCCAGGGAAGAAGGCAATTGCTGGCACTGGCATTAGCATTAGCCTCAAGATGGAAAGCAGTATTCATCCATTCCCATTTGACTTTTTTATTAATAGATGGTAGGGCAGAGCGTACCCTCAGCAAACTGGGAAGAGTGGCTGATATAACAGAGGGTTATGCTGTCATCCAAAGGGCCCTTGACAAGCTGGAAAAATAGGCTGACAGGAACATCATCAAGTTCAACAAGAAGAGCAAAGTCCTGCACCTGAGAAGGAACCAGTGTATACTGGGGACCCCCCAGATGGAAAGCAACTTGTAAGAAAAGGACCTCGGCATCCTGATGGATGCTAAGTTGAACAGGAGTCAGCAATGTGCCCTTGGAAAGAAGGGCTAATGATATCCTGGGACCCATTAGGCAAAGCCTTGCCAGGAGGTTGAGGAAGTTGATCCTGGTCCTCTGCTCAGCACTGGTGAGGCCATACCTGGAGCACTGTGTCCAGTCCACAGAGGCAGATGGGCACAAACTGAAACACAGAAGGTTCCCTCTGAACGTCAGAAGACACTTTTCCATATGAGGATGACTGAGCACTGGCACAGGTTGCCCAGAGATACCATGCAGTCTCCCTCCTTGGAGATATTCAAGAGTTGTCTGGATACAGTCCTCAGGAACTTGCTCTAGGTGACCTTGCTTGAGCAGAGGGTTGGACTAGAGGACCTCCAGGGGTCCCTTCCAACCTCAATCACTCTGTGATTCTGTGATCTTTTCTGGTTACAGACTGTAAGGCAGAGGATGACCTTGTCACTCAAATTTAATACTGAGTGTCTTTGCTCTAGCTAATGTAATGTATTAGAACAATTTCTTGGTGCAATTCTTTTCTGAAATCAAATAGCTTGAGCTAGAGTGTATTAAAGGGATCCTTCCCCTGAGACCTTTGGGATTAAAGGAAGGACCCACAGGAAGAATTTCTAAAAATTGATGTGACAGGTGAAACTGAGCATATCTGGATGCCAAATTACATGTCATTCATGGTCCGCCTTTGCCACCCACAACTTCCTCTGGATACACCTGTTGGCTTGGGCAACATGGAAACAGCACTGGGGATCTTGCATCCTTCTTCAAAAGTAAAAGGTGTGAAGCAATTCAGCAAAAGGTGACTCTTAGGCAGCTGGTGAGCAGGCAGGCCCAGGTACAACAGGGTGCTGAGAGGCAGTGTCACAGAGAGCAAAGCTGTACACAGACATGAAGTAGTTCTTTACACTATGAAAGGTCCCATCACACAGTACTTGGACTGTGCTTTTCAAAGTACACTCTGCATAGCTGTATTTTTCATTGAAAAGCTCTATTAAGCTTTACAACAAGACTGTAATCAATCACTACTGTGTTTTCTGATGCTTGTGAGGATCAGCTGGAACATGCTATTTAATATGAAAGCAGTGTATGCATAATTTCTACTGCAGATTGGCACTGAATAACCTCACAAATATATTAAACTGTTAATTTGACTTTAGTTTGTCTAAATGCTTCAATCGAGGTTGTGAATTCTTTTACTTAGAGAGCATTCATCCCTTTCAAAATAGAGCACACTGCTTGCCTTCCCTTTTAAATACCTCAGCTATAAAACAGTTGCAAACACTAAAGTCAAACCAGCAAAATATTGTGGGAATCATCAGGTGAATAATATTATTTTAAATTTACTTTCAGGTACTTTTCCTAATAATATCAGGGATATATTTCTTGTATTTGATGATGCACATTTGCTGATAAGCCAGGTACTAATTAACATACCCTGCACTTAGGATTCCCTAGTGACAATCAAAGAAAAAAGGTCTTGGGTATGATTAACAATCAAAGCTAAAGATAACAGCTGACTTCAGATCAATCTGATCTTTACCAGAATGCATTTGGCTACAAAGACATGAAGTAACCCCTGTAATCCTTTAAGTGAGGTTACTCCAATCATACAGAGGCCATAAAAATAGCACTTGAAATTTAACAGGTTTATGATGGCCAGCGCACTACATGAAGAAACATCAAAAGGAAATATTCATTATACACAAAGTCTACTTAGGCTCAAGAGGCCATTTAACACCTATGGCACAGCCTTCAAGCTGGGAAAAACGCACTTCGTTTTCCTATCCTGTACACAACCAGTTAACTCTCAGTTCTGCCTCTCCCTCTGCCCCTCATCTTCACAAAATCCAAGTGATCTCCTCTTATACAACATTTAGGTGACTTACTTTCTTTCGAGTGTGCTGTTATGCTCCACTCTAAATGTGATCAACTCTTTGCTTTTTCACCTTAATGTTCTGCTTTAACTATGCTGAATCCTAAAGCATATTCTATTTTGGAAGCATCCTAGCTTTTTGGCATGTTTATAAATCAAGTCCTCAGCAACCTGAAAGTAGAGTGATGGTTAGTGTCCAAGGCTGCAAATCAGCTTAGCCTGGTTGCTGATAAATATGACAGAAACACATGTCTGCAACTAGTAATTTTCTCTTGCTAGGACATTTTTAGGGGCAAAAATAGAAGATTTTAACCATCCAATTGAAAATCTCTCCCAGACATGTTATCTATATCTTCTTAACATACTGTTCTGGGGCTGCTAGTGTAGAAAGAGCAGGGAGAACAATTTAAACCGTATTGAAATTGAGCAAATTGGATTGTGGTGGCTAAGTTCTAGTGAAAGCTTCTTGTAAATGAAGAGTTTACAACTATTTGGCTGGCAGAAAGCCATGTGATCTTACTCATCTAATTCGCAGGAGACTTCTAGATAGTGACAAATCCTACTGCTCCAGTGGCTGCACGTGTGCAGGTGTAGAATCACAGAGCTACTGCAATGAATAGTGAGGCATGAACAGCAAGAAGGGGAGACAGGATACTGTTGCTCTGTTGTCAGTGCTGTCACTTGCTCCCTGTGACAATTCTGTGACTGATTTCTTATTTATCACCTTAATCTCAAAGACTCAGCAATGATGGAGTCAGTTCCCAGTGTGGTAGGTGCTCTGCAAACACAGAACAAAAAGGCAATTTCTGCCTCTAACCCCAAGCCTGCCATCTAAGAATAAGATTCAACGCAGCAGAATGCAGACAGCTTAGTAGGAGTATGGAGGATCCAGTGGAGACATTATGCTCACTGTCAGAGGCAAGTTGCTCCAGCTACCAGCAGCCTGGCTAGCTGGTGACATTTTGGTGACATCCTGGCTAAAGAGATTTTAAGAAATGTTTGAGAGTACACATAAGCACGTCTGTGGAACTTCATTGACCACTTGTGTTGTGCAAGGGCAAGATAAAGTAAGATGACATGTTTTAGGACTCCAAATAAGTGGGTCCTGCCACAGTCTGTTTAGAAGCGTATTTTAATCCCTGTGAGAATGGCTAGAAGACAAGAACTTGACAGGGGTAGAGGTTTGAAGAGCTGGGAGTGAAAAGATGAGAAAAAAAAGACATTAATGCAATTCAAGGAGAGGATAAAGTGAAGGATCCAAATAGCAGCACAGGAAAATTATTTTCTAGAAGGATTTTGAAGGAGACAAATAGATAGCAGGGATACTGGTAAAAACGACCTGGCCTGGCCATGGAGACAGAGGATGAGACACAGAATGGCAGGGGTGAAAGGATGGCAGTGTTTCCCAAGTGAGCTGGAGAAAAGAAAGGAGAGATGGTGGGACAGATGGTAGCCCTGTTGACTCTGTGTTAGAGATCACACATGTATAAGGAGCTATCAGACAGACAGATTTGCACGCAAGTGGAAGACAGGCCCAGGTGAGGGAGGGCAGCATTTTTATGGACAAAAGGCCAGAAGAGGTTGGGGACTCTTAGTTTCAGTCCAAATGCAGTTCATAGTGAGTTTGAGTAAATGTCTTACCCTCCTCTACACTCCCTGTCATTCAGCTACCTGTATAAGGTAAGGGTAGTGCTAATTGGATGGTATGAGATTCAACAGAAACAGGTACAGTGCTTAGAAACCTCTGCATGACTCTGTTATCAAAATGCAAAATATTATTTACCCCAATCTAGAAAATACATTCTTTCTTTCATAAGTTGCTTAGGTGACTTCCAGACACCTGCACTAGCTTCATTGCAGGTAGAAGAAAAACCCCACCAAAACTAGGTCCACGAGTTTCAAGAAACTTTGCTAATTTAAAGGAGCAGCCTTGAAGACCATGAAGTTGTGGGGGCTGAAGGTCTCTTCAGTTTCCATTCTGAAAGACACCTTAATCTAGCCAAACATCTCACATGCATTAAGCCAAGAGACTTGCAGTGGTTTCCCAGGTTACAGTTCATTAGTGTCTGTATCACAGCAGACCAGGAAGAACACTAAAGTAAGTACAATGCAGGTCTCATTGTTGCATGGTGCTGACAGAGAACTCGCTTCTCATACAGAATACTAGACAGGCCCTGGTACTTCAGGTATTTTTAACTCGTGTTATGATGGGAGTTTTAGAAATAGGAGAGCTGGCATAAAGGACTGCACGTAAATCCACAGTTCACAGCGTAAGGTGCTGCTCTTTCAAGCTTATGGCATCTAACAGCCACTGTAATAAATACCCACATATGGGGAGGATTGATTTGCTGAACATTCTGCTGGACTTCTCCTTCTAGAACATGCATGCTGGCAAGTTTTCCAGCTACGGGGGGGATGGCTTGAGGCCTGAGGGACTGCTGGAAAACAGGCACTGCAGGCTAAGACACCTACCCAAGGATGCAATCACAGAAAATAAGCACCCTTAGCACTCTCCCAACCCTACTCCAAGGAAATATCTCCTTTAGCTACGTGAAAATGTGCTACTTCAAGGTCATGGGGAGACTGTGGAGATTTTCTGCATTTTTATGCATTCACAGGACCTGACCTTGAAAGGTGCTGCCTGCGGGAAAACCACAGAGTCTGCACAGAGCTCCAGCAGGATCAGTGGCCACCTTGTACATGCAGCATTCCAGACATGCAGAGCATTTTCCGAGGACCAGGGCCATCAGCAATCAGACTAGGAGCTGGGACTGCTCATCTGCTAGAATCAGTGCTTGTCGTACTAACTCCTGCTGCTTCAGTGGTCCCTGTGCTCTGCTCCCTGGGGGTGTCTCTCCAGCTGTCTTGTTCTGGCTCCTAGGGGCATGCAGCTTTGATGGTCAGTGTTTAATAGTGCCCAACACCACAGACTCCAGCACAGTCTTACCACAGATTAACAGAAGCAACAGAAACAGGCAGGAGGGAACAGTGCACCTTCTGTGCTTGGTGCTGTTTCAAAAGAACTGCATAGCAATATACACCAAATATCTAGAGTCTGAAGTATATGTCTGAAGTGTCTGACTTCAGAGAAATTAACAACTAAGTTTCATAGCGATTAGAAGCTACTGAATGAAAAGACGATCTTGGAAAATGACAGCAGGCTTCCTCTTTCCATTTTTCAACTGCCCTGAAAGGAGGAAAAGGGATCTTTGCAGAAACTCTCAAAGAATATATTCCCTTCCCAGTTACTTTCCTGGATGGATGTCCCATCTGATGGATGGGACAGCTCACTGCAGAGGTTATTGGTACATTCAAACATGAGTTTCATAAGCCTATTATTACTAGAATCTGTGGGATAATTAATGCTTGCATGAGAAGTTAATGAAGGACAAAGATTCTTTACTGCTGATGGTGTCAGTGAAACAACTGTCTGGAACATATGAAAGAGCTATTGTCAGTAACAAATTACCATTACAGAGAGCCACATGAATATAAATCTCTCAGGAAAGGTGACATGCTCTTTATTTTGTGGCTCTTATTCCAACAGTGACCCTACTGTCCATGTGCACTATCTCTCTGATGCACCCATTTGGCTTCTTGGTGGGTGTCTGTACAGTTGAAAGTCCCATCATTCTGCAGTTCTGACAGAGTCCCATTTACCTGCCACCTGAGACCTGTTCTTCTGTCTAAAAACGCCTCATCTCTTCTCAGTCCAATTTAACTGTCTTTTGTGATCCCCGAGCCAAATACCCAGATGCAGAGGCAGCATTTTAAGCAATATTGATGTCATTGTTGTGTCACTGAACAAATGTCACACACCCTTCCCCTGTGCAACGTGCTTCTGTACAGTGCTGCTAACTTGAGCTTTCATTCAGGTGGTAGCTTTCTCTCTCTAATGGCTAAGGGCCAGCAAATCTTTGGATACAAACTTGGAGGTAATTTAACTCATATCTAGTAAATCAGCTGGATGAGAGTGTGCATTAGAGCACAAATCCTGATTGAATTTAGGTAATCTAAAGGTAACAGGATAGAGAATTGTAGGTCTGGTTCACACTGTTAACATCATCTGCAGATAGGATTGTGTTTGCTACTCACTTTAAAATTAAATGTGACATACAAGCTAGATGTCACCAAAACCTACATTTTCAGTGCCTTTCAACTTCTCTTAACATGCTTAAGAAAATGATATATAAAACAGAATTGCTTTTCCTTTAAAAAAAATTCTTCTGAGTTCTACTTGGCTGATTAATGAAATGACTTTCCATGTGGGTCACGATTATCTGGCTGACTGGGTATGAGTTGATCCTTATCCCATCAGGCTGTGATTCTTCTGAGATTTCTACAAATCTCACAAAAGTGCCTAAAAACTGTCAGGTTTTCCACTAGATTTAATTTAGCTTAGGTTTGTAAAGCTGCCGGGGAAAAGAGAACTCCTTGTGTATTTGGCTGCTTGGAAAGTTCTTGTACTTTATCCCTGCAAGTACTTGAAAAGACTTGCAAGGACAAATTGGTGCATGGTTTTGCTCAAGATGTCTGTGCATTGCTTAGGGTTAAACCCTGAAAATGCATACTGGCCAGGGGAAAATTCCTTGAATATGGCCAATCAAGCTTTTTCATATAAAACTAAGCCTCCAAGAGAGAAAAGCAGCTCATCCCACAAAAGCCAGTCTGATACTTGAAGCTATAGGTGACCCTATATCCTCCTCATTCTGTTTTGGGGTGGCAGTTCATGTGTAGACCTGGATTCTGAACCAAACCTTTACAGTGTCACCTCTCTTGGTCATTCTCCACTGATCTTGCTAAGACAGGAGCCCATACCTTGTTTGCAGAGAGGTTATTTTCATGCCATTACTTCAGGGTGGTTACAGTTCAAGGAAGAAGTGTTTTTACTGAAGAGGAAGGGAAGGGCTGCAATGCTAATGTTGGCATCTTCAGCCAGGTAAGAGCACACAATGTGCCAACACAATCCCATATGTACGGAGCATTCTTACATATGTCCACGCAGGGATTGCATCCTAGCATGACTAAAGTTTTATTACAATTCTTTTGAAAATATCTTTAACATAATAGAGAGCAAAACTGGCTTGATCTCTGTGCAACCTTGAGGAGCAAGAAGGGGAAAAAATGGGAAGATTTTTTTCTGTCCTGTATTACTGTAGTAAATATTACTGTATCCCACAGCCGTATGGAGGAGGAGAGATATCCAGCAGGCAGGAATTGTGCAGCAAGATTGATTTATGTAACTATTTTACAAACTCTTTTATAGACTTTTTTCTTCATAGTCTAATTGGACAAAGGATCAGCCACCCCCTGGGTGGATTGGTTAGAAATCCTAAACATCCATTGTCAAAATACTTTTCTACGGTACCATAAACAAAGCTCTGCAAGGTCGCAGGTGTTCATAGTTCATAGAACTTCTGCTAATCTCTTCGTGAGAGAGAAAAGTATCCCACGGGCTTAGAAAGAAGCAAGAAAATTCTTGTTAGCAGCATTTTTGTATCCACAGTCCTGCAATAGATCTATTTCAGCTTGAGGAGCAAAATACTGATGACTTCTCTGCTGCAAACTTTATTAGTCTTATAATGGTCCCTGTGCATTTGTATTGCTACAGACCAGCCCTGTTTGACATAAATACAGCAGTTAAATATTTAGTCATATTGGACAGACAAGATGAGTGAACCCTCAAAGGTCATGCAGGAAGTGTAGAACTGAGCAGGGTACTGACCAGTGGTTTGCAGTAGACATTATTCCACATAGGTGAAGCTGTTGAATGATTATACCTCAAAGTTCAAGGAATTCTACTTTCTGGAAGTGCTAGAAGTGTGGACAGAGTAAGCGGAGAAAGGACTTGTCTGTTGCATGGTGTGGGATGTCTGTCTTTCATAACACTAAATAGCATACAGGAAAATAAGAAAAAAATAAAATCAAAGAAACGTATTTATAGCAACACTGTTCATTCTCTACCCTTGCAGTGCTGGACTTAAGGGAGGATCAGTTTAGTAGCACTTGTCTATAGACGTGATGCAAATCAGAGTAAACTCAGCCACACCAGCAGCCGCAACTGGTAAAAACAGCTACGTGTGTTAGCAGGAACATCAAAACAAGACAAACTGTAAAATCCCAGTGATGCTTTAAAAGTCATTTAATCTTCAAAAAGACGTCATAAATAAAAGGTTTCTTTGTGAGAAAAGCTCTGGAAAAACAATAAACCAGCATATCACAAAACAGTCAGCTCCTGCATTGTCATTTCTAAAGAGGTGAAAGTGTAAGAAATTATGGGAACAAGACAAATGTGCTTTACTAACACTGTTCAGGGAGCTCACATTAACTACTAACAGCCATAGACATGCACATGTGAACACATCAATCTGCAAATACAGGACATAAGTGGTGAAGAGACTGATATAATTAATTGCTCATGAAAAGCATGCAAAATACACCAATACTTGTGCCAATGAAAATGGCAGAGGCAACAAACTGAATATAAAGGAAAACATGAAGATATGATGGAGAATGATGGAGAGTGATGGAGAGTGGAAAACATTTTGTGTGTTTGTTCACATGCAACAATTGTTGCAGAGTTTACAAATAAATAAAATGAAAAATAAATAGCGCTATACTAAAACAAAAAGCAGCAACTTCAAATGTGAGATTCGATATGTGTATGACATGATAGAAGATAAATCGTTTTCAAACATATGACTGGCCTTAACTGCAGAGGTCAGACTGTGACACATAAGCAAAAGTAATGTAACATCAAAAGAGAGTGAACAGCTCCTTTATGATCAAGAGGAGAAACTGGAGCTGTCATCCAGCAAAAATGAGTCACATAATACAGAGAACCGAGTGTGATAGATTTTGAACCACAATAGAGACGGGCAGCATTCTCATTAAATTCAAGTAAAAGCAATCTCTTAGGAATGCTCAGAATCTTGTGTGATCTCAGCAGAAAGATATAGACATCAGCTTCTGTATTGCCAACAGAAAAAAAACACCCTTGACACAATGGAGGGTGTCCTCAACGTAAGGACTGTAAGGACATGGAAGGACTTCGATTCAAAAATCTAAGGATGGGGAGCAATTCAAAGCCCTTCAATGTTGCCACAGGGAACCCAAAATAGTTTTGGTAAACTGCAAATCTGCTCTGCATTACAAGAAAGGGAATGACGGGGCAGACATACAACTCTTGCCTTATCTAGAAGCAGCCTTCTAGTATAAAAAGGCAGCAACAGAAAATAAACTATGCAAACAATACAGACACCACTTTTTTGTGAAACATAAATGAAGCAGTCAGACAAGCAACACATCTGTACAAATACAGCTGACTATTCACACCCAGGTCATTCTTTCAAATACACCTCCAAATCACTCAAACATTGATACTTAGAAAATAAGATTATCAGTTTTCCAGGTACATTGGTACAACAGTACCCAGAAAAAGAGGGAAGTTCTTAACTGAAACAAGATGAGCACAGCCCCACAGCAGAGATATAACAAGCTAGTTATGGATATCTGACACAATATTAAGGACCTTTAATTGCAAAGGATGAATCAGAAAAAAACCCCCACCTTACAAGAATGGGGAAAGCTGAACAGACAGATAAAATTGCTAAGATTTAAAAAGAGGTCTGCAAAAAGCAAAGAAAACGGCAATTAGTTGTTCCCAGATAAAATATTTTGAATAGTTCTTGGTAAAAGTAACCTGTCACAACGTCTGATACTGTAGCTGGCTTTGCAGTACCAGCACTACTCCAGCTCACAAAAATGGAAGAGAGACACTTGCCAACCAGCAAACTCAAGAACTCTGAGTACTGCGGGGCCATATAAGGATCTAACTGTTTTGGGGCAAAAAGGGCAGACTTCTATTTCATGGGTACATGAATATGTACAGTCAGTGCAAACATGAGGCAAAATCACAATGATGAAAGATGGTGAAATATTCAAATCTTGAGATTTGAGCATCAGCTCTTAGAAAAGACATAGATCTAAGAACAGCTGTTGGAGAGAGCACTCAAACCTGAACTGCAGCAGCAGGACCAGCTGCCAGGGATGTCCTGCATTTCCTGGAGACATGCACTCTTGCAACAACTTGCACTCTTACCTTCTCTGGAAAACTACACGGTAATAAAGCATGAAAGAGCTACTGTTCTAAACTAAGAAGGAAACATTTTCTGTTGCTAAGGGAAGCCAGGGCTTAGTTAATTCATCACCTTTTTCATAGCAGATACACATATATATGAGTACAGAATATGCCTCATGATGCACATTCATGGAATGATCGCTATGTGAATTGATTAACTCCTTTCATAGACACGATCCTCAGATTTAGTTTTGCTATTTACATTCTAGTAACTGCCATTCTTGATTACAGTGTGTGGAGATGTTCCTTCTCTACCTTTGAGCACTGGATGCTCTTAGCAAGCCAGCAGACAGTTTGGTGACAGCTGATAGGGGTTGCTTTCTGGCTTCTTGTGCAGATGATATTTAGCCACTGGGCTGTTCTTACTGATGTTTCTTCTTTAACTCAGTCTTCATAGACACAGAAAAGAATTTTTCTGCATTTTACGTCTTGTAAATATGCCAGCTTTAGGTAACAATTTAGCTCTTTCTGGGACAATGAAGTATCATCTGGTGTAGAGAAGTCAAATGCACTGGTACTGTGATAACTCTCCAAATATTTTTGGTTGCTAGTCTTGGATTTTCAGTCCCAGGCAAAATGTACACACATCAGAAATATAACTACAGTGTAATGGCAACACTTGTCTTTTGCCTCCCCGGTACTGAGAAGTTTGAGGCTTAAAATAGTGATGTGCTTGCCACATGGATAGTATTAGATAGACAGATGGTACACTGTTCTCACTTTGTAATCATACAACCCATATTTCCATGGACCTACCTACTGCCTGGTAGTCAGCATGTGAATACAAAAGGTTAACTTGTTAGGCCTGCCCTGATAATTGGAGAATTGTCAAGTGTTTTCTGCACTGCTGAGCACGCTGGTGCATGGTGATTATTTCCTAGGGTTTTAAAATATATCCTTCTCTTACTTTTAATAACTCTTGCTGGAATGGAGAAACAGAAACTGATGTGCCTTCCAAAGAGAATTCCTTCTCTCTTACTGTTTATATACACACAACTGGCAAAGTAACGTTCTCCTCATGCATCGTAATTGCTGACACAGTGGCATATCCTATAAAAGAGGTCCAGTTATCAGGGGAATTGCTACATTTCCTTTGAGGCTCCTTCTAACACACACTCATGTTGTAAGTGTCCTAGCTTGTTCTTTATTACTCTTTTCTTTTTGCATTAAAAAATTCAATTCATTTTGTAAATCATTCACAATAGTGGCTGCAGTGATATCGCTGTTTGGTTTAAGCACCTTTTTCCATTTAACTTTGCCAGGATTAAATGACTTTCTATCCCTACTGTGTAAGCTCTGTAGCAGTTGTTTTGGTCCCTTTGTAGCTAAGCTTATCTCAATGTGATTTCTATTTCTGTGTTTCTGAAATACTACCTTCATTAAACTTTTGTTTTCTTAGATAAAGTATGAAACAAGCATTGGAGAGGTACATAGGGAAACCCATTGTATAAACAAGCAGTATCTTCTTAAGCAGATATGAAAAAACTCTTTGTCTGGGGATTCTTCAGATATACAAAGAGAACAAAACTCTGCAATTTCTCTCCATGCACACTCTATTGGTTTTGCTGGGGTTTCTCCAAATAAAAAATCAAATTACATTACTGGGTTATTACCCAGAAATATGTTCCCAGGGCTCTATGTAAAGGTTTTCCTTAATTCCTACTTCTCTGAAATAATCTTGTTATACAAGCCTAAAAAATGCTCTGGGAAGCCTTAGTGAGGCATATTATCTTTGATTTTTTCTGTTGCCCTGCACACAAGTTTATCTAATCAGATGGTGATTGCAGAAGCCTGGATCCATCACAGTTGTTAACATCAACTGAGGTTTGCAGTCTTTCCTTTCATCTCTCTTAGCTTGTCCTGAGACAGCAGTTTCCAAATTGATCCAAAGCAGCTATTGCTGGAATGACTATAAGGAATAGTTGAATAATGATGATTGGGCAGAATTCATTTATTATTCTTATTCTTTTCTGCATGGTCATCTCTTTTCTATGGCTCACTATGGTGTAAGGAAAAGATCTGTTTCCTATTAAAAAAAGAAAGAAAAAATCACATTGATTTCTCTCGCCTCTTATTCAGGTTCTGTGCCCCATTTTAGTCATAACCTTGTTAGGGTCCTGATCACAACAATTAGTGCATTATACAATACAAAACCAGTTTGAATGCTGAGAGCTGTAATAGTTGATTAACTAACAAGTGAATCCTCAGTTTTTATGTTCTTCAAAAATTCTGTACTATAGGGCTGGGAGCCATTCAAAGTTTCAGTGTTTTGCTGTTAATGAGAGCTTTTTATGGTTTTATGGTTGCGTATACATAATGGTATGGGCCAAAGAAAATTATCAGCCTTGTTAGGGACTCTGAGTCCCATCTGTATTCTGCAGCACACAGCTATCATTCTCTATATTTCTTTTGTAGGAAAGTGTTTTAATTCCTCTTGGAATTCCTACTGTGAAATCACTTTTGGAGAAACAGAGAAACCGATACTGATGCAGACACTAACACATCTGCCTTGAGGCTATTCTTTGTTTTTCTTTTTTTTTTAGCACAGCCAGCCTAGCCCATCAAAAGAAAATACAACTATAGAAAAGGCAAATGGTTTCTTCATACTTTCTTTTTCATAAACAAACACTGAAACATCCTACTGAAGGATCAAACTCCTCCAAGTATCAGCATTTAAACTAGTCACCAGCTATCTGGCATTGAAAACAAGTCTTTTTGTTGAGACTCAATTTCTTCAACCTTGTTTTGCAACCTCCAGTACTAATTGGTGCTCAAGATACATGGTGGACTAGCTGGCTTTTATATTAATTTTCATCAGTAAAGCCTCTCTCTATCTTCAATAAATTATTTAATCCTTTGTGTGTACGGATGATCATTAATAGTGATTCTTACTAAGCCTCTACATACACACACACATACACATACATATAAAATGTGCAATTGCTTTCATTTTACTTAATGGAGTTACAGAGTGATCTATAATGACATGACACTGTGTGCATGTTGTAAATAATTCAAGAGTGAAAGAAGCTGCATGAGCCTACAGAATAAATATTGCACATCACCTAAAATCAGACAGATTTGATTCCACTTCTTTAAAATTCCTCAGGTAGCAAGAGATATGAATGAGAAGTTTAAAAGTACTGCTGAGCTAGAGCTAAAACATTTTCTCTCCCTCCCTCAAAGTCTGCTTCTCAGTGAAGTCTGAGACTGTAAAATATTTTACTTGCTAAATAGCATTAAATTTTTAAAAGTGTGATGTATCTTAGTACCTGAGTTCAACAGAGAAATCATGAGTATTCATTCTAGACAGATATTTTATCAAGGCAAGGAAAAGATGTTCAGCATTTTGGATTCTGTTGCAATGATTTCTGGTTGAGGCTTTTCCAACAGCCTAAAAGTAAGAAAAATAGCAGTTAGGATACTTACCTGTTGTAAGTTAGCACTTGAACATCACTGGTGAGCATGCCAGTGCTTGGTGTCTGTTGGTCACAAGTAACTCAGTGTAATGCCCTCCACAATGCTCTGAGTCAGGTGCACTGTCTCAGGGACAGCAAAATGGTCTGGATTTTATGTAACTCTACTCACATGAATTGGTTCACCCACCTGTTCAAATGTGGAAAAAGTATCAGGCCCTGGACATGATTATTATTTTGTGTGTGTGACTTTTAAAGTATTTTTTTGTGGGTGACTGGCTTACTCCCAGTCTTGACAATCAGCTGGAAGAGTTTTCTTATCTTAGGACTTAGTCCAGGGTCCATCACTAGGAAAAGAGTGATATTTGTGCTTATTAGAACCTCGTTTTTCACATTAGCTTCCTAACTACCACAAACCGTGCAGCAGGGCAAATCCCAAAAGCTGGACCTTGCTGCATTCCCACCTCTAACAAGTGGTGTTACAGGATGTCTGCCATGGCAGCTAACACAGCCATGGCACAAGGCAGAGTAGGCTGTGCCAGGCACAGAGCAAAGAGAAAGCAGGAGGCAGCCTCGCTCTTGAAGCTTCTGATATGTTCTGGGGGGACAAAAACAACTAAAACAAAGCTGTGCCCTTTCACTTGGTTTTCTTGGCAATGGCACACAGCTAAGCCTCTGGAGATTTTGTGGGTTTGCTTTGCATATAATTAAAAATTCATTAATTAGGGTTAATTTAAAAACTGAAAACAAATTTTAAGGGTAGTTAAATCTTCCAGAATTCTTGCCTTTTTTTTAAAATTGATTTGTTAGAGTTTGTAAGGCTAACATAGGAAACAGTTCAGTTACACAATAGCTTGCTATGAAACATTTACCTCCATGATCTATTTCCAGCGTATCAACCATCTTGATAGCTTGGGCAGGAAAATTACAATACATTTCCAACAGCAAGAACAAAATACTGCATAAAACACAGCCCCACCTCTCTTCTTTTTCACAGTCAATGCCAACAGCATAACCAATTCTGTGAGACTCCATCAGTCCCAAGGCTAAGTTCAACTTTTTAAAATGACTGTGAAAGGGACAGCAGATCAGTTTTCTCCACATAAACATTTATTTAGCTGTATTTTTATGCTATAATTGAAGATGTGTGTGCATAGAAAGAATTGTATAAATTACCTTTTCTCAAAAGCTGCGGAGTGAATATACTTTATGATGATCATTACAACCTGTCTGACGCCACAGTGCTCTGCCAGCCAGTTGTGAATTGGCCTGGCTGTTCACTTCCATGTGCTCCCAAGCCAGCTGGGTATAGGTAGGATCTGCTCTTCAGGGTTTGCTGGTAGCAAGGTCTCACCAGTGTTCCAAGCCTCAGTAGACCAGTTCCCTCATGCTCCCCTCACAGCTGACTGGGGCTGTGGGCTATATGGATATCTCATTTACCATCTGACCCTCTGTGCAACCCTCCAAGAGAAAGGCACTCTCAATACTTCATCAAATCAGTGTTTCAGGCTTGTAGCATCTGGTCTGCCCTCCTTCACCTCGAAGTTTTCCTAATGTGCAGTGGCAGCTGCTTACCTGAACAGAGGTCTCTGAGTTGGAAGCTCCACCAGTGACGCTTCCATCTCCTTGTGGATCACTGTTTCAAGGAGAATGACTTTGGAGGAACTGGAAATCAGTAAAAAATTCAGTTGGTCCCAGGCAACACCAAGGGTGACTTTTTGAGCATATTCTGGCACCCTTCCTGGGGAAGGCAGCTCTGGCACCAGCATACAGGTGCTCAGTGTGCAAGCCAGACCAGAGCTGCCAGTTTGCTAGAGGTGCATCCCACTCTACAGTCTACAATTATAAAATTTTTCTAGTGTTGACTGATGGTAATAATGGTTCTTCTTTTAATCATCAAAACATTTTCCAGCACTGGGAAGGGGTTTTAGTCATCTCCAAGACACTTCCTTTGCCCACAAGTGAAAATATGATGGTCTTAAACATGATTTAAAAGGCTATAAAGAGCAAATAAAGCTCAAGTCTCCAATGCTTTGTTTCTGAATCTGTTCTTACAGAACATTTTGTGTGGAATACTTAAACGTATTAAGTGCTTCTGTGGTCAATTTGCTGATGCCTGAAGTGAATATGATATTCATTACAGAGCTTTACTTGAGTTTTCTTGCCCAGAACATAGCTGAAACATTGGATTTTCCTTTGTTACCTTCACTACAGGCAATACATAGTTCAGTAAAGCTAAGGCTGAGTAAAGTCACAGGGAAACATTTTATGATGTGAGCACAGGCAAAAGCCACGAGTTGTTTCTTCCCATGCTTGAGAGAGGTAATTATGGTGTTTCAGGATATATAGTGACAGATGGACAAAGGTATGCTTTCATATTTATCCACAAGTATAATTTAATACCCACTTCTGAGCAGAATGGCTCTGTGTATTCATTTGCATAATTGGAAGGAGCTTGACATATCAAGCTGCATTTTCACTTCCAGTAAAGCTAATCTTCTTTTTCCCATAGTCTGATTAAACTTTGCAAGTATCTTGTATCACAACTCTCCAATGCTCACAATGCTATCAGAAGGGAGTTTTGATTTGTTTGAGGAAGCTGGTGTTGCTGACCCTTAACAATACCATTTCAATTGCCTGACCTCGCTGATAAGTAACTCCAGTGCTCATCTCCAAAGGGTGGTACTATCTCTTGTGTCAGAAAGGACTTCAGCTACTGAAAACTTTGTACAGGGAAGTTTTATTTTCTTGTCATATGCAAAAAGGTGGCCTGTTGTGACTTAGAAGAAAGCAATATGGACAAACAGATGCTCAGCAACAGCTCAATTAATTATCTATTTTATAATTTCAAGTTACCCTAAAGCATGTCTCTGGTTTTACTGATAGATGACTTACTTTTATGTTTAGCTGCTTCCTCACTCCATTGTTTCCATGGTAACATCTCTGAAACATTGCTTCTTTCTGAGGAGATGAAACGTAAAGTGGCTGGAATATTTGAGTGTTTAAATATTAAATAAAAACAACAGAAAAAATGGTGGAGTGAGTCACACATTACAGGCAGGTGACACCCACAATATCTTCTAGTAAATTGGACTATGGGGTAGCGCTATCTTTGCTGTTCCCCTCCTGCAAGCTGAAAACAGCAGCCAGCTCTTAGGAGTTGTCCTGAACCTGGGCTATCCTGATGCTGAGAGGCAGCTGAGCTCACTTATGACCAAGCCTGGCTGACGGATCCTGCTGCTAACCTCTGCAAGGACTTAGGAATAGTAAAGAAGTCAATTTGCAAGACTGCTCTATTTATTATTTGCCAGTGATAAACACTTCTTGTTAAAATTGGCAATAACCACAAATTTTCTTGGTATTTTGTGAAAAGTCTGTTAGGAAGTTAACATGGAAATACTGTAAAAAGTGTTCCTGCCAATGTTTGAAAACACGCCAACATTTGCTTTGACCGTGTCTTTTCACTAATGGTAACAAACATCATTTATCTGGGTTTTGGAGGGGGCCATGCTGCAGATGTGGCCATTTTTGTAAACTTAAGGGGAACTTTTATGGAGGATTCTCAATGTGCTGCAGCTACAGTTATGCCTCTCCTGCTACACCAACCCCTTTCAAATTCACAGTACAAGACTTGATCTTCAAAGTGGATGTAGTGGTGCTCATTTCCCCAGTCTAGTTTGTTTCACTCATCCTTCTGATCCACTTTGATTCAGGATCCCTCTGTCTGATTCCACCGATGACTGTGCCCAGCCTACTTGCTTAGAACCATCTTTTCTTGTGTACCAAAGCTCTCCCTTCTGTCCCTTAAATGCCTCCTCAGACAAATAGCTTTTTCCTTCCTGTTCTGAACCTGGACTTCAAATCAGCCTTCTCTGTTCTCCCCCCTCTTCTCTGAACATAATGGGGAGCAAACTAACCCTCCTTTCTGATCTTTCCCACATGCGAAAACATGACACAGCAATGAAATAAATGTCCTGAATTCCTCATACAAAACCTCCACTGAGCACTATTCCCACTCACTTGGTTTCTCTGACTGCCATTCCCTCTAGACTACCATTTTACATGATTTTATACACCAAATTAATCTTTCTAGGACAAGGTTGTTTTCTTCCTACTGTCCATAAAAGAACCTGATTTCTACTAACTTTACGGAAATAAATGGTAAGAATATTCTTCCCCTTCTCTGATTGACAGTTAAAATTACTTTTAGCTTTAACATTATAGGTTTTCAATAGAATAAACTTCTGTTTTTGAAAATCTGTGGTCATATGAGGGGGAAAATTCCCAGAACTCCCCAAGCTCTGCTCACTAACGGTGTTAAAAAAAGATGCCAGCCAAAGTAGGAGGTGTAAATTTTCTTAACATTTTTCACCATCATTTTATTTTGAAAGCTTTGATAGGCAGTCAAACAGCAATTTCAGTTTAAAAATGGGTATTAAGTTTCAGAACAAGCCCACTTAACATTAGGGAGAGTTTATGTTGCCTTAGGAAAAGGGAATGAACAAGATGACCTTTCCAGGTTCCTTCAAGCATGTGTTCTACAAGTCACTGAATAAAGACAGTTCTCACCTTTCCAACACTGTTGTTTCAAGGACATCAGTTGTCAGGACACACGTTCCTGCACTTGTATATATAGCGTTTGGAGTTTGCAGTTGTTTTTTTCCACAGTCACTAAGGATGAATACTTGCTCTTCTTCTCTTTCTAATCTAATGAGGGAAAGGAGCTGCCCTGTTGAATCTCTCCCAGCTACCTCAACAGGACTTTCACTGGAGCTCTTTGGCCTTCAGGCTTTCAAGCAGTGACACCACCTGAGGCTTTTTTTTTGTGAGAGAATTCTCCACCACTTCCTCCTGTGTATTCGTAAGATCAGAGCAGCCTGCGGTTTGGGCTAAAAACAAATAGCTGTTGAAAATTTTTCTCATTGTAATGAATCAATTTCTGCTTAGTTAATGATCCTTCTCATTCTGAGGGACTAGCAAAGGGTTTTGGAAAAAATTCCCAGTAGGTATGAAAGCTAAATAAAGGTGTGGTTGACTGAGGTGTGTGAAGATGTCTCCTCAGTAACTGTTTTGAATTTCACTTATTTCAGACATACCAAAACTTTCCAGAAATAAAACAAATGGAGAGCATTTCATGGAACTGAATTTAGTTTCTTTATCTGGGAGCAGAATGAGATTATGAAGAGCAAACAAATGTGTTGTATACTGATGGAAAAAAGTGCTGTGATAAGCCTCAGTCCCTTGTGTTTAGCATGATGTCAGCTAACCTCATTCCTTACAGTTAAGGGTAAGCACAGTCAAATTTCCCCTATCCTCTGGGAGTAGGACTTAGTACTAAGCTCGAACCCATGTGTAGATTTGAAGACGAGAAAAGAATTCTGCTTACAGAGAGAGGAAGAAATGAAAAATTTGCACTGGGCCTAGAAGATCAAGAAGTGGGGAACAAAGTCGTGTAGCAAACAAGAGGGAAAGCACAAGGGAAGTAGTGAAATAAGCAGAAGAGAAAGTGACTGTGAGAGCAGAGCAGAATAGAAAGTCACTGGCAAAATGAAAACATAGTAAAATTAACTGACACTGGAATTCACTGGAGACAGCAAACTTGAGAAACTGAGAGAGATAGTATGTGTGTAGGGGAGAATATTGTCTTGGTTTAATATTGTCTGCTAAGGAAGGCAGGAGCCTCCCTTGGAATGGAAAATGTAACCCCCTTCCCTCCAAATTTTTATAATTTTGAAATTAAGGGGCTTTCAGGCAATTATATGAGAAATAGGAATAACAGTTCTTTACTAGTATATATAACAAGGCAATAATACAGAAATACTGGCTTAACCTGACAGAGTCAGGATATGACCTGATACCCTGCTGGGCAGGGTGGTGGTAGCAGTCTCATGAAGGGGTGGCTGAAGCCCTCTTTGAAGTGGTAGATACGGTTCTGTAGAAGCAGTGATCCTGTAGAAGGGTCTGGTCTTCCTCTGAAGGTCCAGTGGTGGTTATGTAGCTCTTGTCCTCTGGGAACCCAGTAGGTGAGGGCTCATTGTGGTGTTCCACACCTCAGATTATATCCAGGTAGGAATGCTTGGTTCCTCCCCCTGGGTGGAGCATCTCCCAACAGGATGATGTAATTCTATGAGTCATGCAGTGAGGCTGGATGGCCCATTAACAGAAGATATCTCCTGGAGGGAGTTGACAGGGATGTGTCATGGCAGAGATAAAGAACTCTATCCCACCTGGTTTTAAGAGATGGTGATAGAATACATACTTTTGGTTACATCTTACATTGTAACCTAAGAACATGCAATTTAACTCCCATTTCAGTATGGCTTTATGCACATGCATGAGTTCTTCAAATCTGGCAAGCATTTAATCAGATGCCTATACCCCTGAGAAATCTAGAGGGCATTAAACATAGATGCTGTGATGAATTTGGAGGGCTTAGATAATATTGATTTAAGGGGGCAAATATTGAGATTTTTCTAACAAAATCCCTTTTTCAGCTAGATGTTGATTGAAATCTTATGACCGAAGAACACATTGAATACCACTGATATGCATAATGTCTCTCATTCTGTCCGGCAAGAAGACATTTTGGTGGTCTTGGAGAAATGAATAAAGCCAATGTACCTAAACTAAAATGTGTTAACAGCACATGTGGGAGATCAAGAGTCAACTGACCTTATCTTCTTGCAGTTTAAAGATGACATCAAGTGTATAGATCTGGCTGGTACCATTTGTTCTTACTGTATGGCAGGAAGATTATTTACATCAGCTTGACCTCCTTCCTGGGTTTATGTGAGGTTGTTCATGGCATGAAGGATATGAGGAACTCTTGCTTGTAGCACCTCTGCATACTGTGGGAGAATCCCATTATTTTTGAGTTACTGTTGTTGAACTCCCAAGTAGGGTCTTGGTGAGCGTGTGGCTTCTAGCAAGTGTTGAAGGTGGGGTGTAGTCATAGATGCTCCTCAGAAATACAAAGCAGCATTACCCAAGATTATTAAAGAGAAATCAGCAGTAGGAAAACTGCACGACATAAAACACAAGAGGAGCTGGGTAAATTAAAGGAAAACGTGGTTCCATATTTACAGTGTGAGACTGACTTCTTCAAGGCATTTAAATTTCGGTTCACAGTTCAGTTATTTACAGCCTTGGAAGCAAAACAAAGGTCTGAGTTAAACTACAGAAATAACCCTTTATTAAGGAATACTTCTGCCTTTGAAGCATGCAAAAATGCTATGTGATAACACAAGTGGCAACTCTCCACTAGAACTGGGAGGTAAAAATCTGAGAATGCACAGAAAGACATGGAGGATCTTAGCACAAGGATGAGTCCTGGGTACTACAGCTGGAGCTTCTCTGTAATATAATGGTCCCAGTCAAGGGTTTACATTACAGAGGCTCTGGATGAACCCTCAGTGCTGATGCCAATAATGGACCTGCTTTCTAAATTTCAAGTATGGTTCAGCAAAGCACCTTTCACCAGTGCTTAAAGAACCATCTGGGTATATATATACACCTAAAGAGGTAGAGTGGCTGGAGTTACAATTCAACACTTGAACATTGATTTGCTTTCTGCAAGCTTGTATTGTCAATTCATATTTGTGTGCTCTCCTTTGCCAGGGACTAGGTCCTAAATAAACACAGGATTGCCTCTTCCTTGACAGTCAGGTAATTATGGACAGTGCCAAGCTAAGGTTCTCTCCATGGCTCCCTTATATGAACTACCTGGGCCAAATACCAAAGGCAGGATCCCAGTCTCCTTTCAAACCAATGCCTTTCCTCGCAGTTAAATTGTTATGGCTTATGGGAGATTTTTGGGTCTTTTTTTAAGGGAACATGGTTGGCTTTTCTTTGATTTTATCTCTCGACCTTGCAGACAGGCCAGAGGGTTTGATACTGGGATGCCAGTTGTATCAGTTAGAAAAGCTGCACTTGAAAAGGCTCCTAGGGCTGGTTGGGTACCTGTCACAATCACCTTCTAATCATCCAGGCTTCTCAGCTGATGCACTCCCAGCTCTTCTGTGCTGGAACAGTCTTCATGGCCAACTAACAGGCCCTCAGCTTCCAGTAACCCTGCCATGCTGCTGCTTTTTCTGCTCCTTTTAGGGGGTGCCATAGAAAATTAATCCAAACATATTTCTCCTTCAACTCTCAGCAGCATCAATATTTTCTTCTCAGATGAGCTGCTTTCATGGATCTCCTGTGAGACATTTCCCTAATTCAAAGCCTTTTGGCTGTTTCTCAGTTCAAGATACTAATTGTGCTTGAGATGAAAAACAAGCACATTTGGCAGTGCTAGATGAAACTAACATTAGTATGTGCTTCTAGTGAGACATTTTGGTGTGGGACATACACAAAAGTTAAATTATTACAATGATAAACACAGCAATAAGAAAGAAGATTTGTTTCTTGTGTTTGGCTTAAAGACAAGTGCTACTTAATATTTTCTTCCTCTACACTTTGTTTTGATGATATTTCCCAAATATCTTTAATTTTCAAAATGTAATTCTTTCAGCATTCCTAGACCTAGTCTGGAAAACATTTTGTTCTGATTATACTGGAAACAGAACATCTGAGGTATCACCAAACCACTCACTGTGAAAGCATCACTCAGAAGATCATGTGTGTCTCACTCTTTTTTTTTTTTTTTTTTTTTTTTTTTAGACTATTAATGGAAGGTTTCATCAAATTTATACACAGTTGTTCTGGTTGCAGTAAGAGATAGCAATAATTAAAGATTTAAAAAATAAATGCAAATTTCTCTAATGTCACCTTATGCAGAAAGCACTTGCTTCTTTTTTGCCTTCAACACCATGTCACTGTACCCTCACACACAGCATGCATGTCTTAAATCAGGTGTAATTGTTGGAACATCACTCCAGTAACAACCTCCATGTGAATGGCTCAAATGTACTCAAATAGACTCTCCTGGTGAGAGGTAACTGGAGCTGAATTCTGAAGCACACCTCTTCCCTTTGAGACATCCTGCACTAAGTGTTACTTGACACATTTCTCAAAAAAACGGCAACAAAATAAAAGTGATTCGGAATTTTTTTCTGAAAGTTTAGTATTCAAGAACAATTTTGAGGCTGCCCTGTGATCACCAGACTGATTAAAAATCAGAAGCTTGTATGATTAGGAGATTAGTACCGTCTGAACTTTGATCTGCCTCATTTGTGTACACAGGAAAGGGAGAGACACACACCACCATGCTGAGAACTGCTTTCATGGGTAGCAGATTTCTCCTCTGTAAGGGATTCATGAAAGAACCCTTCACTGTTTTGGTTCCTGTTTCTTGCTTTCAGTGGTTCCCAGGGAAGGCCTCAAGGTTTCTATAGTCACTAACTGTTAACTCCAAACCATACAACTTTATAACAGCCAAAAAAAAGGAAAAAAACTCTATGTCAAACCAGGCAATATTATAATTGCATTCCTGTTACTAACCATGTGCTTTGGTTTGATCCATGTGATATTCATAGGATCCGACAGAATTAATGAAAATCCCTCACTTGTGAAACTCAGGACCTCTAACAATGGTTCACTTCCACGGTCTTTGTGTAAACAACACATTGACACACTGTAGTGAGTTGAACTTGAGTTGATGGACAGTCTTTTAGACTAATGACACTTCTCACCATTTACATATTTAAACTGCATGGAAAGGCGAGAATTCCCTTTCGTTCCAGCTCGCCTGTGGGAAGGTGAGGGGGCTTCGGAGACTCTGGGCCCCACCGGGCCAGGCCGGGGCCCCTGTCCCCTTCCCCTTTTCCCAACGCCGTGGCACAGACCCTGGGTCTCTGGGGAGGGAACTGTCCCAGAGCCGCAGGGAGCTAAAACCAGCCATGGACTGCCACACAGCTCAGACCAGCCATGGACTGCCACACAGCTAAACCCAGCCATGGACGGCCACACAGCTAAACCCAG
>NW_024582054.1:20660377-20660539 GCF_017639235.1 Corvus kubaryi
GCCACACAGCTAAACCCAGCCATGGACGGCCACACAGCTAAACCCAGCCATGGACGGCCACACAGCTAAACCAGCCATGGACTGCCACACAGCTAAACCCAGCCATGGACTGCCGCACAGCTCAGACCAGCCATGGACTGCCACACAGCTAAACCCAGCCAT